>NC_088885.1:141617452-141951827 GCF_037157495.1 Lathamus discolor | reverse complement strand
CAAGATAAAAGTACCAGAGTACTATGTTAGGGTGTGAATACTTCTAAGTTTTTAAAAGTATAACCATTAGACGTAGTCCTTGTTCTTTTGGCTAGCTGCTCTGTTAAAAAGCTCTTGAGACCCTAAAGACACTTTCCTTCTGTTGCATGGTATTTTTTAATTTTGTTTCCAGTAAACAGAGTTTGAACTGGCAAATTTCTGTGAAGTCCTGTAGCCAGTTTAGTATTTAAACCAGACCTGTTAAGTTATGCTGTTTTCAGGAATGTTGTGAGCCATCCTCCCTCTGCTATCCTGCTGTGCTGACTCTGCTTGAGGAGTTGACAGCCCATGGGGACAAGGCAGTGTTTGGTGACTCTGTGGAAAGGCAGGATAATAAAAGCTCATAAGGGCAAAAGTAATACAGCTGAGGTTTGTGTTGCAGTTATCAGCCAAGTAATTAAAGAAAACAAAAGGGGGGAAAGAAAATCAAAACTTGAGAATAGAATTGAAGGCACAGCAATTGGTGACCTAAAATGGTAATCTCCTTCAGTAATGTCCGTGCATATTGTTTTCAGCCTATTTTGGTAGAAACTTGTAGAAAAAGGCTTCTGGAAGTTAAAATTGCTACTCTTTTCTTGGAAATAATTGTCTTGATGTTCTTATTAGAAAGATCAAGAAAAGGCTGCAAGAAGAGAGTTTTTCCAGAACTGGACCCTTGAGAGCTATGGGACAGCGTTGCTAGTGCTGTACCTGTTCTGCAGAGAATTCTCTACTCTTAATAATATTGCTTTCTTCACATGTCAGAAATTGCAGTAGTGTGGTCGCTGGATTTCCATAAACATATCATTCCAGGTGCATGTACCAGTGTGCTCTTGTTCATATATTTTGTTGTTGTGTGCTTATGTTCCCAGCTTCAAACTAGAATTCAGCACCTGGGTTTTGCTTAAGTTATACTGGTGAACTTTATATAGCTTGGTCTCTGCTTGCCGGTACTTTTGTTTTCAATGTGTGTAAATTCATTGAATTGCCCTATGTACAATAAAAAATGTAGAGATTGCATTTCTCTTTATTCACTTGCCAGTGCAGATGTATGAGAGTGAAGCGCACTTTCAGAAACTTCCTTTCAAAACTGTTTGTAACCATGTGGTAGATAAGTAACACTTTAGAGAGAAGAGGACCTCTAGCCAAAATAATTTCCAAATGATCTCAAAGTGCAATTTATCTTCTTATTTTGCAGCTAGCTATGGACCAAATCCAATTTGCAAAGGTTGTTTATCTTGTTCAAAGGATAATGGGTGCATCAGATGCCAACACAAGTTATTCTTCTTCCTACGAAGAGAAGGAATGAGACAGTATGGTGAATGCTTGCATTCCTGCCCATCGGGATACTACGGACTCCGAACGCCAGACATGAACAGATGTTCAAGTGAGTTTATATTTTTTTTTTTGAGCCCTTACATTCACTGTTGTAGGAAGGCCATAACTCGTGCTCAGTTTTTAAAATGATATGTTGTGGAACATAGTGATATTTTCACAGATGTCTCAAGATCATTATAAAACTTCTTTGCTAAAGAACATCCCAACTCAGTCCAAGATATGTAACATTCAGCAGATTAAATAGTCGATGCATTAGCCTAGTTTTTATTGTTGTGGCTATTTTTATTGGTTTTATTGCTTTAGTTAGGAGGGAAGTTGGGGAAAGTATGATGATCTAAGCAGATATTCCTAATTTTAACAAACAAATTCCCACTATACGAAGAAAAAAAGGATTAAGCATTAATTTAACAGTGCCTCATGTAGGTACTAGTCAGTACATACACTAATATATGGGTGGGCTTCTTGTCATGCTTTTTGTTCCCACACAAATTTCATGTGACCAGACACCTCGCACCAGACATACTTTAATATGTAAGTGTTGCTATTTTAATAAAACAGATGTACTATTAAAACCAAACAAACAACCTTTCACTTTTAGTACTGCATTTTATTTGGAAATTTACAACCTGCTAATGTGCAACAAGATTCCCTGTTTGCATGTTTGTGCCTAGAAGCACAACTGTTAAAGTCAACGAGTGCTCTGGTATCTCTGCACATTATTTCATTGCTGTCTGGCAGTTGTGCTGATTCATATCAAGATTTCCATATGCTCATATGTGCAGTGTTACCCATATGGATTATTAATTGTTGTTATTACCTCTAATTCATATTTATGGGTTTTTTTTTTGGTATGTGTGTGTGTGTGTGTGTCATAGTCTAACCGGAATTAGGTCACTGAACCTAGGAACCTGAAGTGAGAAATAGCTTTACTTTGCTTCCTGGAATAATCAAGTGTCTGTTCCATGAATGACATTCTCCCCCTCAGTACTGTGACATGTCACTGGCATGCACCACATTGTGAGAAAGTGGGTGCTGGCTTTCACATCACATATGATCTTCAGAGCTATGTGAGGTCAGCCCGTAGCAATCTGAGCTGGACGATGAGCGCTCATAGCCATGCTTGGACCTGTCCCCGCCCATGGAATGATGTCCTGCCTCTCTTTCCCCATTCCCTGTGCAGGCTCCATGGATATGGTATTCTTCAGGTTGTGTTCCCAACTGCTGTGTAATATTGCCAAATGCTGCCTAATCTATACCAGGTGGCTAGGTTTTGATGAAAAATTAAATGAGACCACTATATGGTTTATGTATCCTTTCTGTAAATTAATTTAGGATTTGGACTTCATTTTCATAACATGTTTCAGCAACTTGTCCACTTTAAACCTTTCAAAACCGTGCTGTAAAAACTTGCCCATGTAAAAATGTTTTTGAATATAGTTACAACTTCGGGAAATAGATTAACTTATCTGTATTACCCTGTACTGTGCTTATGAAATAGAATAAGTCGTCTGTACTGGCAAGTCTTTCTTTACTTCCTTAAAAAAAAAAACACACCAAAACCAAAAGATTATTTGCCGAAGGTGGATGGTGAATTCAATATAACTTTTTTCATTTTTACCACTTACTGAAAGTGGCCATTTCCCTGAATTACGGGATTAGTTTTGAAAAGCATAAATGTGAGTTGTGTCCAACCCATGTTGGCATGTGTTGAGCGCTGGATACTTAACTCACCCTCATGCCTTTGACAGTTTCCCTCCTGTGAGAATAATTATGCAGTTGCGTTTACCGGCCAGTTTTGATTCTCCTCCAATGATTTTTGTATTGTATATTTTTATTTTAGTGTAACTGCCAACTGATGTATTTATAAATCACATCTTTTTTTTTCCTTGGTTTGGTGATCTTGCATGGCACATACATTGCATTGTGGACACACAAACATTTTGAATGTGGATTAAAGTTAAAATGAGCATTCTTAAGTAGAATAAATTTCTTCCTGCTTGATGTTAGATACTTTCAGGTATGCTTATTTACAGACTCCATTGCTCAGATAATACTGTCTCAGCTAAAAATAATAAAAATTCTGGCCATTTAAAAGTCCTTCTGGGAGTTACAGGGCTTGAATTACATAAGTTAAAATTATTTCTGCCTTATTAATGTCTTTATAGGCACAAAAGCTGCTTAATATTTTATTACTGGAATGCTTGCCCATTTTTGTTAAACAAGCTATAGAACATATTTTTATGGAAAGTTGACATGATTTTAAAATCCAAACATATTTAGTGCCATATGTAACACAACAAATGGAACAGCTAAGTGCAGCAATTCTAAAATGATGGAAATTTTGAATTTCAGGACTAGCTTTCTTTTCTACATGTAAGCTGTATGTGTGTCTTGAATTTGCTAAGTGGTTCTAGACTGTTTTTCTAGTAGCAGTGAATCATGTAATTTGAGACTGTTTGCCTCTAGAAGTCGATGTAGAGTTTCCTGCTGGAGATATTTTTCATCTTGAGCACTGCAGTATGAAAATGCGGTACATTTGGACATGAAATTGGAAAGTGTTGTGTCTCTTCTGTAGAAGAATACCCAAGAGAAAAGCTACACTTTGTTAGTTTTCCAAGAAATTTTAATAATTACTGACTTTGAACTGAACTGCTCCAAAAAGAAATAATCTCATGAGAAAAAAAAACCAAAGCCAAATTAAAGAGTAAAATGAAATCTGTCACCTGAGTGGTTGGTTTAACATAGACTTGATCCATTAATCAGACCAATCTTGAACCTTTCAACTTCGTCTGTATCCATAGTAACTTCTACAATTTTAGGGGGAGGAAGCAGTCAGTGTTGAGAAATTACAGCTCCCTTCAGCTTTGGTTGGCTACTCCATTTGTTTAGGTTCACCTTCTTTCTTCACAGGAGGGCTTGGCACTGCTAAAAGTGTAATTTCCCCTTCCATGTGCCTTCAGTAAAATCAAGATAAAGAGAAGCTTTTAAATAAATTGAGCATTTATTAAGTACCTGTAGTAAATTCACTGTATTAGGAAAGTTCTTTTGTTGGCTTTTTTTTTTTTAACTTTGTTACAAAATAGCAAGGCATCATTAATATATCATGGCTTGACTATTTCTAATGTAGTATAGCCGAGCATATGGCTGTCTGAAACTATTGTAGTCAATGCAATTGTAATGGTCTGCTGAGGGGTTAAATTACCACAGGGACAGCACTGTTTGCTTTAAATATTTTTTCTGACTTTCTAGAAATAGGTTTCATTACATTTGTGTTTGTTTCCTTCCAATATGGCCTTATCTCGTTAAAACAAACTTAATATAGCATTTGGGATTTTGAAAATTAAGTTGAATGGCCAGAAATTGAGGTCTACCTGTCAATATTTTATAGGCTTCTCTCTTTCATTGTCTTTTCTTCCTTCAAGTAGTTCTAGATTTCTTTTTAATTTGGATTAGTTTATTAATTTATTTATCTATCTATTTATTTTTAGTTTTAGCCTTTGTGCTTTGATGGAAAAGTTTTATTCCATCTGTCTGGCAACAAAAATCATGACAGTGCTTTGAATTAAGATTTATTAAGTCTGTAGTCAATTTAGATTTAATAAGGCGATTGTATATTTGTAAAGTAATAATTGAAAACACTGTGGTTTGACATTTATTTAAAAGATCTCAACTAATAATGAATTGGGATTAGAACTTACTGGAAATGTATCATGAAGTCTTTATTAAGTGAATTTAATTTAGAAAATATCCTCACTATAGTATTTTATAATTAGGATGTTGTATTCCAAGCATTGCTTTCTATGAAATGGTAGACCTGTGGTAAACTTCAGTATCTGTTGTGGTCAAGTGACTGTGTGTGTCATTCTCTAGAACTCATGTTTGGCCCCAGCCCTGTAGCTTAAAAATCTTTATTTGTATAATAATAATAACAATAAACCTGTAACTACCTATGCTATAGCTGCTTAGGAGGTTAAATATCTAATATAGATACTCCCCTGTAGGCTAAAGCTCTTTTACTTATAGTTTTCCTTCTCTCCTTACTGTTTCCTCAGGGACTTTCCTGAAAGTTTTGGTCTCTCTTTCCATTGGTTGTACAAATGAATGCTCCATCCACTTTAAGCACTTCTCGCATCATAGCTTTCTTCAGCATCTTGCATCTGTCTCCCTCTTTTGTTAGCAATAGCACAGTCTTTGCCTCTCATGTGCCCCTTGTGTCCTCAAGATGAGCTACAAAACCTGTAGTCTGTCTGGATTTTTGAAGTATTTCTCAGCTCAAGAAATTCTGGAGAGGATTAGCATGGAAGGTGGTGCTTGATCATGACAGATTGGTGTGGAGTGCCAATGCACACGTCAGGATGGCAGCGTGAAGTCTGTAGTACCAATGCTGTTTTACTGACCAGCAGAGGGATGGGAGCAGGAGTTGGAAGGAGTGAGTGTGATGGGCATGGGGCCGATCTGGTCATAGGTGAAATTAGGAGGTTCTGGGGTAGAAGAGGCAGAGATCTGAGGAAAGAATAGTGGGGGCTGTGAGTCAGAGTTCATGTGAAAGACTCAAGTATTTAATGCTTTGGACCAAGCAACAGTTGTCACTCCCCAGGATAACCAACCTCACAAGCTGTGGGCCCAGAGGCTTCTTTGGGATGCTGCCTTAAAGACTGAGTTTGACCTCCAAAAGTAAAACACTAACTGTAGTGAATCATCTGTTACTTTGACTTCTTAAATGCCTCAAGCAAAGATTGCCAAGCCCTTCAATTGAGTAATGCCATGTTTCCTTCCACATATAGCTTCAGTCAGCAGCTTCTCTTTGCAAAATATGATCATTATCTCTCCACCTTGAAGGTGTTCAGGGGAGTTATCTTTCTTACACTGGTGGTTGCTGGTTTCCACTCATGCAGATCACCTCACATGTTCTCACTTCCCTTTCCCATAGTCAACGTCTCTTCACTGGTGTCCAAGATTCATGTGGAACAGAACTTACTGTGAATTGTTGTTGTTATTAACATTACTAGGAATTGACCAGCTATCTTTTCCACTACGTGTACCTCAAAATAGCTTTGTTATGAAGGGGGTTATGGATGGATAGTCAATCACATTGATTATGTTTAGAAGGGGACAATATTGCAATGGTAATGCTACAGAATCTGATCTTTCACAAAGGCAAAATAAGGCTCGTGTAAAATTTTCAAGATTATTCATATCAGTAAAAGTACAAATGAATCACTGCTTTTTGTAGTTGAGGTAGACATTTTTTGACCTTAAAATTCATCATATTGTACTTTGTGTAAGAAAATGATATAATAAACCTTGTTAAGGTATGTTAAAATATGAAGCACATACATCTCGATATGGATACTTTACTTTATTTTGAGGCATATATTCAAAGGCATATCCTTCCCTACAATTCATCTTATTCTGCATCACCTTATAAACTGGTGATAAATTTACTATGGAGGTATGGTATTTGTTTTGGTAATGTTATGCTCTCTGTAATTTTAATACAAAGAGATGATGTTTGCAGGCGCATGTACTATTTTTTTTTTACAATAAAAGCATATGTACCTGAGTCCATATTTAATTAAATATCAGAATATGTATTTCAAACTCTTGGGCTTTTGATTCCATCTCTAAAACATAAACTTGTAAATTCTTTAATGCTCATTTTAAAAGAAGAATGAGTAGGACTGGCTTATCATGACTGTCAGGAAGCAAAAACAGGTCACAAAAATCTTTCAATATCACTGTGGTTTATCTGCTTAAAATGTATCTCTAACTTAGACATGATTTGTAATCTGGGCTTTCTCCTTCCAGAGTTCTTTAATGCACTATTTATGTAGTTTTCTATAAATATTGTCATCCACATCAATCAGATTTGTTTTTTTTGTGATATTTACATAAATATATGTGGGTCAACATAAATGAGATTATAAAGCCTAAATACAAACTTACTATTCCTGGCCAGCTAAATAGAATTCTTACACATCTAATTGTTGCACTAACCTTGACTGAAAAATGGCTCAGAGCTATTACTTTTTCAAAATATCTGGTGCACGTGCGAAATACTTCAGAAAAAAGTTATTTCTGAGGTGTCACGGGGTGCTAGAGCTCACTTGTAATCAAGGAAAAGGGGACTTGGACTCCTAAGTCCTGTACATAACTTCTCTTTTGCCACTCTGTTTCAGTCAAAGTCAAAGATGGTTTAAATTTCTGTCTTTGAATTCTTTTCTGACAATGGCCTATTTTAAAGGAGATGATATTATCCTTCTTCTTTTTCTCCTTTTTCTCCTCTCTAGAACCAAAGAAGTCCTTCAGTTTGGTAAATTTCTTGCCTATTGGCTGAGCAGTGCATTATTAGCTTATGGAGTTAAGTTTCTTTCTTGAGCATATTCTGCAGCTACTCTCAGGCATGGGAGCACTTTTTCATACTATAGTCTACCCTTGGGCTCTACTGAAATGTCAGTCATTCACATTCTTACTCTTCTGTCAGCCTAAGTTAAGAGATTGCACAGTATCAACAGATTTTTCCAATGGAAAATTTATATATCTTGTCCCATAAATCAGCATTTTAAAGCTCTTGAAGAGGTAAGTTTCTATTTCACTTTGTTTTGTCTGAACAGTAAAGACAGTTGAGCAAAGCACTTCTGTCTGATTTCAGCCCAGCTCAGCTTCACCAGACAGAGTAGTGACTTCTCTTCCACCCTTTCCCGGGGGGGTGAAGTCATGGAGCTGTAAATTTATAACCACTCCTGGGACAGCTTGTGATTGAAAGTAATCTGCTAGAAAGTTTTTCTAACTTTTGGAGTACTGCTCTTCTCCATTTCTCACTTTTCACTTTATAAATATGTTTTTATCATGAAACATTATGCTCTTTATTGTTTCTAATATTATTTTTTCCCATTGAAATAATTGCAGTGGGTCTGGTCAATTTGATGGGCTAAGAAAGTTACGAGTTTAAAACTGCCTTTGCTGAAGCAATTCGGACCTTTGCCATAGATTTTGGTGAGGTCAGAATGTTTTTCTTTTAGCATTTACATACAACTCTTGTGGGAAGTATGGTGTGACATTTTAAAGTGTTGTCTGTTTAGAAACGGTGTTTCTAAATCTACCAGCAGATTTCTGTGGGCCTGCCTGAGTGCTTTTCAAAGTCCAGTTATATGCGAATGGTAGGAAGAAAGATATATGGTCTTCACATGGGAGTGGCTTTCAGTGGTGCTTTATACCTTTCAGGTGAAAGGATGGAAGCAAGAATTTCACTTTCTGGCTTTCTCAAAATAGAATCACTGGAAAAAATATATGAGATTGTGCTAGAAGAGTTGCAGTGAGTGTTATGATGTCTGAGAGGTCCTTGTTATGAATAGAGGGCAGTAGGGCCAGGGGGATATAAGGAGACATGATGCTGATCAGGAGGGATTTGAGGTTTAGTTGAAAGCAGACCCTTGGTGAGATGCTGCAAATTGAATAGGGACTCAAGCGTCTGCCGCTGACCTACAGACCTCTTTTTGCTAGCTAAATGGGAGCAGCAGCAATGAAGCACCCTTTACTTCTTTACTGTCAGGTTTTGAAGATTAGGTTTCTAATTCTGTCATTGTTGCCCTGCAAATATGGTAGGCCTGCCAAAAGTAAGTGATTGCTCTTTGGGGTTCTTCTGCAGGACTGAATTTGTCAACTCTTTCTCCCCTTTAAGCCAATCTTATCTTTCCCTGTTCCCCCCAGAGTTACAGGCTTCTTATTGCTTCTCAAGTCTCCCAGGCACCCTTGTCTATCTGGTAACCTCTAGTGGGCACCATTTTCTATATATTTTTAAAGATTTTTTAATTCATTAATTTAATGTTTAAATATGAGGTATTCACAGATATACTAGCAATACACAATAGCAGTTTAAATAGTAGTAGTTTTATGGAGGGTATCCCGAGCAAAGATGAGGCAGGCTTTTGCCTGCTAAGCATGTTTATATGTTATAAATAGGCAACTTATGTAAAAAAGTTTCTCATTTAATCCCTCTTCCACCCAGAAAAGTTCAAATGGATTAACTTTAAAGTTTAAACTTGTAACTTCCCAACGTGTTTTGAAAGCAGTAGAAAACAATATTTATTTCAGAAAATATACTTGCATCACTTGGATGTGAGCGAGGGTCAAATGATGCTAATTTTTCTTTTAATGTTCTGTTCTGCACCTCATCATTGAACTACAAGATCTGGAAAAACCTTGATGCCTTTTCAAACTGTCTTGTGTGGGTGGACAAGAGGCAAACGTTCTTTTCTGAATATTTACACACACTGGATGTTTGATTCAAGCATTGCAATTACTAAAGTACTTGCATAGTACATTTTGAGTAGACAACAAATCTCAAACGTAATAAAATAACTTGCAATTAACTATTGCAGTACATCTCCAGAGCAAGTCACCATACCATTTGTGCAGTCAGGTTAATCTAGGGAAGTGATGTTGCAGGGTTATTGTTTGGGCAGTGATCTTCTCTTCTTTGGAGAATTTTTCAACCCTCGTTCTTGGAATTTCCTATAACGTAAACTGTGGAAAAGAAGCCCAGCTTGTGCTGTTTATGTGAACACAAGTTCTTAAAGCCCCTTTGAGAGATGCTGGACACAGGAGTTGGTAGCACACAGGTTACGTGTGGTTGTGACTAAACAGAGCCTGCAGAGCTTATCTTTGGCAGTGCAAGACTTCAAACTGATGTTCGCATTCCTTCTAACCAAAGAAAAGAGTACCGGCATTTGATTTTCTTTTTTTTTTTCCATGCAATATGCCTGATTTGTTGTCCAATGCCACAAGAAATCTGATCTAAAAAGCCTCATATTGCCCTAATTGCTAACAAAGAATATTTTTCCACCGCCACCCAGTTTAAGTGTTATGTTGTGCCTTACTCAGGCATGTTGAAGTTCAGGAATAAATACTAAAATCTGTTTTATAAGGATTACCTAAATTTGAAATGTTGTTAAGGGAAGGGTATATTTACCAATACCTATTTCAGAAGTCCGTATGGTTTGTATTTTCTTTTTTTTTCTTTAGAAAAGAACGAATAATAAATTAATTAATTGACTAAAAATGTTAGTATATTGTTGCATGACCCGAGTAACAAATGTTTCTTTCTGTGACTTGAGATACCTGAAGACAGGATAGTTAACTATAAATTAACTATGTTAGCTGAAGGATTAGATCATTTTAAAATAATTTTGAAGTGTTCATTACTTTTCCAAGTAAAATCGCTTTTACTTTTTAATCTTGGGAACACTTTCCCCTGGCATTTTTTTTTTAGGTATGTGTGACTGACTTTCATAAGCCTCCGTGTAAGTATTTCAACTTCTCAGGTGTGCATCTGAATGTTGATATCTAGTTCATTTCCAAGTTGCCATGTTTTAGTATGGAATAGGATTTTTCTGAACAGTCTGCCTCTTGAGTCTGTAGTCTATCATGGATGTAGTCTATCTATTCTCTTTAATTTTCAAAGAAATACAGTATTTCAAAAGACAATAGTATATTTAATGTTGGGGGATTTTTTGCTAGTGTTTATAGCTTTATGTTTTTTAATCACTTAATGTTGGTTTTTTTTTTTTTTTAATGGGTTAACTGCCTTAATAACAGAGAGGAGTTACATCCAGAAAAATTGAGGCTTTTTTCATGATAGAACATACCTGGTAGATATGGACATCAGATCTAATACATGAAAACATTCATTCAACTATTTACAGGGTCAACTCATGAAAAAAAATACATATCCTGCTTTTGATGACAAATAGTAAACTGAAGACAGTGCATACAATACATGCATACTTCCCAAAACTTTTGCATCTTAGTTGGCTCAAAATTAGTTAAACACAAAAATAATTTACAATGAACATTTTTCCTCCAAAAAGATGTAATTAACTCAAATATTACCTAGGTAGAGGTTTTAGCTATAGGTTTGATTTAAAAAATATGACTAAAAGGATGTAGGGGAAAATGTGATAAATAGTTACAGTTAATTTCTCTTACAGAGCAGATGAATTTCAGGATGACAATATTCCTCATTAGAGTACTTCTAGTTTTGCTGGTTTATTGCTTTATGAAAGTCGTTCCATTTTTAGCCTGACCCTAACTTAGCTGTTTCACTGTTCCTTATGATCCTTTCAATTCAGGATGCAGAATAGAAAACTGCGACTCCTGCTTTAGCAGAGACTTTTGTACCAAATGCAAAACTGGCTTTTACTCGCACAGAGGTCGCTGCTTCCGAGGATGCCCCCCTGGATTCACAGCTTTGGAAGAGCTTATGGAATGTGTGGGTGAGTCTTCTAGCACAGCAATGCTGCTAAAGCAGCTCTTTTGCCAGTTGGCAAGCTCAAGTATGGCACTGTTTTTGAGCTGATGCTCAACATTTCCTATGAAGAAATACTGACTACTGAATTGGGTCTGCATTTTTTTTAATCAATAGTAATGATGTTTTTTCCCAGACTTTGAAATACTGCATTAATGGGAACAGCACTCTGTTCTGCATCAGAAAGTTCTGTCCTTTCAATTGTAAATCACTTTGTATGAGGATTTACAGTTCAGAACTTACAAGATTTTAGGAAGGCCAGTTTTTTGCATTAGAACTGTAAATCGGTGATGTACTTGTTGGATACTTGCCCTCATAAAACTACCTGCTCATTTGGCCTTTTACCAAGGCCAGAACCCAGGGGCAGGGCAGGTTGCATTCCTGTAACATCTGGGTTTCATATTCACTTTCAGTTTCTCTGCAGCCCCTCCCTTTTCCAAGGGAAGTAACAAATATAAACCACCAAATAAGGGTGGGTTTTTTTTTTTTTCTGCTAGAAATTACTATATAACTCCAACCAGCACTGGCAGTTCTCACAATATTTCTCAAGTCTCACAATTTGGTGTTTTAGCTTGAAGCCTTGGAATCGTGCCAGAACAGATTGTCTTTCAAGAGTATTCTTTACATTTCATTATGGTTAAGACCTGGAAATGTGAACTCTTAAACTTTGCAAATCCCGGTGACAACCAAATAAGATTTATTTATTAAAAAAAAAATTAATAAACTGTGATTTTTAGAAGGCTTTTTGAATATTTGGGACTAACATGTTGTCTCTACGTTCAGATTGATAGTCAGATGGTTTTATGCTCAAGTTGATGCTGGCTGAAAAGATTTTCAGAGATTTTATATAACAGATTTTAATTTTGTTTGAAAGTTTTTGCCTGTTAACAGTAAAACTTTCAAGTGATGCTTTATAATATTATATTCCAATAAAAAAGAGCCAACAACGAAATAAAAACAAAATAATTGCTTACTCATGTTTTCTTTTGCTTTATCAGAGGGCTGTGAAGTAGGTCAGTGGAGTGAGTGGGGAACTTGCAGCAGAAATAACAAAACATGTGGATTTAAGTGGGGCCTGGAAACAAGAACAAGACAAATTGTGAAGAAGCCAGCAAAAGACACGATACCATGCCCAACCATTGCAGAATCCAGACGGTGTAAAATGGCCATGAGGCATTGTCCAGGAGGTAAGTGTAAGTGTAATCCATGCTACAAAAACCTGTATGAGCTTTCTTTTAACTGAAATCCTATTTCTAACTTCATCCCAGCTGAAGGGGAAATCCTGTCCCTACTCTGCCAGCTAAGGCTGAAAGGCAGTACTGTGGCAGTCCTCATTTGTGCAGCAAGGTTCAAGGTAGAGGTTCAGCGTGATTAGTCTCTTAGTATACCGTGAAACTGTTTTTCCCGGTGTGGTACTGAGGCTTTTTCAAAGAGGTGCCCCATGGAAGAACTATAATAGGTTGCAGTTTGAGCTTCAGCATAAAAACAATAGTGATGGTGGAATAACTAATTGCTTTGCACATGGCAGGAAAGATTATGATTCTAAACCTTTCTGCAAGCGGCACACCCAGTGCTGGTGTGATGGGGATTTAAATTCAGCGAAGTTAGTTACACATGGCATTGTTATCTGGAATGTTACTTGTTCTGAATATTGTAGATCAGGGCCAAACTTTGATAGATGTGATATTTGCAGAACAGTGATAGATATGAAGCTTTTCATCAGAAGACCAGCTTATGGTAGTTACCACAAGTAAATTTCCTAAGAGTTAGGAAATTTGTTGCCTAGACTATATCAAGATCATTGATCAAACCTCTGCAAATTTTCACTAAGTATCAGGAAAGACATTGAATAAAAATCCAGTGTGAAAGGTTTGAAGTACTCTCTCAAAACTACGGTCTCCAGTAAATCCTAAATATTGCAGTCCTCTCCTGTCCTTCTATAGTGTGAATTCCCTGCCTGTGTTTTGGAGATAAGAATAGATTTATATGAAACTGCAGGTTTGAACTCCCCACACTGAATGCTGATGCTTAATAATGCTTCTGTGCCACCATATAAAACACTGGCCAGAGTAAAAACTCTCTTCTTTCTCCTTAGAAACTGCTGTGAGAGAGTGTGTTAGTGGTGTTTTAAGTGCCTAGGGTAAATCATCCCCTGGTCTGGTTATCTCTGCAGGTGAGGAAAACATAGACATTGTCCTGTTTGTAATGCCTGCTTCATAGTATGTTTAATTATGATTATACACATGTCTGGTCTAAGATCCCACTCCTTTATAATATTTAATTTAGATAGCAAGTTGCTGCATTTGACACTCAAAGTGTTTTGTTGCTTGTTTAATAGTGATTATTAGTCCTGTGAAGCAGCAGGAGGCAGAGACACTGGTTACAGGGAAACTCAAATCAAGCAGATCCTACCTCCTAAAATATGGTGTTTTCTTAATGTTAGAAATTTTGTAATTGAACTTTTAAACTGAGGAAATAAGAGAAAAATAAAAGATTAACACTACTGGGGGACTGAGGAACCATAATCCCTGTAAATGCCAGTTGAGAGGCTGTTAATAAATGCTTTCTACCCAATGTTCTCAGTATATAAACTCACAAAAATGTGTAGGATAAATATTGGATTATAAAGCTGAAAGAGCTGTAGATTGTGGTGGATTAAACTGAGCACAGGCAGTAAGGTTATTTTTGGTAGAACATGGTCAAACACAGTGCTTTTGTCGCATGCTTTTCTACTTCTGTACAGTTTACAGTTACTATTTATGGTCCACACCACAGAAAAACTTCTGAAACAGATTTTTACAGATTTGCAGAATTGGAGTTAAATTCAGTTTTCCTACTAAGTACTTCAGTTTCATATTTATCAGTGATTGAGATGTTACCCATGGGTCTGTGTACAAATCTAGTGATGAAGAATTCCTTATCACTTTCCCGGTATTTGCAGAGTTGTAGAGATACAACCTGAAATGCAAGTGAAAGATGATTTCACTTCTTTCCTACGTAAGCCAACAACATTAAGAGGATACTCTACTTGATGTCAAATATATATTACTGTGTGATATTTTCTTATTGTCAGTACTAATTGATTTAACTGTTATTACCAGGTGGGAATGTGACATCTGTGTATCTGTTCCTATTATGTATGTTACCCTGTGGCTTGAGTGTAACATGACTCATACTATGAGAGGCTGGACTTAGAAAAAGATTGGTTTGATTGTTCAGGCCACCTCCTACTTGTGCTGGTCTCTTCCTGATAAGATTTTTTTTCCCTCTTTATCTCAAAAAAAAAAAAAAAAACCCAAACAAAAAACCAAGAATTTTTGAAAACGAGTGGTTGTGTTACAAGCGATGGGGAAATTAGCAGCAGAAACATTCTGTGCACTGATAAATCTTGTGGTCTTGAAGTCTTCCTATAGATTTACTACAAGTATTCTCTTTTTACCTCTTATTTTCACATGGTCCCCACATTCACCTCAATAGTTACTCCTCTTTCATTTTTACCTTTGAGAAACTTGCAAATTGCTCTCATTTCGTATTAAGTAATACATGAATATCACTCTATGCCAGACTCATTAATTCTAGTACAAATCATGATGCTATTTATGAATGTTTATTTAAGACATGAATCAAGAGGGATGAAGATGTCATATATGTATGCATTAATTTCCTGAGCTCAAAAGGGGGAAGGCAGCAGGACAGGTCATAAGGCTATAGTGGGAGGGACTTCTTGCCTTGACTCCGGCATGTAATTGGATAGATGTCGTGGTGGTTGATTGGGATTTTGTGCAGTAATCTTTTATCTAACAGTAAAATGACCCCATCAGATTTTCATTATTAATGCTTGGAAATTATGACTAAAAAGACTAAAAGAATTTATAGTTAAATACAGAAAGCTAGTGAATATGCGAACTGTAGTACATAGAATTTACAATATACTGTCATTTGCCTACTGCATCTTTGTGTTAATTTTGCAGTGACATTGGACCAAATCTGCCCTTTTTTCACATTCACCAGACAGGTAGAGACTGCATTAAGTGTAGCTCCACTGAGTTCTGGCTCTGCTAGAATATTGGTATCACCAAGCAGGCTTGCCTCCTTTGCTGTATTTTGCGACTGCAAATTAACCTCAGACCAAGAAGTCTTGGCTTTAGCATGTCTGAAAATACAACCAGTAATTTTCAGTTAGAAAGCGTAACTCAAAGCTTCTGCAGAGTCAGAGAGCAGAGAGCTGACAAGAAGTAAGCTCCACCAGGCACTTCGCACAGGGCGGGTTGGGAAAGTAATAGTAATAGCAATAGTATTAGAGCAAGTATTTTTGTGAGTATTTTAGTTGATTGCCATTTTGCACATTTAGTGAAGGAGTTAGCAGTTGGGAGCAGGAAGAGACAAGATGAATGTAGCTTGGAGTATGGCTTAACACTTGGAGCCTTGCATGCTTATTAGTATGTTTGCTCAGGAAAGAAGCCTTGATCAGCTGCAGAATCTGCTCATCTGGATTGTCAGCATCTGCTTTCATACAGGGAATGTTGTGCTGAGAATATTAAAATATTTGGGGTTTTGTTTTTTTTCCCACCCTTTAGCTGATTGCATTTAGAAGGGATGGCTGCAGACTAAAACTAATAGTAAAGGAAATCTAAACCCTATGGAAAATGAAATTCCTAATCCTCATTTCAGTAAGAGTGCCTGTGACTAGACTTGAAGTCTAAATTTAAATCTCTAGTCTAAATTAAGGGGTATAGGAAATAAATGTAGTTATATTATCAATATAAAATCAGTTTGTGCCAGCTCCTTTAAAAAAAAAGCACAAAGGTTGTAATCTCTGTTTGGTAATAATAATAGTAATAATAATAATAAAAAAAGAAAAACTGAATCATAAGTAGGTCATGTTGGAAAGGACTGCAGAAGGTCCTCTAGTCCAGCCTCCTGCTCAAATCAGGTCAGCTGTGAGAAAAACAGGATTAGCAATTACTCTAACAATTCTCAGAGACTAAATATTTTCTCTTTTTTGGACATAGCTCTGTTCCTCTTAATATACTTATTTCTGCATTAAAATATAGTATTTCAGTTTTTTTTTCTTAGAAGCAAAAAACCATGTACTGATAATTCACATGTGTATATCTTATTTTTCCTTCCTGCGGCAGGGATAGGCAAATTAGGAATCTGTTGATGGAGGAGCATTTTTCTCCATATTTTCATACCAAAGCAGTAGAGAAAATTAAGGTGTGTTAATGATGAAATGTGAGCAGATATGTTCTTTTCTTAAGGTTGATGAATAACAACTTTGTTAGGTCCTCACAACCAAGTATGACATGTTGATGTTCACACACATAGGACAGAGATACAGCATGATTCATATAAATATTATTTTTCATGTAATTTATGTGTTATTTGGTCATATGAATGAGGAAATATGGGATTGAATGAATCTATGAAATCCTGTTCTGAAACTTCCCTTACACACTAAATGTTTCAACTGAATTAGTGTTACAGCACTTATATTGGTTTGTTGGTTTGTTTTTTTTTATTTTATTTTAGTGGACTTTTTTGTTTGGTTGTTTTGGGGTTTTGGGGGGTTTGTTGGGGTTTTTTTGGTTGTTTTATTTTGTTTGGTTGTTTTGGTTGTCTTGGTTCCATCTTTTGTTTGTTTGTTTGTTTGCTTGTTTGTTTGCATAAAAAAACCCACCCAAGCAAGAAATACTCCTGAATAAATGCAGTAAAGAAAATGCCTACACATATGAGCTAAGAGACAAAATAGGTGTGTTATGCATGCATTTGATCCATATTCATTAAAATTAGTTCAACAATAAACTTAGTGTGACTTTTAAAAAAAATGCTGGATTTTTTATATTACATTATTGGAAGTGATCCATTCTTTAGTAATTTTCTAAAGAGAAAATGCAATCCAATTAGACTCTTATCTGAAAAGTATTTAGAAATAGTTTTTATGAACTATATAAACTTGTACATCAGCTTGAGTAGCAGTTAAGTTTAAAGCCAAGCGCTATCTGTCAAGGACCAACATTCAGGTTTCCTTTGCAGATTTTACAGGAATGATTGCTGTGTTACTAAACTGCTTGATGGTTTAGATGTCTCTCAAAGCTCTGTGAACAAGGTATGGCTGTTGACTCATACTTCTGCATTTTCTATGTGTTTGAAATAGGTAGGTTAAATTGAGCAGCTAAGCAATTAAGTGCTCTGAAAAATATCAGCACTTATTGAAAATAATCCTTTCAATATTTAGGTTCTTTAGGTAACTGCTCAATATTTGGGTTGGTATTTTCCTTGAAGCTGGTATGGTGGATCATGCATGGGACTTGAGGCAGCTTGATATTAAGTCACAATACTTCTACAAAACTTTTTTGCTGTTTCATTCCAGATAAATGTTACTGTGGGTTATAATCATAGTTATTAACATTTGTGGGGTGTGTGAATATGGTGAAATAATACATTACTTATATTGAAACCCGTAACTTAGCTTGAATAGATATAAGTAGCCTAAATTTCCTTGGAGTGCTGTTGTAGTGAAGTGTGGCTTTGGTTTGTTTATTTAACTGATGGGTCAGGTTTACGAAGGATTTTAAGAGACTTAGTTCTCTGTGACTTCAGGAGAATTTAAAAATGCATGTTCTTTTTAAGACTAGAAATAAGATCTCTCTAAAATGACCTTTAGAATGTACCTTTTATGACATGAACAAAATACTTTCGTGGAAAAGAGTTGTTGTCATCTGATTTGTTTTAGTTTTCTTCTTCAGGACAACTGCCCAAAGCACATCTTGTCATGGACATTCCCAAGTGCAAGGGTTTTTGCTCTACGTATCTTATCAGGACAATTTAGTCTGTGGAATTTTATGTATTGTTTTATCATATTGTAGCATGATACATTTTCAACTTATTTAAAAAGACTATGTGAGTGCAAAAGAGCCAACTGAAACACCTTTTTCCCTTCCTCCTGAATATAAATTATCCTTCAATCCTCCTTTTTAGTTAAAGTAATAGGAAATATTTTCTTGGGAAGTCTTTCACACAGTTTTTCCAAGCATTAAAAGGTTGTATGCACAATATATTTATTGCCATTATTATATCTTAGACCAGATAAGTACTTTCAACATGTGTTTTTTCTTAAGTATGTTGTATTTGAAAAGTAGCATGAGTATCATGTGAGGCAGTATCTCCTATGGGAGTAATCTTTTTTAATGAATAACCAAGTGTACCAGCATGTAAATCCTCATAAATGACCAGTGTGAGTTATAACCGTCCCATGGCAATTATACAGTTCAGGGTTGTTTAAAAATGCTGAAGGAGAGCCAGCTGCTAATCCACAAGGACATACAAATACCAAAGAGTGCTGTAGCTGATCCAAGTGCATAAATTGAATTTGTCTGTAAAAGGTACTTGACAAATTTTATTGTGATACCCTTATGAAGTAACTCCTATTGGCTTTTTTCTTGTTCATTCTGTAACTACAATTCACCTGAAGGAGGAAAAGCCATATATTTGCTCATTTCTACTTCTCAACTGGAGAGCTATTTTTGTTACATTATAGTCAGCCATTCCAGTCACAGCAGAGAAACCAGTGAACATTTTCCTACCTGAGATTATGTTTTCTTCCCTGAGGATCAATCAGTAAGGCACATTTCTATGGATATCCTCTCCCATACCATAGACCTAGGTAATGGCAGGTCTGCAGACCTGTCTGCTTCAGGTATGGCATGACTAGAAAGCAGTCAGCCTTGCTTTTTTTTTAAGGATTCACGAAGGCTTTCCTTGCACAGAAATCTCTTTTTAAAGTAATAAACCTATTAGGCTATACAGACATTATTTGTTTCTACCACATTAATACAAGGCTGCATCCTGACATACTCCTGGCAGAATTTTTGGTTGGGTTCTTCTGATACTCCTCAGCTTTTGTACCACTCATCTTTCTAGCAGAACATGAACCAACCATGGCAGTGTTTGGATCTTAGAAGTTACTCTATAAATAATGGTGACTGTGACTGAAGCAGAAAGACTTGACCGTACTATAATATTTAGAAAATCTGCAGTATTTGTATGCAATACTTAGATTCTGTCCCTCTCATCACCCTTAAGGATACTGTAAGAAAACGTGTATAACCCTGAATGTTTGGCCTTGCTCTGCAGGACTGGCTTGGTGATTTCTAACCAACCGTGACAGAAATTAGATTCTTTGGATGCACATGTGATTGCAAACAGTTAAATTATCAGTTTAAGTAGATGAAGTTTTTCAGACATAACTGGGTGCATATTCCTTGCACAGTACCAATGAAAGTAAATTATCTAAGTCTGCATCACCCTCTAATTACAGCTGCTTGGTCGTTAAGCTAGGAACTCATTAGACTGCTGTAACTTGATTGATTGTGATGAACTGTCCAAACCCTCTATAATAGCTTTCTGCTGGAGCATCATTTTGAATGCTCTGCAGCCTGCTTGCTTGATATGTACTGGCAACCTAAGGTAGCCTAAGAGAGGAGCTTCATGGATTCAGGCTGAATTCAGCAGAAATAGTTTGCCTCTATCTCACAGCCTGAGGGTGCAAATCTGGAGAGCAAAGAATCCAGCGAAGAGGAGGAGAGAGGAAAGAACCTGAGAAATAGACAGTTATGGCTTCTTCCTGTTGTTTGGCTCTTTAGACAGAAAAAACATGTATAGGGATATTTGGGTCCCAATTAAGGCTTTGTTAGCAGACTGCAAAAGGTAAAGCTGCTTCACTGACTGGTTTCTAGTGTCTTTTAAAATCTGACACCCAACAGATGTGTCTACAGTGATGCAGTGAGAGGTTCCCAAGCTGGTGCTGCGCAAGGCAGCTCACTGTCAGCATAATGTTGTGCACAAGTTAGTTACCCCTGCTGAGAGACAGGATTTATTAGATCTGGCTCAGTCCTGCACAGGCCATGAGGTACCATGTTTGTGATAAAGAACTGTGGTTTGCTCTATGGATGCATAGCTCATGAGTGCTAACTTGGGGGATTCATTCTCTTGTGGGGTTTATTCCTGTTAAATAACTACCACAAGGCTCAAAGAAATTCTGGACAAGGACACCGCTTAATTCATATATGCTGCAGTTTCCAGTACTCTGCTGTAGACCAGATTTAATTTAATTAGCTTTCACCAGCTGGCTACAGGAGTCATGGGGGAATGCCAACAAGGAGTAGGTGAAGGAGCAATCCCCCCAGCTGCTCTCACTTCGAGTTGCTGCCAGTGTTAGTACTAGGCTGGAGTCAACTGCACTGATTTTAAGGATGTGCTTTGCAAATCCTTCATAGAGAGTTTCTAGACATGTCTGTATCTTTACACGTCATGAGCAGCACAGGAAGAGGGGAATGGGGGAAAAGATCTGTTTCTTTTTGTTATTGTTGCTTGGTTTTGCTTGTTTGTGTGGTATTTTATTAGAGCTTTCTGAAATAATTTGAGATAATTTTACCCCAGATTGGAAAGCTTGGTCTGATTCCCATCGTTCTTTTTGCTTTGCACCTCAGAGGTGAATGAAAAGAACTTACTCTTGAACAGTTTGAATCTCAGGTTCATTTTGAAGAAAATCAAACATGACTGCAGATAATGTTTAGAAAGGGAGTGAGAACATGAGCAGAGAATAAGACCAATAGAAAGCAAGAACTGCTCATGTTGAACAGGGCAGTCCTCCTGCACACTGATTTTTATATGATGTTATAGCCTCACATTAAAAATGGGTAGATTTGATAATTTTCTGGGCACTGTCTTAATAATGACTTAGCCTAAAATGAGTAGTAACATGTAAAATAGCAATGCAATACCACAGAGGTGATCAAGTACCTGTGTCAGTATGACATTCTGCACCAAATGTTCAAGCATAAAAGCAGTATAAATTAGGATAGATGCAGTACTGCACCAATGGTTGGTTCCCAAATAGGCTCCTTTTATGCAATAAATCTTCATCCTTAAGAGTATTTATTTTGTGTTTCTAAACTGGCACTGCTTAAATTCTGAAGAGGCCCCAAAAATCTAATGTAAAGTGTCTTCCACTGAAATAGAATCCTCTATCATTTTGCCATTTAATTTGAGAGTTTATCAGCTTATGTTTCTTCATAGAGTGTGAATCAGGAAGAAGGCTATTTGAGCTCAAATAAAGGCTGAGTTTATACAACTTTGCTTATCACTTCCAAGTTTGACACTTTAACCTCGTGTCATGCACATCTATTTAGTGCATATAAATACTGCAGGCACAGTAGCAAACTGTTAGCTCATCTTTTAAGACTATTCTTTTGAGATATTTCTTGTAGAACCTAATTAGCTTGGTTGTTCATATATTTGTGCGTTTTAAGCCTTTTTACTCAAATTCTAATTTATTGGTTTCCCATGAGCATTCCTTGGCATTCTTAGCTAATCAGACACTTAAGTCTGATGATTTCTGTGAACCTGGTTCCAAGTCAAACTGCTGGAGAGCAGAGAATCATGCAGGTATCTAGTTGCAAAGAGCCACTGCAGTAGGACACCAGTGAGAGCAGGTGCTTTACAGCATATCAGATTTGTTAAGAACTTTGTTTAGGAAGTTCAAACACGGGGCATGACTTTCAAGCACAGATGTTTGAATTGCACTGTAATGTTTCATAAAAATCACAGGTATTTCAAATGGCATTAATATCCCATGATAACACCATGGCACACATTAGAGTGAGCTCCTGGTGAAAATGACAGCCAGCTGTTAAATCATGCTCTTTCTCTGTCAGATACAAATGTGAACATCTTGAATAGATTGCCAGCTCTTCCTATACAAAGAGTTCAGCACAGTAGAAAGAGTACTGTGAAAACTGTCAAATGTTTTTTCTCAATTCATTGCTTTTAAAGTTGCCCAGTGAAACCTTAGCTGTTGACTAGATGCAAGTGCCAAGCAGCTTTGATCAGATGGAGAGTAGCTGTCTTGAAGCTAGATTGCTTTTAGCTTTAATGCTACAGTATCTTCAATACCGAAAAAAGTGCCACATTTATCTGCTAGTTGAAATGACAAATGCCTAAATGATTCCTAAAACAAAGATAGGTAAAAACTACTACGAAGATGGTTAAATTCCAGCTTTGTTCTTTTGCTCTGAATTTATGGACCAGAGTATTTTGTTACCTCCTGATTTACTGTCTGTTCCTTATAACATCTAAACTAGAAGAAACAACTTTTGTGAGGCCTAGTAAAGAAAACCCACAATTTGGCTGAATATAGAGAATAAATTTTAAGCATTGCAAAAGATTGTACAGGAGAGATGCACTAAAAATCAGTGCACAACTCTGCCAGATAGCACTAGGAGTGATATATGAGTAAGATTATTTGGATATATTTACAGCAGAAGAAAAGAGATTGTATTTGATAACTGATGGCTGAAGAAATTTCTGGACTGTAAAAACTCCACAGATAAAAAATATCTACTGAGCAAGTCCTGTGTCAGGCTTCAAATCATTGCTCTGGTTAGGAAATTAGAATAGCTGATGGAAGATTTCTAGTTTAAAGAAAGTACCGTAACAGAACACAGGGAGATAAGTCTGGAAGAAAAAGCAAGTTGGCTTTAAGATCATTTCAGACTGTGTTAATTTTATAAGCTGTAATACTGACATTCTGATGTAATGGTCAGAATCAATTTTTCATGATCATTGAAGGTGATTAAACATATATTCTCTGCAGGACTTATGTATATATGCCATCAGCTGTAATTCACAGCACTCAGTATGTGATTATTCTGCCACTGGACTTTCTTAATTGGCTCTGTAGCCCAATGCCAGCTTGAGCGTAGGCTGCAGTAATACCTCTTGAGATCAGGGGAAGCCAGTGGAACATGAGTCCTAAACACAGAAATGGAAAAATCCTGGGAGATAAGGTTCATTTTATTCTTGCAGCTGTGGCAAGGAAAAAAAAGAGGGATTTATCATTTCTGCAGAACTCAGTAATAGAGGTGGCCCAAAAACCAAAGAAGTGTTTCGTAAGAAGTTTTATAACATGCTGAATATTTCTTTCAACTGGAGTGTTTTTATTAAAGAAGTAATTGTCCTTAAAGTTAAAAGCTTTAAAAAAAGTTGATTCATATGTCTTTTCCAGAATAATGTTTTCTGGGTGGAGTATGTTATGAAAGAATAATGTATTACTTTCTCTTACTTTTCTTCCAACCATCTGAATTATTTGTTCAGGATGTTTAAAAGAATTCCATTTTATGGGAGGGGAACTTCCCCTCATGCCCCTTTTCATTACGTAGTCTTTCAGTATCTCAGACTGTGACTCAAGCTTATAAAGCATTCACATCCTAGTTCTTTGGGTGTGATACTTATCTGGAGTAGGTCAGTGTTCTATAGATGTGTTGCTATTTGGTCTTTTATAGCATTGATGAGCATGAGCTTCTTGATGGTTATTGCCGAAAGTCAGAATTTCTGACGAAGCCAGTAAAGCTTCATTGATTGATTGGTTTAAATGAGAAGCAAATCTGGCTCTTTTGTAGTTGTTACTTGTTCCACAAAATATTAGGATTTCAGAACTTAAAAGTGAACTGAAAATAGGAGCCAGAATATAACTACCATCCTCCTCACTTCATGGAACTGTGTTGGGACCTCTCTCTAATTGAGGGAAGGTTGTCCTAATAAAAATTAAAGAAGAAATTATTAAAAAGGGAGAAAAAAAAAGGGGGGGGAGGGGGGAGAAAGATGCACTTTCCCCAACCAGCTGAGTGTAGAATGAGAATTCAAATGGTGTTGTGAACTTGGAGTTGTAACTGGTTGCATCTGTGCATGCACTTCAAAGCTGGGAAAAACATGTTGCAAAAGAACCATTTAATTTTTATTTATTTATTTATTTTTTAACAGTTGTCCAAGTACGCATCTCCATATCATCTTTCAGGGCTATCAAAACAGGGTGAGGATCTATTGATAGGGCTATGATTTATTTTTCTATGTGAACCAAAATGTAATCTAATTACACAGTCAACTGTGTAAACTCTCTGTAACGGTTCAGTATGTGGTTAAGACATCATGTCATGCCACTAGCAATTGATATTTTTATCTACCTTTTTACCACTTACACTAATTTTTGTACTGGTTTTATTCCAACACAATAATAAAGAAGAGAACAGGGAAAGGCCTTTCTACTGAGAAGAGAGTGATGTGGAAACTTCGGGCTTCTCCCTGAATCAAAAGTGGCACATTTTGGAAAGACACATTTTCAGGAGGTGAAACTCTGACACTTTCAGCATAGCAATGCTTTATCTGCAAAAAGAAAGAAAGGTACAGATACCTGAAATCTGTAAGAGTATTCATCTGCTGTGGACACTTGGAGAACGTTCAGGTTCCTCCTTCAGCAGAACTCTTTGAACTGTGAAGTTACTATGCGTCACTTGCAGGAACTCTTATAAAAGGGCTTTACCTATTACTTGCTAAAATGATTCAGTGAAGAGAGTGGTGTAGTAATTAGGGCATTGAGAGCTCCCTGTATTGTTTTCTCGTATGATTTTTGTCGTCAGTTTTCTGATTTCTTAAAGCTAAGCTGCTGGAACCACCACGTAACAGTTTTCATGTTTTAGCTGTTTTTCAAGTCTTTGTTAGCTGCAGGCAAGAATCTGAAAACATGGACACCCTGAATGATTCAACACCATAAATTAAATAAAAAGCACTGGAATTTAATTATTGCTCTAAAATCTAGTGGTTTTGAATTTTACTTGTGACTGGCTCATGATTAACTTGGTTGTCAAACTTGTACCCAGCATCCAACCCCAAAAGGAACATATTTAAAGGTTCTGATTAAGATTTTTCAGTTTGCTAAAACGCTGTGCCTTGTTATTTGTGTGAACACTCTGATATATTTTTGTCTGAAAACATTTGGCATATAATTTCTGAAGAAAAGGATATTGTTGTGTAGGGCTATACATTTGGTGTATTTCCAAAGAGCTTGCTTTCATGTTATTTATGTAAAACCTAGTCAGCAGCAAAAAATCAAGTGAAGGAGCATTTCAATGCAATGATCTAACGTGCTAATTTGAGAAGATAAAAATTCAGATTCTAGTTTAGGTTCTGAAAAATGAACTAATGCAAAGCATTGTGACCTAGCAAAATAATAGCTTGTAATTTACTTCCTTGGTTCCTGTCAGCAGTTTCATTTGTGTTGAATAGGTATAATTGTGTATCCTCAAAGAGATTGCACTAAACCTGGTTATGGTATAGGCAGACTTTCCAAATCCTTTATTAAGCTCAGCAATTTCCTGATGCAGATAAAAATACTTTGGTTTTATTTGCATTCTACTGGTAAAAAGTAGCTTTCTTTAAAAATGTGTCACTTGTGATCCTCAAAGTTGAGCTGACTAAGGGTTTCCTATTTACATTAGTGTTCATGTGAATATGGTGTTTAGCTGAGCCAAATTTAAAGTAAAAAAGCACATATTGAAAGGCCTTTGACTGATAGTGATGCCACCATGCTACCGCATGCATTAAATTTTGAAAGCAAGCGTTTTCTGGTTGTTTAACAGTCCAGAGGAGTTGCACTGGGAAAGTATGGGAGGTTTCAAGCCTAAGCCATTTTATATTAAATGAAGTGATAATAGTTACTGCCATTAGCCACATGACTCAGAGAACTCAGAGAAAAATTGTTTATGCTTGGCTGAAGTTAATGCTAAACAAGCTCCATAATGTCATTTTTGCTAACAAACAAATTTTCCCGTTAAAAAGGAGCTACAATGTACTATAGGGTTCTTACAGTTCTGAAGATTAAGTGCAAGAGGTACTTTTCTAATTTGTAAGTTTTGGGGTGTTCTTTTACAAAACTTAAAAAAATTAATAATCAGATCAAGATCTTCCTTACCTGAAGCTTCATACAGTGTTTATTACAGCCTAGATTTATTTCAGTGGAAAAATAGCAGGAAATTATGTATTTAATCATGTGTATTATGTTAAAATTTGGAAACATTTTTGTTTGAGTTACTGGAGCTCAAGAGCCAACATTTATTATTCTGTTTTGATTTTTATAACTCTCAACCTATTTGGCTAAGTTATGGAAACCTAGATTTTGCATGTGCTTAATTTTTTTCCAAATAGGCTTGGCATCTCTCATGCTTTTCGTTTATACCTAAAGGTTGCCGTGTTATCCCCAAAAGCTAATGCTCCATGTTAGAGATATTGGGATAATAGTTGTTTGTTTATATATAATACAAATATTAACATGTTTGCATATACACATAGAAATAAATTGTTTGTAGGCTTCAAGACTTGCTAGTATTTGCTAAATCCAGAAGATACTTGCATCTAGAATAACTTGAGTCTTTAGTTATTGGTACTTCTTTTAATACACAAATGTCATTATTCATTTTTCAAAAATTTGTTCAATGGTAATTGCAGGTCCTAGTGAGTGCTGAGCACTTTTGAACATTTGCTGAAGTGTGTTCTTTCAGAACGATGAGTGCGTTTCAAGAGATTCCTTCATCCTTTTTCAAAATGCCTTACTGACTTGTAGTTGCACTTGCTGGTCTGAATCCCTCGTTGTGAAAATGTCCATCATAAAGTTAGCCTTTTCTGCCCAAAGTAATGGTATTGTAGAGCATGCTGTAGGTTTTTGTAGTCTTACATTTCTCTATACTAAAATTCAAGACTGTAAAATGCTAGATTATAAATAGTCAGAAGCAGTGATCTAATCTGTGAAATATTTGGCTATGTTGCAGTTACACATCTCATCCCAAGTGGGACAAAATAATCTAGTGGTCATATTTGCTGAACACTCCTCAGGGAGCTCCCTACCCCCAACTTGGGTTTAGAAATTGAGTTTGAAACACTTAAACAATAAAACTTTTTTTATATTTTTTTTTTATTTTGCGCTATTCTTGGAATTCTCTGGTATCAATAAAAATATGCTAAATTTATTTTCAAGTATTTAAAACATTATGTTTACAAGATCTAAAGCAAGGGGTGGAATAATGAAATAAAGAATGAGGGTCAGGGATTTCTTCAATGTAGCTACCTGTGGATTACTCATTAGTTTGGAATAATGGTAGCACAGTGTGTCTTTGAATGCAGTCTGGATATTAACCCTCATCCCTAGAATCCTACCCATGACCTCAAGAATATTTAGCTTTCTATATCATTGTAGAAATTCTTGACCATTATTTAATTTATCTTACCCTTAAAAAGGGATTTAAAATCTCTCATTGATACCATGCCATAGGAACAGACTTTGCTGCTTCCAGTGCTGGCTGAAAGTAGAAATTGCAGAAGCATATGAAAATATTCAAATTGTGATTAATGGATTATGTTTTGTTTTGTATGGTTATATTGCTATTGTACTGTGTATAATTGTGTTATTTGATATACAGCTCTTTTTCTAAATGTCAAATTGTGGCTAATAAGTAAACTTAAAACTCCTTTTCATGCTTACTACATACTACATTAAATGATCTTCAATGGCGTAATGGAGTTTGGAGAGGAGACATAGCTGTTGTGCACACTGTGCATTTTTTGTTGTGACATTTCTACTTCTGGGGTGATTGCTTTTTTATTTTATTTTGTTCTCTAATGTAGACACACAAAAATGATTTTTTTTCTTTTTTTTAAGTCACTTGAGGAAAAAAAGGAGGCTGATAATATTTCATAATATTTGTCCTGGGTTCAGCAGTAGCAGTCATTTTTCTCCTTCTTAGTAGCTCGTGCAGTGCTGTGTTTTTGACTTTCAGCCTGGGAACTGTGCTGATAGCACTGATGTTTTCAGTTGTTGCTCAGTAATGTTTACTCTGACCAAGGGCATTCTGAGTCTCATGCTCTGCCAGGAAGGAAGGGAAGCCAGCAGGAAGCAGAGACAGGACACCTGACCCGAACTAGCCAAAGAGGTATTCCATACCGCAGCACATCATGCTCAGTATATAAACTGGGGACAGTTACCCAGAAGGGCTAGACCACTGCTCGGGTTGGGCTGGGTATCAGTCGGTGGGTAGTGAGCGGTTGTATTCTCTTCTGTTGTTATTTCCCTTATCATTATTATTATTGGTGGCAGCAGTAGTGGTTTGTGTTACACCTTAGTTACTGGACTGTTCTTATCTCAACCCGTGGGAGTTACATCTTTTTGATTCTCCTTCCCATCCCTCTGTGAGTGGGGGGAGGAACGAAGGGGAGTGAGCAAGCATCTGTGTGGTCCTGGGTTGCCGGCTGGGCTTAAACCATGACAATATTCCATTCAAATCTTATGCTTGTCAGTCCTGTATTGAGATGAGATTTGATATTCTTGTTTGATGGAGTGACTGCACTCGGGATGTTTGTACAAAAGTAGATGCACTTTTGTACACTTTCTTCATAGTGCATGTTGCAAATCACACCAAACACTGGCTCATCTTGCCCAGAGAGGCTATGGAGCCTCCCAGCTTGCTGATAGGTAGTCAAAAGCCACTTGGACATAGTCTACATGGTCCTGCTCAAGCAGGAGAGCTTAAACCAGATGACCTCCAGAGGTTCTTTCCAACTTCAATCATTCTCTGATATGCATAGTTTGATTTCAAAATGGGATTTGAAGTAACTGTAAATAATGATACTATTTATCTTTAAAAGCAAGAATGATGCCAGCAAAATGTGCCTTTGTGCTATGCACCTTAGAACGCCATATGTTTTAGTCCAGGTATGGACATTGCCATCCTGGGAAGTGCAATTTCTGTGGCTAGATGAGAGACGGGAAACTGTACACCTCACTGGAACACTGAGGGTGATTGTGGAGAAAATTTCTGACCCCTTGGAGTGCTATGGAAATAAAAAATTAATGACAACTTACCTAAGATATAGTAATGCCAGCAAAATATCTGCAGCTTATTTGATGTATTTGAAGGTAGAACATAATTCTTTGTTTCATTGTACATGTTCTTTCCTTAAAGCTGAGACACTAGCACCATTTTTGTCTCTTGTACTATCCTAAAATACTTCCCCTCATCGCCTGCCAGTATTTTGATCACTGTCTCTCTGCTACACTAATGATTATCATCATAAATATAAGTGACTGTAGAAACTAAAAAGTTTCCTTCTGCCTTGAAATATCAATATTAAAGTCTGAAATCCATTAGCCACTTGTTCTTTCATTTCTGAGTCACCCTCGTCTTAACCTTCTCAAAATAAAATTAACAACTGAAAGTTTGCAGTTTTGGTGGCTGAGGCAGAAGCATTGGCAGGAAGGCATTGTGCTTAAAGTATTCTTTCAAATACTTGTTGAACTTACCACCATCTTCTGTGTGTAGTTTCTTACTGCAATAATTCAGATGATTTGGCTGCATTATATTCATCTACGAATCTGCAACTATTAGGATTTTCCTTAGTACAACAGTTGGCTGAACAACACGGTTTATTAACAGGCATCTTTCTCTTTTCTGGTCCCATATAAGCACAGGAAAACAATTTTCTCTCTTTTCCCAAAGACGATATAGCTTTTACTTCAGAGTGTTGTCTGGTGTAGTTATAAGGGAGGGAATCTTAATCAGTCATTTTATCAGAAATTAGTTTCTCCATATCTTTTGTAACAACCATTCTGGACCAGTCTTTTGAAACTGAATAATTTGAAGCCATATGCAGAAATACTCATCATTTTTTCTATGGTACTAAACCTAGGGACTCTTCATCAGGGATTGTAGTGATAGGACAAGGGTAATGGGTTTAAACTTACACCAAACCAGTCTATGATTCTGTGGTCAGTATCATAAGGTGGCGAAGAAGTTACTGAGTGGCAGGAGGGCAGTGGGGCTTTTGCTTCTACCAGAAAATACATTCCCCAGCAAAAACCTTCTTTGCAAGACCTTCCACCACATTCAGTGCCTCCTTATGGTCATGTACATGCCAGGGCTGATGCATGCTAGTGAAGTTTCTTATTAAGGGAAGCATAGAGTTTTGTCCTACTCTTGAACTGTTACTGGCATGTTGGTTTTGGGCTACAGTTACAGTAGTAGTGTTGGCGGATCCTTGGTTGACCCAGAGCAGCCACTTTCATGCTTTTGTGTTATGCTACCAGCTGACTATCTCAGCCTGTAACATTATGCACATAGGTTTTTAAGGATCTGTGAAATTTGATGGTCAGAGCTTTGTACAGGACTTACGGCCAGCATAGAATGAACAAAATTCTGCTAACGATAGTAACTTGTATCTGATCTGTTGTTTGAAAGCTCAGTTATGTTCCCAAGCATTAATTCTTGCATATAAGAGGGGAATAAATCTTATCTTCAAAGATGACCATATTTTCATTTCCGGATGAAATTTCTGAACAGAATCACTTATCAAAACAATGCTTTGAGAAATTATGAGACTGAGTCAGTGAAATTCTTCACTATATAAGTTATGGGTTGAAATCAATCCCATCTATTATAATTTAGACAAGAAAAAACCTATCTTCCCAGTTTGTAACATACTCTGTGTTGTTCAGCATTAGCTTTAGCTTCTGTCCTTGGCCTATTCACAGATCTGCAGCCTGTTACAGTGGTGCCTGTTAGAGCAAATGCTGTGAAAGTTTTGCCAGTTTTTCTATGATAAACCATATTTTCCAGGAATTCATACTTAAACATTAAAAAATCCCATGCAATTGAGACTTGGCATGGAAAGTCTTGATTCATGATTTCGCTCATATATTTATCCAGATTTTCAAAAATAAATCAGTCATCTAATTTATTAAGTTGGAGGTATTTCAAAATAATTTATTGTTTCAAGATCATAGCATTGTATTTGTAGGAAACAAATAATATTATGATCACTTAATCTAAATAGACACATTTCCTGACAATGAATAATTACTTTATTGCTGTTACCTCACAAATCACTTTTAAATGCTTCTGTGTGTTTTTCCTGTTGGGTAGATCCATGCAGAAACTGCAGTAGTTTAAACTGATTGTATCATTTTTTGTATTCTACAAATATTCAAATAGCTAAGCTGTTTTTCTTTGAAAAGCTAACTGTGTATCAATGAAAATTCAATGAAAATTTAACCGTATAAACTCTAACTTATGATATCAGTATTACATCCTAATGTACATTTTAAAACATTTTGTTCCCCATATTTTATAGTTGGCAGTATTTTTCCTTTTAGTTAATTAAGAGTAAATAACTATTAACACACATTGTGAACGTTCATCACAGAGAAATGAGTCTATGTATTTTGTGACTCTTACCTAGGATGTTTCCATAGTTGTGATAGAGACAAACTATAACACTGTTGAGTTCTAACAAATAATCTATGTAATTGTGCAGATTTTAATTATCTGCATAATTATTATTATTAATTAATATAATAATATATTATTAATTAAAATAAGGTAAACTAGGGAGAAATGTTTATTTTGTATTGCAAACATTTATTCTTGACTACATATTAGTACTTTATGTTTCTTTTTGGAATCAGGTTTGGGGAAAGAACTATTACTTGAAGTTTATTTACACAGAAAATAATAACAGAAATCACATGTTCAAAGCCTGTATGCATGGAAAGAAGGTTAAAGAATAACTGGATAGTGGTAGGGAGAAAGTAATTAATCAGCTACACAGTAAGGAAGCAAAGATGTTAAGCATAACTGGAAGGAGAATACATTCAAACAGGATTTTGAAAGGAATCTGGTAAAGCCAACAAATGTCAAGAAGAAAATGCTATCTTCCAATCTGAGTTAGAAGCGAAGTGGCTGTAATAGTGGATCAATTGTCTCAGTAGAGAAAATAAACAATTGTGTGGATGCTGGTAACTAATTTGATCAGTATGTCACACCCTAAATGATCCAGTTGTCACCCCCTATTAATCTTATAGGACAGTTTAAATCAACACATGGAATAGATCGCGATGAATGCACTGGCCAAGAAATGAGTACTTGATAACATAATGAAATAATTAACATTCAGTAGAGATCAACTATACTTCAATGTGAGAAGCTGATAATCACTTAGCTTAGCTTGGTTCAAATAAATAGCTCCTTTCAACATTCAAAAAAGTATCAGCCAGTTTAAGTATGTTGCCAAAGTTTATACATTTGTGTCCATGAGTTTTACCCTTTTTCCCAGTTCTCTCCCCCATCCCCTAGGAGGCAGCCAGGGCTGTGTGGTGTTCAGCTACGTACCAGGTGAAACCATAGCAACTCGAATGGGTTTTAGGACCATCTATTCCAGCCCAGGGGCTTATCACATAAATATCTAAAATTAGGATTGTAAAAAATATCCAGTTTGAAAACCAGCTGCTAATTTGAAATCAGTGAGGTCCAAAGGGTCTGGGTAAATGTTTCTTTTATCATCTTTTGATCTTCTGCAAAGAATGTACAGACAGGAGTGTGCCATTCCTGGGAGAAGTATTAGCTGGCACAAGTCAGAAGTATGCCAGGAAACCTGCTAGTGTTTCAAGGCACTATTCAAACCTGTGCTCTGGCTCTTTGTATTTTATTAATGAGATGTAGCCCTTGCAGCTGGCCACCAGTTTAAAAAGGTCTGTGGCTTTTGCTACTGTACCCACAGTACCATACAGTTGGATGGACTATGACTGCCAGCCTCAATATCTACTGGTGGAAATACCTCTGCCCCACAAGGAATTGTTAACATCAGGTACTTCTAAGCAAAAAATAAATAGATCTTGAACAATTTTGGTTACGCAATGACTTTAATACTGTTACAAAATAACAAAGCCAAGATCTCATACCCATCAGAAGCTCACCCAAAGTAGCCATAAGAATGTGATGATGTGGAGCAGGAATAGCACATACATTTATATTTTTCATATGGGTAATTAAACCCATAGAATCATTCTGTACATACTAAGCTTTTATTGGTATTAGAATAAAGAATTTCTTTTTTGAAAGAAAAAAAAAAAACCCAACAAAAAACCTGATAATTACTTCTCTCTGTGCTTCTAATCAACAGTCTTTGATGTACATCTGTTTTTTAAGTACAACTGTAACTTCCAGTCAGGAAAAGCCTTTTATGGCAAGTAGTCTTTAAGCTACATGCTGTGTTTGTTTTATATATTCTTTTTCCTTTTTTCTTTAAGAAAGCACCCACACATTTTTCTTCAGCTTTATCAGTGAATACATACTTTAAAACTTTTATGCAGGAAGAAACTTTAGTTTTCAAGTTAATTTAGACTGATTGTTTAAACTGATGGTGGATATTTTAGGGATGTCTTTCTTGCAGATGTTTATAAGGATAAGAAGACAACCTAATATGTCCACTACACGTGTATTATTAGATATCATGTTATACTGCTTCTTACATCATGTGATGCCAAGGCTGTTTCCAGCTGCTGTGTAGATGAGGGGAAAGGACAGCCCTCATGAGCTAAGGCCATCTGCAGCAACAGGCTGGTGTAAGAGAGATGCTGCAGAGCATTAATTCCCTAGCAAATCAGTGTCACTTACCTCTGGGAGGGGAAAAAATATGTTTGTTGTTGTTCTTCAGGTCATATGTGAAAAGTAATTTCCTTTTGGATCAGCATTTACAGCTGTAGAGATGAAGCTAAAAGAACCGTCATAGAAGTCATGGCCAGGACTAACTACCAGACTTGAAAATGTTCAGACTTGGGACTTTTACAGATCTATAAAGTTTTATCTTCACCACATATAAAATCAAAGCACAAAGCTTCTGAATGTCTAGGAAAAAGTGGTGATGATCTTAATATAGTCCTGTAAGCATTGCTATTTGTGTCAGTCAATTATACATTTTTTTTTCCCCAAAATAAATATTCTGAGGATAAAGACAAACAATACTCTAGACCAAAAGAAAAATTCAGGCTGCTTTGTAAAGAGGTCCCACTCAAACACAATTAATTTTCATTAAATATAAAGTTATCCTGGAGGATCGAAGAGTTACAGAACAAGGAATGTATACCTGCAGGATGAAGAATGGCATCTCAAAAGCAGAGTTTCTCAGAACAAGTCACATGAGTCCACTACAATGTAGAAAAAAAAAAAAAAATCAAATGTAATTCTTGACTATATAACTTTGGTAATAAGGAAAAAGCACAATAAATCAACGTTATCCTATGTATGAGAAGAACTCTGACATCTAGTCTGAGACCTATATTTTGTAGAAGATATTGGATCAGACGGTTCAGATGGAAACTGCAGATAAGAGTCAAAAACTTCATTTGAAGACTACAAAATAACTTTAAAGAAAAGTGCACAAAGAGTGCCATATGTTTAACTTCTCAGAAAGATGGACAAGCAAAGATTTATCTACAATGCGTGAAGAGAATTGTCTGATTTAGGACAGAAAGGCTCAATGAGGAATACTAACTGGATATTAAAATTTAAGTTAGGAATTGGGCAGATATTTCTGGCAGTGGAATGGTTAACTGCTGGGAAAATTACCAGAGGAAGTGGTGGATCCTCTGTCTCCCCTTGCCTTCAGATCTAGACCAGATTTATTTCTTCAGCAAGTTAGTAGCCTCAGCAGCCGAGATTAATGTTTTATTTCTGATATGTATGTAGGAGATTTCACTAGAGGCTCTATTGACCCCCACTTCTCACTTGCAATCACTGTATCATCTTCAGTTTTAAGGAATAAAACATGTTTTCAATAATATAAAGTGTAAGTATTCTTAGAGACACGCATTAACTAATTTTACTATCTTGGATTTATTATTTAATCTATAAACCTTGAAAAAGAATAGAAACATAGAATCCTAGAATAGTTAGGGTTGCAAAGGACCTTAAGATCATCTAGTTCCAACCCCCCTGACATGGGCAGGGACACCTCACACTAAACCATCTTGCCCAAGGCTTCGTCCAGCCTGGCCTTGAACGCTGCCAGGGATGGAGCACTCACAACTTCCCTGGGCAACCGATTCCAGTGCCTCACCACCCTAACAGGAAATAATTTCTTCCTTCTATCCAATCTATACCAGTTTGAGAAAATCTTGATACAGTTAATTTCGGATAACTGCTTCAGCTGGCTTCAAGGCAAACAAGACACTTTACATTATTAAATCTTATAATAAACTTTGAGAAAGATTGTTTGACTTCTGGTTTGACATTACTATGATCCCATGTGCATCTGCAGTAAAGTTTAATACAGGATACATTATATCTGATGCAGACCTGAATTTATTAGGAAATGTTGTAGAGCATAACTTAAAGAAAATACAGCGTAAATTGCTTGTTTCTACATGAATTTCTATTTTAAATAATCATAACTTGGAAACCACCTCATTTGTTGTCTTCAAATGTGACTTTTTCACTTTGAAAATCTCCAAGCATTCCAGGCTGAATTTTCTGCTTTTGGCTGTTTAAGACTATATTCTGATTAATATTAAAGAAAAAATATCTGCAATACCAAAACAAATAAATATTTTGCAATGCATTCACTGAAACCTGTGAACTATCATATTTTTAAAGCAAAATTGTTTTTCCATGGAACAAAGAATTGATGAGTGGTATGCACCCATTTAGTGCCTGAGGGCAAGAGTGTTGGGGGGGGAAGTTAGGTGGCCCCATGGTCTGGTTATGAGTTGCTTTGGAGAAAACCAAAAAGAAATACTTTAAACTCAGTTTAATCTTAGGTCCTTGATCCCAATTTACTGATATTTCCTCCTGTCCTCCACCAGCTCATGTTTAAGCCTTAATTGCCTTTTGGTCAGAAAAGTTTAACACTTCAGAGCAACATCAGGACATTTAAGGAGCTGCTTCTGAGGAGTGTTGTGGGGATGGGAGTGCAAAGTTTTTCATTGTGTGAAGCATTATGCAGAGAGTTGAATGAAACATTGCTAAAACACTCAGAAAAAAAGTCTATGAGGAAGTTTGAAGAAAATTCATTTGGTTGTTTTAAATTAATGGTGACTGTTTTTACAGTTTCATGGTCCAGAGTTCAAGATGTGCGTGTGCCAGAATCATGGCCAGGCTTGGAGCCAGAGTACAGCAAAGCTCTAGGTGTGTGGTACATGAAAATGAAAATAGGGTTAATGGTACTTCTTTCTGAAATAAAATAGACAAAACTTCAAAGATCTGATGGTCATACAACTTGCTTTTCTTTCATATTCCAGGCCAAGTCTGACAGGCAGCATGAAACAGTTGGTATCAGATATTTTAGTCTGATATTTAAGTCTGAATAAAGCCTCCTTTAAAACCAAAATTACACACTGTGCTGATGAACACATGGTAATTGTGTACCTGTTTGAATACCAGCTTTGGCGTAGGGAGGAAACTTGTTTTTCCCTGAAGAGTAGAAACTCACCTTTTAGTCCATGGCATGTTTGCAGTGGAGAAAAAATAGCTTTAACATCGTGGGAGAGCTGTGCTGCCAGTTCCTGCAGAGGCAGTGGGCAGGCTCAGGCGCAGCATGAGGTCCATCATCCTGATGTCTTTTAGCTTCCTTGCAGAACTCCTTGTGCACTCATTTTCCAAAGATAATAGCAGAGCTTCAAAAGGTGGTCCAGATCATAGTTAACAGAAGCCAGCTGGGTGATTTTATGTTCCTTATTTCATCTTAAAGTAGACTCTGTATAAACAACAGACTTCCAAAAAAGTTCTATGGGCCATAAAGCTGTTTCTACAGTTTTGACAGTGGTTTGATGACACTAGTGCACAAATAGAATGCTTTAGCAAGGTAAAGTGCCATATTGGGTACTGTATGCCTCTATTTTTCATAAATGGTTGTGCAGTATTAATCTTAATATCAATGAAAAACTGTTGTGTGACTATTAGGAAACAAATATGATTTAGTATGCAAAGTGCTCTCTCTCCAGCTTCTGACAGTGAATAAGCTTCCTGTAGCTACTATATGAAGTGGCACTGAGTGGTTACAGCCTGGCATGCATATAAGTATTAGGCCCTCATAGGCAGTCTTGGGAAAGTGCTTCTCTTTAAGCCAGCAAGAAAGCAAGAAAGCTACTGTAATACATTTATGGACAAAGCCATGTAACTCAGGACATCTTTTAAATCCTGAATGGCCACAGCACAAAGACAGTGACCATCTTTACAGTTGCTAACTAAACGTCTAGCACTGTTAATTGTTCTCCTCAGAGAGCCAGGGACACACCTGCAGGAGCAGCAATGGCCTGTGCTGTTTCCCTTGAAAGGCAAGGGCTGCCCCAGGTGAAAATATGACCGATGATTGAGGGATATTCTCTAATACTGTTTAATTTAGTAATGCAGGGGCTCTGGAGAAGTCTGTGGCTATAGTGTGTAGGTGGGATGTGCAGGTAAAGGGAAGTCCAGAAAGCTAAGTTTAGATCATTGCGTTTAAAGACTGTGTTGCACTCCATCAGCAGAGGGGAAATGTCAGAAAAGATAATATCCTAACTAGAAGACCAAGACAGTAACTCCATCATGACCAGAGCATGGATAATAGAAGCTATAATGGATGGAGTGCAGTTCTGATTGTGGGTTTGGTGAAGAAAACAAGTGTGTGTGCATCACAATGTATGAGAAAAATGTCAGAGGAGAAGGGAAAAGTGTACACAGTATACACCAAAGTATTTATGAATAAACAGAGACTAACCTGACCAAATTTAGGTAGGCAGTGTGAATACCTTCTGTTTCGGCACCTTCTTGAGTATAAACCAAATGAATAACAGCGAGTAATGCAGGTGTGGCTGTTATTCTGCTACACCATTCCTGATGCACGTGCTGAGGGTAATCAACTTATATTATCAGGAATAATACATTCATCTTCACTTTCAGTTGTAATTCAGTAGGAGTGTTCCTGCTGGATTGTACTTTATTCCTTTGTCAGGTGCTCACTTTCGCCTCTTTTCATACTGAACTTCGGTAACATTACGTATGCAGCACGTGAAGAGAGGCAGAAGTGATAATTGAAACTATATTTTGAGCTATTTCAGTTAAAAGGAAAAAAAAATAAACGAAGAAGGGCCTAGAACAAAATTGTTCCTCCATTCTTAACCAGAATCCCTAAGGGGAATTTAAAAAGACAAATCCTTTATAACAGGAATAAGTAGTGTTTTACAGAAGAAGAAGATCTCAATAAATAAATAAACTACAGAGTATTACGTCTCTCTCTGTAAGACACCCATGAACAAAATGCAATTTCTAGCATGAAATTAAACCTTGCGGGTGCTACAGATAAATGCTGTCTCAATAGAATTTATTTTCTATTCCCTATATGATGAGATAAAAATAAAATTAATTAAATTGGCTAGAAAAAGGAGACATGGAAGAAAAATAAAGAATATGGCTTGAAAACTGGACAGAGGGAGTTTTAAGTCAGATTAATGTCCAGTCAAACCTAGAGAAGTTCAAAGCCAATTAGTTTTTAGCTGTTATTTTTGCCCATGGAGTTAAAATATGTTTACGTGTGTATGTGAGCTTTTGACTATAAATATTTTTGTGTTATTTTGAAATTTGCTTTACATTGCACTGTGAAAGAGGAAAATAAACAAACACAGACTTTTCACCGGAAATATTTTGTTTGGCTCTGCTTGCAAAGCATCTGATCTGACAAGGTGTTGATTAAGATAAGAAGAGTGAGTACCCTGCATGCAACTGATATTCATATCTTTTGAATTCTGAGCTAGGTCTACATTAGATGATAAACATTTTGACTGCAATGGAGACCCGCCTGCTTTTACACCACTATGACTGAAAGTATAATGGGACCCAACATTTTAAAATCTATACTATTCAGGTAAATGTAGGTCTTCTATCAGAGTTTTCTGAGTGTTTCCATGTGAACTTGAATTTGCTAGTTTTCCTCTTCCTTTAGTGTCCTTTCTCCCTCTTTCTTCTCTGTGTCTATATGTATGAATAATTTTTGTACTTATTATATTCATTAATTAATAGAATAATTTATGTTCTAGCAGAATAATGGGTACCACATATTCTTTGAAATTCTGGAAATGGAAACCAGTTTTCAGTTAATATCTCACTGCCATCTACTGTATACATTGGAAAACTGCACTGTGGGAAATGCATTGCAGTTCAGCAATGTAAGATGACTTTTTCCTAATGAATTTGCCTTAAAGTTGAAGAAAAAATCCACTGAACTCTCAATAAGCTATGACATGTAAATTCCATTCTTGGTGGAGGAAACAGAATTTCTTAAACAGATGACAATGCCTGATGATACTCAATATTTTCCAGAAGGAAAAAACATCAGATTTTAGTATTGCTTATTTAGTTTGTATTGAGGCCAGGCGAAAAGTAGATGTGTACTTTGAGAGAAATAGGGTACCTCACTTTGCTTGTTCTTGCCCTAAATAGTAAAACCTTTTATTTCTTAATGGATGTGTCAAAGCAAAAAAAAAAAAAACCTAGTAGCATTAAGATTCATAAACTTGAGATAATTTGATATTTCTGTTAGTTGAGGGAGTATTCTTTGATTCCTTCAACTCAGCTTTCATCTCAGTAGGTGATGTCTGGTGTATACAAACACCAAGTAAACACAATGTTGTTGGTTGTTTAAGATATAATAATTTACCCAGAGATGTGAAATCATTAAGTTGAAAATAAAGTATCAGGATTCTGGGTCTCAGGAACTGAATATGGTATCATGCAGGTTAGTTTTGCACTACCAGTGCTTTTGTAATGATTTGTATAGAAATTACAAAGTTTTACTCAAGACAGAAATTTCCCTGATTTTCATCAGGAAAGCTGACATCAAATAGACAAGAATGTGTAAAAAACATCAGACTGCATTTACATAAGGGAACTCCTTATCTTAGTCTATTATTAATTTCAGGAGGCTGAGAATACATATCATTTGTACCATAAGCTGTTAGTATTGCACCAAAAAGTACAAAAGGCGACCAGTAAACTTGCAAACTCCAGCACTTCAAAACTGAAGAAGTGCTTTCGTTTGCTTCTTCTTCATATCAGTTGTGAGAAAGTCTATAATTATGGCATGCTTTTTTCCCCCTATTTTTATTCAGTAATTGTTCTAAGACCTCATTTGCTCAACATTATTCAACCTTTGCAAATGAAGAAAGAATGATAAAATAATTCATTACTTTTCTATGATCTCTGTTGTTACTGTGTTTCAGTGCTTTGCAAACATTAATTAACCCACCTTTACAACTTCTGGTATTTTGGGAGTTGAAATGGTATTGTGGGCAGCTGACATACTCTATGTGATTATGCCATCACTTCTGCTGTCTTCAGAGGCAAAAATGTGTTTGCAGAATTTCTTCAAATGACATCAGAAATTTACCCAGGAAAACAAGGAACTGGTTTCTGACACTTGGCCCTTTCTGTCGCATCTCCTCAACCTTATTACTTTTTTGCCAGCGTCACCATCCAAGTCCCAATGTCTTTCACTCCCTGTCCAAAATGTTCTTTTGCTACGCCTAAAATTTCCGAGGTAATTGCACTATGAAATAAAGCTGCAAATAGTTTTTGCCTTTTTTTTTTTTTTTTCCTGAATGAGATGTTTTAAGTTTAAATCCTTGCTGCCCTCGTGTGGATGTATATTGTTTTCTCCATCTGCTGAAATCTGCAATGGACAGATTTTGTTAGAAGAGCGGTACATACAGCAGTGTTTATACAGCAGGTGAAAGACATTTCAGATTCTGAACTGGAGCTGTCAGTCTGTGGCGAGGTTCTCAAGCAATGTAGCTGGGAGTCCCTGTGGATACATTTGCTGCATTTTAGTTCTGGATAACCAGGAGTGCCTTGAGGGTTAGGAATCTGCTGCCCAAGCTCTGTCTGGAGAAAGCTGCCTTTGCATCTGAAAGAAGGTGATGAAGGCTCCTTCTGAACCAGATAATGCATATCCTGAATGGACAAGGTGGATCCATCCAGAAGGAGCATGCAGTATTTCCAAACACATGGTCAGGGTACGAGACAAGCATCAAACTGAGCCCAAGTCTCTGATATACCAGCACACAGCAGCTGTAAGAGGAACACTGGTCAAATGGTACAAAAATGACAAAAAAGTAAGAATAATAATCCAGCAAGGGCCAAGTTAAATAATTATTTTTGTAGCTGTTACTCTTGTCTACAGACAATTGCTGTGTATATTATCATGGTGTTTTTTTCAGGAGTTCATGTTGGAACTGCATTATTACCTATATGTTACCATACCATTACCTGTATGTAATCATACCCTCAGAAGTTGTGGTACATTGTTCAATAATGAGAAGATTTCACAGCATACCGTATTAGTAACCCATCCACCTACCAGAACCAAGTGATCCAAACAAAAGTTTAATGAATAACACTGTAAAGTTACCAAAAATTGTGATAAGTTACTTAGAAAATTATGACTAACTTATTGGTAATTTCAGAAGCAAATAGGAAAACTGAATTTTATAATATTGCAATAAAGGGTTCGAATGAATGGCTTTGCCAGTCTTGCTTATGTAAAGTAACCTGCACAGAACTAAGAGGTACAGAATGATAAATAAGCTTTTAAGGTTTTTATCTGCTGGATAATTGAACACTGAATCCAGCTAAGTTTCAGATCTTTCTTAGGCCTTATACATTACAATGTATGCACACAACTTTGTAGCGCGTCCGAGTCCTGCTGCTTCCTATGGAGAGAAGGGCTCAGGGTCAGGGCTCTTGCTCTCTGGAGCACTGCTCATGTTGAGGTGTGGGGGAGGCCATGCAAGGCTCCCTGCAGATGAGGTTCTCCACATCCAGGCCATGGCACAGAACAGAGGAAGCCACTGCCATCTCATCCCCAGGGCAGCATCTCCTCCATTGCCTGTTCTCACCCCATTGTCCTCCAGCTGGGGAACTGGGAGAGTTTGGCTTCCAGATCCTCTCTGAGGATCTACTTTCTGTGTCATAAACATCTTGTTCTTCAAAAGACATCTGTAGCAAGATATTCAGAAGTTACTTCTGTTCACTGTGCTTCTGATGACAAAATAAGCACTGTAACTGAAATCTGTGTTTAATTAAAATTCTCAGGAGTGTGGACTTCAGCAGCAAACTTTGAACTCTCTAATCTTTACAGTCACTTTTTTCTTGCTAATCTCTAACCTCTGATGCATTCTAGTAACAACGTAGGAACCAATGGTTAGCCAAAAAATACCTTTTATATTCAGTTTTCTGGTTAAAATAACAGTTGGAATTTAGGACTCAGCATCGCCAGCCATCTGGATTTTCTCTGTGTGGTTTAATATTGTTCTGAAAATAATGAAACTTATTCTGTACAACAGGGGACTTGGAAATACAGTGAGCAGCCAAAATACTCACTCATGAGAGAACAAACTACCAGATATCAACAGCTTGGTGGTACTGCCTCAGGTTACTACTCCATGGCATGTGTAAAAGAGGGTAATTTGTCTTTGGTGCGCTTTGGGGCAAAAGTAGGTACAGGGACAATTGCTGCAGAGCAGCAGAAGCACCATAATATGTTCATGGCACAATGACATGTCAAATCACTGAGATCTAGTCCAGTTCATGTCTATTTTAAGGATATTGTATGGGGTTTTGGCTATTTGATTTGATGCTTGTGTTACAGAAGCTATTTTGTAAAGCCTAGACAAAGATAGCAAGTGGGTTGTGGGCCATTTTATTTGTGCATCTCAAAGTTTTTAAGGAAAAATAATAGGATCTTTAACTACCTCAAACTTACAGTGAGCAGTTACTGTAGTTCTCTGGAGGAGGTTGTAGAGAAAACTAAATGGGGCACTGACTGGAGTTTGTACAGTGGAAAACTTCGGAAAGTAAGATCATTGAGCAAACCTCCGGTAAAGCTCTGACTGATTCTGCTGGTCTTCTGACAATCAATTGACCAGCAGCATTGGTCACTCATTTCAAATTGTTTCTCCTCTACTCTTTTCTCAGTAAGTATTTTGAAGTTTTGGATTAAAAAAAAGAATATTTAAAGTGCAAGTTGGAATTCAGTGTTGAATTATACATTCATCCCAGTTCTCTGCCTTACAATGGCCCAAATAGTAGAATCATGTCGGAGAGAAAAAAAAAAAAAAAAAAAAGATTAAATAATGGGAATCTCTATAATTCAAACCATCTTGTTGTAATGCTATTTTGTGTCAAGTATTCCTTCCTTCTGACCTCATTACGTGTGCCTAGTCATTAGATACAGTGTTACTAAAGAGTTTTAACTTAAAAGCTGCTTTGATTAATGATTGGTTGGACTGAGGTTTTACTGTGTAGGATTAACTAGATTTAAAAATGGCAAAATGCCATAGTAGCATTAATTCCAGACTTTAATGAGAAGCAGAAGTAAACTCCAAGGACCCTTATGATTTTAATATGGACTAAACTCATGTGCTCATTACCTTAATGTCCTGTCCTATTTTATATACAAGTATTCTGTTAATTCCTAGCAAATTGTAGCCTGGATGGCATATTACAGATGTATAATCTGAAATATATTACCCTACATTTTTAATTAATCATAATCTTCAATACTTTTAGAATCTGATGTATTCAGTACTATTATCAAATAGAGATAAATGCTTCATACTGGTTTGGGTCTTTTTAATTAAGAAACAGTATGGAAGTAAGAGAAAGCCAGTCTGGCAAACATTTCCCCAATTAATAATGTACTGAAAATGCAGATGAAAAATGCATTTTCACATTTTTATGTTGTCTGATACTTGAATTTCCTTTCACTGTCTTATTATGTTCATTCAGTTCTCCTGAAAGTTTATGAAGTTAGCAGCTCTAGAGATTAATAATCTTATTTTTTTTACCATCGATCACATATTTCAATATATGATACTGCCAAGAAAACTCATGCTGTTCTCACTCCAGACAGCATTCAGTCATCTCCTTAAATCCTACTAGACTTGCTAGTATTTAAGCGTATACTTAAAAGGTCATGCGTTACTGAGTAAGGGCCTTTGTATTTAGCATTTCTTCAGTCCATGGTACCTTTGCAGAGATTTGCAAAAGGTGCAGATTTATTGTTGAAACTGGACAGATAGGAAACATTTCCCATCCCAGGAGCCTGAGTTTTTTTTTCCTGCATTGATCCTGATTTCCCAATTTTGTTTATTTTTCACTGAACTTCCAATAGTAAGAAGTATGTAAGGAAATTTTTGTTTCCCCACAGTAGTATGCTGTGAGAATTAGGCAGAGTGCACTAAGAAGCAGTAACAACAGTTATTCGCAGAGGCAGCACTGTTTCAGCCAAAGCATGTAGGATGACATCCAACCAAATGCGTGGTCTGTAATGCTTGATTTCTTATTGAAATCACGGATGTATTGGACTTGACTTAAATAGGATTACTCATTCAAGCAAGTTTACGCAAGGGTCTAAGGCACATATCCAGCTTTCAGTGAGTTAGGAGTCTATGCACTTGCTTGGCTCCGGGCCCGAGGCACTTGCATAACGTTGCTTGCGTGAGTTACTCTGCCGAAAGTGAGACCTACATCAACATGGTTATTCATACCAGTGAAATGTGCCTGTAGAAAAGTGATGACAGTTGGGGATCCTGCTTCCTCTTGTATCACATTGAAAACTTCTGTTTTCACAGATGATCGAAGCTCATTAGCCAGTATTACCTTTGCAGTCCCCATCGATAATATCTATACCACTGAGGTTTTCAACTACAGTCTAATGTCACTTCTGTATTCTTTACTTAGTTGTCTCATTGATACTATTTGCCTTTCCTTTTTTTTAGGGAGAAGACCAACAAAAACAAAGGACAAGAAAAAGAAGAAAAAGAACTTAATGGAAAGAGCTCAGAAGCAGCACAGCATCTTTTTAGCAACAGATAAAACAAGCCAGTAAAGACTCGATTTTCTTTAATATATTTTTTTGCAAAGCGCACAAAAGCTGCTATATGCTCCTGCCCATGGATGCACTACGATTCAGCTGCTTTGACAGTATTGGTGGCAAATACCTTGTGAAAAAGTAAAAAAAGTCCACAAGCTTCTTTGTTTTATTTATATATTTTTTTTTTATTTTATTTTTTCTTGTCATTTTTGACCTGAAGACTTCAAGGTCAGGAGCACACTGAGTTGAATCAGTGGAAGTGGTGCTGAAGGGCATCAGAGATTTTATCCTGGGTGCCTGGTCAACATGTTGACACGGAACGGAAGCAGGAAAGAAGCCTATGTATCACCATTAGGCGGACTTGTTCATATTTAAATGAAAAGAAGGAAGTCTTGAAGGTCTAGGTACTATTGCATTTATGGCCTTTGTTTCCTATATTTGAACATTTCAAGAGTAAATAGATATGACTTACTTACTTAGTGTTAATGTACATTGTTCTCAGCACCTGCTACATCGAAACAGTTGTATAATAAAACTGCTTTAAGACAGCATAACATGGGAATTACTGCTTAGACTTACAGAAGCACAACAGACTGTGTACATATTACTCTGTCTACATATAAATGGACATATTTACTGTACATCTATGCATTTTTATGTATAATACTTTATACATGTTTAAAGTTATGTCCTGTTGGTTCTAGTAATATACTTTAAAATAATCCAGTAAATGTTTACTTTTTACTATATTTTAAGTATCTTCTCATATTTCTCAACAGTTACAAACTGGATTTCCTTTCTGATTTGTTAAGCACATTCAGATGGCTAAACTACCTTGTAATGACCCTCTCAATAGTGTCAGCTCTGAAGTAGACATGCCAGACTAGTAAACAGCAAATCTTTTACACTCTTCTGTTCTCCTATCTCAGTCCTGTCTCAGAAAAAGAAACGTAACTTTTTTAAGATGAGGAACGATGACAATAGATGTTTTGAGTGTCAGGAGAGAAATTATATGGGAATTTCTTGGTATCTAAGATTGTATGTGTAGTGTTTGGTTTTTTTTCAAATATAATGCACAATGTTTTATTACTTTTAGTCCTCATCCAGTCAGATACAGCAAACAAATACCTGAATAGGGGAAAACCAAAGAAACAGCTATGCAAGTTCAGTCATTCAAAAGCATAGCAAACACCAGTGTCCCAGTATTGCCAGTTATCTATAGAAGTTCAGCAAATTTAATCAGAATCTGGTGTTTGTTTGGGCTTGGGAGGGAGAGGTTGAGACAATTTTCTTTGTACGAAGTCAAAATGACTCAGGATGTGTAATTTGGTAATCTAGTGTTATTGGACTTGCATTCAAAGAAGGTTTTGAATACCTGCTGGGAAAAGCCCACACTAAATTGACTGTCATTTATGCTGTCAGATATGTTATTCCTGTTCTAGGGCTAAAACTTGCATTTGACCTACACAAAGCAAGGAAAAGGTAAAGCTGGCCCCAGAACCTTACAAAACTCTTCTTGGCATACACTTCAGAAAAATCCCACAAGTCTCAGTTTTATGGGTTATATGCTTCACATATAAACTAGGGAACTACAGCATCTATAAGCACAACTATATCCATATTTAGCTAGGACAAGTGTTGCTACAAAAATGTGCAGTGGTTAGGTATATATGAATGTTCCATGAAGACACTTGCAGACTTTCACTTAGCCATCTTTCATTTAGAATATGTTAGTATTTAACTAGAACATAGTAATGTTAGGGACAGTAAAATTGTTCTGATCCTGGGCTGCTATTTTGGACCTTAAATGCTCACTTAGAAAAAAAAAAAAAAACCAACAACAGTAAGAACTGTAGCTGCCTGTTCGCTTATTGATCACCAAATTTGGCTGTAAATTCAGTGAATGCCCTCATATGATCCTTCTAGTAGTGGTTACAAGTGTTGTATTAGGCATGTCATAAAAAGAATGCTACAAAATGCAATAAAATTATGTCACAAGATTCTGAGTAAAATATTTTCAGTCCTTGTTAATTCAAAGAACATACTCCTTTAGATAAGCATATGTGGATAAGAATTAGAGTAGGTGTGTGGATGCAGATTTTTTTCCCACTGGAGTGGAAAGTTTGAGGGTTTTTCAAACATCTGTTTTCCTGATACTTGCAACATGTTTGAAAAGGCACTGTACATTCGATATACATTGATTTTTCAAGGTCAGGTTGGATGAAGCCTTGGGTGGGATGGTTTAGTGTGAGGTGTCCCTGCCTATGGCAGGGGGGTTGGAACTAGATGATCTTGAGGTCCTTTCCAATCCTAACTATTCTATGATTCTATGATTTCTCTTGTCCCAGTCACCTTCATTAAAGAGTTTCCTTGAGAGTGTAGATAAAAGCAAGCCACCTCTAAGTAGCGAGTGCCCTCATGTGTAGTTTCTTCTTTGTCCTAGACATCTGTTTTCATCCTGGCTTTGCATGGTGTGTCCTATCAGTATATTCATAGCACTGGTGGTTTTGTAGGATCATACTTCTGAGGTTAGAAAGGACCATTTGGACATAAGAAAAGGTTCTTAACTGGGAGGGTGATTGGTCAGTGAACAGGCTCCCCAGGGAAATGGTCACAACACCAAGTTCAAGGAGCATCTGGACAATGCTCGTAGTCATATGGTTTAGTGTGAGGAGTAGAGAGTTGAATTTGATGATCCTTATGGGTCCCTTCTAATTTTAGATACTCTATGATTCCATAATGTTGGGAGATCATCTAGCCCAAATCTTTGCTTGACAGGGGGTTAATCTTAAAGTTATACCAAATCTGCTACTGTTTCAGGATCTTCAAACAGATACTGTTTCTTGGTAAAGTGAAGAACCTGTTTTCAAAGCTGGATATCATGAAAACACCCTGCACCCACTCTGCCTCTTATTTCTTTTAAATGTGACCTTGTTAAGGTCTTACTTCTTTTTTTGGTAAGCAGCTGACCAGGTAGAGATGCCGTCTTTTTCTCCTTTCAGAGCTGACTTTTTTTTTTTTTTTTTTTTTTGTTTCTCTCAAACAGTGAAAGAATTCAGAGCAGTGGCACTTCTGTGTTCACAAGGTTTATATAACCCTAGTTTAATGATCAGCTATTGGAAATCTGTTTAAAAACAGAAAAGATTCAGGTTAGTAGGACAAAAAACTTTCCATGCTGTAATCATTGGTTAAACAACAGCTACATTGCTATGATGCACAAAGACTTCTCTTTGAAAATTGTATGTTCCTTTACATCTTATCACTTGTCTCAGAAGACACAATTGCATAATCCCACTCTGCATTTAGGATCTCTCTGTTCTCAGTATACTTTACCTTATCTTGAGCTCCTAGCATCTCTCTCTTTAAATTAAACAAACAAATCCCCCCCAAAACCCAGATATACGTTTAGAACAATTATTTAGTGACTGACTGGTCTTTACTGCATCTCAGGTGTTCTTGCTAGTAAGAAATTATTGTTACATGTCTCTTTCCTTATACCTGGGGAGAGGAGAGGGGAAACAATCTCATTCCACATTATGGCAATGTAAACCTCCCATATTACTAATCTCAGTACTAGGAAATTGTTCTTATACCTATGTGCGCAACATAGTGATGTCTATGAAAGAAAAGTGAATACTTTCACAACTTATATGTTGTGCAAGCATGCTTTTATTAGTATGCTCTTTTTATTAGTATGAGTTTTTATTACAGAAAACTGAACAGCAGAAAAAGAAATTAGATTTTCATTTGAGTTAGCTAAAAGTAAAGCAAAAATCAATTAAATGACGTTCACTTTATTTTTTCTTTTCAATAAAAATAAAAATATTAGTAAAAAATCTTGATTGAAAGCTTATAAAGCTTATAAATTGAGAAGAATTTTTCAGACAGATTAAGATCAAAGTTAGTGTTTCAATTTTGTTATGCTAATGAAATAGAATATAGAATAAAAATAAGTGCCATTTTTTTAAGTGGGTGATGCTACTGAAGACTGGTGCTACCACTTACCAGAGGGTATGAGATATTTTTTAATTCAAACTGCACATCTCTTTTCCTTCACCACCAAAATGTATTCATCTCTTGACACTAGTTCACTTTACTTCCGATGGTGTAAGCCAGCATAAATTCCAGTAAACTTTAGACTGATATTATTTTGGCCTGACACCAACAAGAACAAAATGTACCCTTCTGAAAGCACAACCCACAAACCACTGTCGGCTTTTTGTTTAGTGCTTTACCAAAAGCTCTGCACTGAGCCTGGCTTTGTTTCTTTTATGAGAAGCCTCTATCCAGGAGCAAGGAAGGGACATAAACTCTGGAGGTGTTAGAACAGCCTGATCTGAAGAGATCAGGGAGATCACTGAGAGAGGGATAGTGTTTGAAGTACAATTCCTCTCAGGAGTGAAAAATGCCATAAGGAAACTAGGACTAGAAAGAGCATACAAACTGAGCCCAGCCTTTAGCCTGCTGTCTAACTCTTCTAAGACCTCAACTGTTTTTTGGGGTTTTTTTTAATGCAAACTATCTCTGTTTATAGCTAATGAATATATGTCCTCAACCCCAGTGCAGTTGGATCCTTACTTAAACTGTCCAGTAGAGTATCCGTAGTCATGTCAGCTGTGAAGGAGCTACCCAGCATCCTTGTTTTCAAATTGTGTCGTCAGTGACACTCATGTAATCTTGTTGATTTTAACTGGGCGATACCAATGAAACTAACTAATAGGTCATAGACCACAAATGAATAAACACTGAAACTGAGATGGTTTTGTTTTTCCCCAGTCACTTTTTGAAACAGGAATTCAGCTCAAGAGGGCAAAGAGAGAATATGTCTTGGCTTGCAACTATGTCTTAGCTTCTCTGATTTTAAGGGGGCTATATGAGAAAGAGAAAAGTTGTTTGTTTGTTTTTGGTTTTTTTAAACCCTGAAGTCCTCTTTTTCTCAGAAACTGGCAAGAGATTATGTTTGCTTTCTCTTTCTGAGTGGACTTGGAGGTATTTGTTGCCATCTACAGAAGCTAAGGCCCTTCTGCAGGGGGCCTCCTGATCTTTGCTCCAGGATTGATTTGGTCTTTCTTTTAGTTGCTGTCTGGTGATAAATACAAAAAATCTCAGGGCCATGGAGCGACAGGATTTCTCTGTCACAGTTTGGTACTCTCCTTTCTTCCTTTGCTCCTTGTTGTGCTGTGGCCTGGCTTCGGCAGGAGCAGTGAACAGCCCTTCTACCACAAATGCCTTCTAGTCTGCTTGTTCATGGACTGCTGAAGGTCTATAAACAGATGATGGATGAGAGAAATAGGTAAGTATGTATCCTGTCACATCCATAATCTAAACCAAGAATAGGTAGGTATATAGGCAAGTAGAATGACCATCCCTGATCCAATGATTGCGGCTACTGAGGGAGTATGAGATGAATGAACTGCAGACAATGGCTCATGCTCACCTTACACAGCACTGCCCATTGCCACTGTTGGAGGCACAATATTGAACTGTTGGTTTGACTCATAAGAGCCTGGTTTTAGATTTTTATATAAAAGTTTAGATGACAGTTTTTCTATCATTTTTTTTCTTCATCATGCATTCATCATGAATTTGTACATTCACATCAGTTCAATCCCAGTTCAATGAGATTGTTCAGAATCAAAGTCTTTGATCAGTTTTGGTGGTGCTTTTGATAAAGACAGTCATTGACTTTGACAGGGAAGATGGAAGGTTCTTATCACCTAAAGGTACACTTGACCATAATAAAAGCCATGAAGGATTTTTTACTTTATGACAAAGTTCATAGAAGATGGGCAACAATAATAACAAATGTAGAAAAAATATTTTCAATCTGAATCTTGTAGGCAGTTATGAGGATGATGCATGAAGGCTGAATGATAGCATTTATAAAATCTGTACTGAGATGACTGAAATTGTATTTCTTCTGATTCTAAATAGGTTACAGCTCTGCAGTGCTGATTACTTGAATGAGGCAGTCAGTCTTCCTTCTTACTCTCAGTTTTTTATAATTATTTCTTCATGCAAACAGTGCAGCACAAGGATTTGGGAGTTTTGGTTAGTCTTTCTTTCCCATCCCTCCAGCTTGCTGGTGCTCCCTATACCATAATTCAAGGAATTCCCACGAGCTCTAAGCTGCAGATGCTTTGTGATATGTAGCTGGCTTGCAGATGTTTTGGCATGTATTTCCAAGTTACACAGCTAGCCACTCTGAAGAAAATCCAGATGTTATTTAGAGAGAGAAGTAAGTAGAACATGCAGTCTGGAGAAATATATTAATTCTTATGATTTCTCTGGTCAGCTTCATTTTTTGAGGTGTGATATAAAAAGAAAGGGCAGATGTATTATCTGGGAAGCCTCCAAATCCACTTCTTTCTTAGAAAAGTGAGATCTTTGACCGTATTACCACTAAAGAAGACTGGTGTGTTTTTAAACAGAATGTTAATGATACTGTACTGAATACACAGAGGAGATGGAGTGCTCAGCTGTACAACAGAACTTCCTGTCCCAAATAACCTTATCATAAATCCAAATTACCTTTTCCCTCCTAAAATGGATAATTAACATATATAAATGGGTGGTATGGTTTAGTAGGAGGTGTCCCTGCACATGGCAGGGGGATTGGAACTCGATGATCTTAAGGTCCTTTCCAACCCTAACTATTCTATGATTCTATGATTCTAAATATAAATGAGGGCTTCTTGAGCAGATAGAGGTAATTTAAGGCTGATGGACCCTTTACTAACAATGAAGTTGTTGTGTGCATTTCAGCCTGGACTACTGTATCTCCGAGGCATTACTCAAGACCAGTCTTCAAATCCAGAATATATTTTTAAGATATGGAGTAAGACTTGAAACCTAGAATAGGACAATTTTGATTCCTAAGCAGAATTTTTCTCTGGAATATAACAGGTTGTAGAACGCAATTTGTGAAATGTTTGTTTTCCTCCGAGTTGCTCTCAAAAAGAACAAGCCATTCATTCTCTCCATATCAAGCTTCTGGTGGGCATAGCTTCCTTCAGCTTGCTTTCACTTGCCTAATTATTCCAGCAGCAAAACTGTCCACTAGCTGTGGCCCATTTTGAATGTCACATTTGCCAAGCAGAAGTGACTTTCCTTTCCTGTAGAAAAATTTATGCCACCTCTGTCCTTTATATAAGTAATTTAAGAGTTTTAAGAGTAGATCATGTGCCTGGCAAAATCTTAGAGCAGATTCTCCTGGAAGGCATGCTAAGGCACATGAAAAACAACAAGGTGCCTGGTGACAGCCAGCATGGCTTCACTAAGGGGAAATCCTGCCTGACCAATTTGGTGGCTTTCTGTGATGGGGTTACGGAACTGATGGACAAGGGTAAAGCAGCTGATGTCATCGACCTGGACTTGTGCAAAGCGTTCGACACTGTCCCACACGATATCCTTGTCTCTAAATTGGAGAGACATCAATTTGATGGATGGACCACTCAGTGGATAAAGAACTGGCTGGACGGCCGCACGCAAAATGTTGTGGTCAATGGCTCAATGTCCAGCTGGAGACCAGTAACGAGTGGTGTCCCTCAGGGATCGGTGTTGGGACCGGTCATGTTCAACATCTTTGTCGCTGACATGGGCAGTGAGATTGAGTGCACCCTCAGCAAGTTTGCTGATGACACCAAGCTGTGTGGTTCAGTTGATACACTGGAGGGAAGGGATGACATCCAGAGGGACCTCGACATGCTTGTGAGATGGGCTGATGCCAACCTTATGAAGTTTAACCATGCCAAGTGCAAGGTCCTACACCTGGGTCAAAGCAATCCCAGGCATAGCTCCAGGCTGGACAGAGAAGAGATTCAGAGCAGCCCTGCGGAGAAGGACTTGGGGGTGCTGGTTGATGAGAAAATGAGCATGAGCCGGCTTCAGTGTGCGCTCGCAGCCCAGAAAGCCAACCGTATCCTGGGCTGCATCAAAAGGAGTGTGACAAGCAGGTCAAAGGAGGTGATCCTGCCCCTCTACTCTGCTCTTGTGAGACCTCACCTGGAGTATTGTGTGCAGTTCTGGTGTCCTCAACATAAAAAGGACATGGAACTGTTGGAACAAGTCCAGAGGAGGGCCACGAGGATGATCAGGGGACTGCAGCACCTCCTGTATGAAGACAGGCTGAGAAAGTTGGGGCTGTTCAGCCTGGAGAAGAGAAGGCTGCGTGGAGACCTCATAGCAGCCTTCCAGTATCTGAAGGGGGCCTATAGGGGTGCTGAGGAGGGACACTTCATCAGGGACTGTAGTGACAGGACAAGGGGTAACGGGTTAAAACTTAAATAGGGGACGTTTTGACTGGATATAAGGCGGAAGTTCTTTGCTGTGAGGGTGGTGAGACACTGGAATGGGTTGCCCAGGGAGGTTGTGAGTTCTCCATCCCTGGCGGTGTTCAAGGCCAGGTTGGACAGAGCCTTGGGTGACATAGTTTAGTGTGGAGTGTTCCTGGCCATGGCAGGGAGGCTGGAACTAGCTGATCTTGAGGTCCTTTCCAACCCTAACTATTATAGGGTTCTATGATTCTATGATCATGATCCAGACTGCAGTAGTCCTGAGGCTGACTGACAGCAAAGGGTCTTTTGCATACATGGTTTTGTGTGTACTTTCTGCCTTTTTGGCAACTCAGCAAGGTTGAAACCTGGAGTGACCAAGATTCTAAATTTGGCAGAGGTGGTGTTAGTTTTAGTGATCTTCCTTCTCATTCGTAAGTTAGATTCAATGCTAAGCATATGCATCCTCTGCTCTGCTGGTTGTGTACTATTCTACTTCACTTATGTCACACTAACTGAAAGTCCTCTGATGTTGCTTTTTGCTATCTTTCGTTTGTTAAAATGGTTTTACTTAAGCATTCACTGAAGAAAAGAGTTTCTCTGAAAGTTTTGTTGATGAGAGACCTCACACAGCACCAAAATGTTCTAAATATGACACCAATACGTTTTCCACATGGCATCTGCTATGCAAAGTGCACCTAGATCAGCAAATTGTAGTTTAAAAACTTAAAATTATACAGTTGCTTCTGTATGAGATGAAGAATACGTGTCCAAGTGAGACTTAATAGAAATCCACATATGCCACAGAAGAATTATGGACTCACTCAGAGATCAATGTGATCAGACAAAAACTATTTATTATAGAGCATCTATCCTTTTTATACCGTTTCTCTGCCTTGGCTTGCAATAGCTTGCTATATTATAATCGGATACATGTATTATAATTGGATACATTTTCTTATAATACGCAGCAACTACGGTTACATTTATAATAGTTCAGTGTATAATATTTGGATACATCTACAATAGCTTGCTGTAGTATAATTAGATACATGTTCAATAGCTTGCTGTATGAGGACTGGATACATCTTCAATAACTTGCTGTATTATAAATGGATACTTATACAATAGGTTAGTATACTATGCTTTGATACATATTCTTGTAGCACACAGCAATTAGTAACAATTAATCAAATAAGCGTATGAGAACTTAACCTTTAGAACTTGCTAACAGTTCACTATTTTGCATCTCAGCACATTCCAGTTTCTTCTTATCTTGCTTACACTGTTACTTTTGCTTCTTTACCCACGTCCTCCTTCATCCTCGGTTCATGTCAAGCTCCATGTAGGCACTTGCTGACTTGGGAACGTGGCCATTCTTTGCTAAAAATCCATCCATCCATATATATACAATCCCAGCTTGTTACAGCTTTGCTTAGCCTGGCCTAGCCTATTAACACTTTTGCTATCTCTTGGACATAGAAACCCAACTGAGTGTGAGCTAAGCCATTTGTAAGGGAGAATAGCTACCTCAAAAGAGTATGTGATAGCTCTGCATGCATTTGTTGTTCTGAAGGACTAGATGCGCATACGGACAGAGAGAAGGGCAGTGCACAGCCAGTAACTAATTTTTAATTCTTGTATAAATGTGTCTGTATGGTTAAGGTGGTACTGCTGAGGACTCTCAAGCCTTCCTTAACTTAATTGTGGCAGCCAGGCACTTTGGAGTTCCCACCTGACTGCCAGGAGTCATCATCACCAGCCTTCTCCTCAGCTATGTTTGTTAAGAACCATGCATATTCATCTAAATTGAAATAGATGGAAATATATCTGCATTTAGGAGTTTATAAATTACAACCACCCAGAAACGAGAATTCTGCCTTGTAACATACTGCTATGGTGCATTAATTTTCAGAGTGGAGCTGAGACAAACATGTAGGTGCTGGAGCTTCACTAGACCTTGCAGCTGAATTTGTAGGTCTTGCTGAGCTGTCAGACACAACTATTTTTCTCTTGTTTGTGAGCCACCAGAAGGCCCGTAAAGACTTCAGTGCATCACCATGAGTTTGAACAGGCACAGATCTGTACAAATACAGACTTGGCTGGTGTTTAAAATGTCATCCTTGTTTTCTTTTTTTTTTGGAAAATTCATATTGGTTTGAGTCAGATGCAGATGAGAACAAAACCAAGCACATTCCAGAAACTCGCTGCCCAAGATGAAGAACAGAGTAATCTTAAGTTAGCAAGAATACTACCCTTAAACTTTCTGCAATTTTGCATCAGATGTAATCAGAAGCACAGGCTCACAAATGCTATTTGTCTGTGAAGTCTGTCCATGTGTAGATACTATTCAGTTTCAGGCTTTCAAAGGAATGTCTAAAATGTGTTCTGTATGTATACCTTTAATAACTGTTTAACAGCAGTAATAAAGAAGACATGATACTGTGTATATGTATATATTAAACTAAAAAATGGCAGATGCACAGGACTCGGATCTTAAGAATTAAGGTCACCTCAGAGGCTATGACCAGCTGTAGAGTTGTTCAAAACTATATGACACATGGGATAGCTTATGACATATTTAAGTAGTGAAGATCTGATACATGGATGAATCTGAGCAGGTTTTTTTTTTTTTTTTTTTTTTGTACATGAGAACACAAAAAAACTATTTAATTTTTAAAAGTCAGCCTTACAGCCTTACCTCTTCCCATTCAGTGTGTGTAGCTAAACCTCTTGCCTTCTGGGAAACAGTTTTTCTGGTCTTCCTGAAAAAGTATGACTGCAAAGGCAGTTTTTCATCAGTGGGGGAGAGCAACAACTGAAATACTAATATAAGCTTAATAAGCTCTCAAAATTCTGAAAATGCCCTCATTCTTCCACGAGTATTATTTTAACCAACTCTGGTATCTCTGTATCCTCAGAGAGATAGAAAGCATGTGTGCAAATATGAACTTCTCAACAACATGGAGAGCTATTGGCTTGGACCCATGTCTTGCATATTCAATGCCAGAAAATGCTCCTTTGTTTGGAGAAAAAAAAAATAAATCATTTGTTCATTTCAGTAAATGATTCAAAGGGAGATGACTGCACATTGCTAACCAGAATTGGGGGATGATTGGTATCTGTCAACTGGCAAAACTTCTTGTTAAATACCCCCCCCCCCCAAACCTTAAATGCCTACTTTACATACAAATAATAAGTTCAAAGGATTCTTTTGGTGAGAAATATTTGGTGGTGTGAAGCATAAAAGTACAACATAAATATCTGAGGTATTAGAAATTCAGTTCTATTTTCACAATACATTATTAAACGCAATCTTTTTGTTTTTTAGCACACACTATTTTTTTCTGCATTTTTATTTGTCATGTTGGCATAGTGTACATAAGTTACAGGTTTCAAGTCTCAGGGAGAGGCAGTGGTGACCAGTGTGGAGAGGCCATGAACTACCTTGTGGTGGACACAGCTGCTTGCAGCTGGCTCTGAAACAAGTGTTGTCAACAGCAGGAAAACCCATCCCTGATCTTTAGCTAAACCCAGAAGCCCCCAGTGCTGCTACTCAGAAATGTTCTAGAAGGACAATGGCAACTACTGTGGTCTGGAGACACACCCTTGGAGCAGGAGGTGTTCCATGCGAAGGGGGTATGAACACGCTGATGAGTATGTGGGCGACCTACTCTGGGGCCCGTACACCTCTGAGAGACTGCAGCTGTGGATGACTGATGCCTGGCATCTGTGGCTTACCGTCTCACTGGATGGGTTTTGATGGATTTTGTGTAATCCACAGCAGAAAGAAGGAAAATAGAGACTGAAGATAGAGGAGGATAGGGATTTATATGAAGGTGGATTTTTGTGTGTGTGTGTTCTTCTTCTCAATACCAAACTTGTTAAGTGGAGGTTTTAGTTTGTTGGCACTCCAGCAAATTTCCTCAAAGCTAGACTGCTTTGCCCACAGCAGTGCCGGCTGAAGTAGACTGATACAGCTGGTAGTGCTGAGGTCCCAATTTAATAGGCAAAATTCTTCTTTACGTAGTATTTGTATTGTAATATCCATGAAAACTATTTTTCACGTTTGTTGAGTCCTGTTGGGAAATGATGAAGGCAGTCTATGCAGAAAAATTAGTGCCCATGAGGTGAAAAGAAATTCATAAACCTCTGGCTCGTGGTGTTGTGTCAGCCTGGAAGAGCTTTCAGGAATGGTCCTGCGGTGCATGGTCTCTCACTTAAGATCAAAGAAACAGAAATATACATCAAAAAGGCTGTAGAAGGAGAAATAAGGCACAATGAGCTAACACTGATGCTACAGAGAGAGTCATAGTGGAATGTTTTAGTCAGATTTCAACTGAACTGAGCACAACTGCAGTTTTAATTTAAAAAAGCTTCCCTGCCCTCAGATGTTTGGCATGAGAAATAGTGCTAACCTGAGGGAACTGCTAACAGCATTCAGGTTACAGAAGTAATAAACTGGTCCTGAACATGTTAGAATTTTATAAGGAAGGAGTAAAGGAAATTAACTCTGTTGGGTTTGTCAGCAGCTTAATGTTTATTTTTGTTGTTTGCTTCCTTGAAATCATATCAAAGGTTGTGTGCAAATATTCCCAGGTAATATACTGTCTAAATGGATGCATTTAGCAAGAGTGCTGCAGAAAAATGATAGTTTCAATCTCTGATTGGAATTGTAACAGCAACACTTAGAAAAGAGAAGAATTAGAGTTGTCTTAATAAGGAACTTGTTTAGTGGTTCCATTTCATTGTCTCATACTTTGTGTCAAGTGGTAGCTAGTAATATTTTTTGCAGACAGTAATGGAGGCCTAGAATAGAAACAGATGGTTCACTTCACAAAATTGGTGTTCTCAAATGCCCTGTGTTACAGGATCTCTAATGCTAACCTTCTGTCTCTTAGGTAAGAGTCAATTCAAATCCATTTAACCTGTAAGCCTGGGTTTTTAGGGGGGCCTTGACTGAACATGATGTTCTTGAGGCATACACAACAGCAGAGCTAGTCCAAATCAGTGCTTCTGCAGTCAGCGAGCAGTCATTTGAAGATGAGCTGATAGTTCAAGTTTTGCTGGCTCAACAAGTAGGAATTACTTTAACTTGTCACAGCTGTGGGGTATTGCAGTGTTAATCCTCTTCTCAAAAATAAGCTACTTGAGTGTACACTGAGGCCACGGTGTTCTGCAAGGAATCCTGTTTGCATAGAGATGGCATTTTGTTTAACAGTCTCCATTAGAAAGCAGTAGCAAGAGGTGTGTCAGTAGAGGGAAACATATGAGGGGAAAGTGGTTTTCCCACCAAGATTTTCACAATTTGCTTTCTTCCTCTGCCCTGTGGGTGAGATTTTGAAAAAAAAAAAAAAAAAAAACCAACCAAAAAGAAAAGGCCTACAGATTCACATGGCTGTGTCCCAAGCATTGTTCTCTAGCACTCTTCCAACTGCTTGCTTGACCTCTGTGCGTGGATCACTTTGACTAGATGTCATCATTCTGATTAAAAACTGGTGAAAAGACGTGAGTTTTTCTCTTCTTGATGTTAAGAAATCCTAACATCACACAAATAGTGTTGCAACCATTCTCTTGCCTTCTGCTACTTCTGTGGGGAGCCCTTCAGAGATCCTTAGCCTAGTGCCTTTAAGGGAGAGACACAAGTTCAACTCTAGCTGGAGAACTGTCAGAGAATGTCCATATCTACATAGAATCATAGAATCAATCAGGTTGGAAAAAGCCTTTAAGATCATCATGATACTATTTTGCCATGCACTTGCAAAGAGAAAAGGCAGAGACAAAATTGTCCTCAATGCTAAATCAAATGAAAGAATCACTGACAGCAATGCCTTTGAGAGAAAAAGCCAAATCAAGACCTCTGGTCATACTGCAGTCTTCCCACCCAAGGATAAACTGGAGTGTGTTCGTGCATGTCTGTGAAGAGGAAGTGGATGGTCATCAAAATGTCCCAGGCAGTGATTTTCATAACTGAATCTCTACCTCTCTCCTCCATGAGATCTGGAGATATAGAAAAGATGAGACTTACCAAAGCAACGAGGTATGTTTGAGGAGACTGCCACTCAGGCACCGGGAGTTCAGAGCCACTCTGGAAGTGCTGCAGAAGGAATGCTTTGTTCTGTTCACTTCTGCACAGCAGACATCAAAATTGCCCTCTTCTGGACATCAGCTGCCTGCTACAATACTTAGTAAAGCTGGAATCCTTCCTTAGGATTAATGCCACATATTCAAGAAGCTACCAAGTCCAAAGAATTTAAAATTTTCAAAATCTCCAGTTTTTGCATGAAGTCCTAAATTACAGCTCATGTTTGTTGCCTTCTTGCATTTTTCCTGACTAGCTGTCTGCTCATAAAATCCTCCTGCCCCATGCTGTCCTTTAATTCAAGCTCTCTGCACAAAACAAGTGGAAATATTCAGGCATTGCACAACAAAAATATTTATAATTGGAAGGTACCAAGACTGTAACTAAAACAATAACAAAGATATATTAACTCAACGATGCATTAATAAATTTAATGTTAAATAAAGCTGAACCTTCAAGAGGTAAATATTTAAATCAAGCCACAGAGATGACTCAAATTCTATAAAGCTTTGGGGAAGAATGGAGCATCTTGTTGAACAGAGTTCTGCAATGCAAATGCTAAAATTTACATTAAACTTTATGCAGATTTCTGTGTATCATAAAACTGAATAAGCCAAAGAAGATTTTTTGTTTGTTTGTTTTTTGTTTTTGTTTTTGGTTTTTTTTTGTAAATTGGAAGTCAAAGCAGCACTTAGAGGGCTCAACTGACTGTTGTTTGCCCTCAATGCCTGTAATAAATGTTACCAAGTGAATAGCAGCACTTAATTTCTTTCCAGTTTGTCCAGATCTTTCTGGACAAGCCCCTTGAAAGAGAAGCCATCCCAAAGGAGAGGGAGGGCAACAACATTCCAAAACCGTGATCAGGAACATTTTCATCCTTCTTAGCATGAAAACTAAGAGCAGCCCAACATGTTCTTGGGCTTTTTATTATTTCCCTTAGCAACAGCAGATCTACAGCCCATATGAAGAAGGGAACTGTTACCCAGAGAGCGGCTGACAAGCCTTGAAAGAAAACTGGAAAGGGAACAGAGGCTTCAGCCCCATCCCTGCAGAAGGCCACAAATTGTCCAGGGACTTTGGTAGAGCGTGTGACTGGTCTGGGGCATGATGCACATAGTGTAGCAGCAAAGAGCTGTGCTGGAGCCCTTTCTGTTGCAAATGTCAAATGGTGCCTCCAAGACACACGGAAAATGATTCATTTTTAATAACAGTCTTCACCATAACATTCTCCTCTGTTGCCTTCAGAGAGATGGGGAGAAGGACTGCTTTGAGTGCATCACCTCCTAGGATTTTCTGCATGCCTCTTTGTCTGACTGTGCCTCACTTCCTCTAATCTTAAATTTTAGCATAACTTTGTTTAATTATCACTCTTTTGTTTCAAGAGTAATAAGTTGCCTGCCAGTATTGTATTAATGCAATAGTATTCTATTGCTGAAAGAACAGTTTGAAAAGTTCAAAATTTTACTATTATTTTCCTGTCTGAGCAAGCATATTCCATACAGTATGTTCCTTACACATAGTCATCTCTGTTTACGTAGGAAAACAGTCAGTATTTTTGATTGCCTGGGATTTCTTCTTTTGTCTCAAGCCCAATGAAAAATACTGCTGTATCCATCTATCATACAAGGCTCTTATTTAGAAACATACTATCTCTTACTAAAATATTATCATTACCCATTAATAGCTCCAGTGTTTTTCTGACCATTGCACAAAGGGAGAAAATGTTCCACTGCCTTGCCTTAATTTCCTGTGGAAACTGGGTATCACAGAGCAGGAACTGTGATGTGCTAATATATTGCTAATCATCATAACAGTAAACTTAGATTTTGCCAACACTGTACTCTGGACAAGGGGATAAAAGAATGTCAAGCAATTTTCTGGCCCACACCTAAATGTGAGATCGTCAGGATCTAGGACGTGTATACGTTGGCATATATGACTCGTCAGCTTGGTTGCTGTTACATCCTAGTGAGGGTTCTTTTTTTTGACAGGGCCCCTCCTGTTATCCGCCTGCCACATTTTATTCAAGCATAGATGGAAGATACAGTGATAAACTTTCTTCTACAATTGTGCTTTATGCACTTACGGGTGTTTGCTGAGGGACAAAGCTGACCAACATTTCTTTTTCTGGAATAACTTCAAGGATGCCTAAAGCAAGGTCTGTGGCTTGTGTCCATGCCATATAGACTTCGGGCTCTAATGCCAGCTCTACACTGCCCTTGAAACACCATGTTATCAGATATAGTACCATCCTGTTCATTTCCATTTAACTCCCCTGCTTTTCTACACATCCTTTCATCATACATTTTTCTGATCAGTTGCCCTGCAGCCCCACTGTGCTGATTTGCTATCATCCATAGGAATATATCAAGACTAGCAGCACTGTGGAAGAAGACACTAGTATTAGTGTTTCTAGTCTTTCAGGCTTAGTCAAGAGGAGTCAATTGCTTTATCACCTTCATCTCATCTGTAATCTCTAACCAGTCTGTCACTATTCAGCAGGATTTCACAGAACAACTATTATGTTCATGTATGACTTCTTGCTAACAGCTTAACAGTTTTGCGTAAGAAGATTAACAGATTAGGTTTCACAAAGAACCCACATCGCACAAATCTTCAAAAGATCTTCTCAAAGGAGCAAGAACCAAAATGAACACTTTCTGAATGCAAGACAATTGATCAAAATTGACCACTGCTTCCTTTGAAAGTAATCAAATGAAGATTTCTGGGTAAAAGTCATCTTCTGGAGGCAGTGAGGTTGATATTTTTTATGAAAATCTATCTATTAATAAAGAATTTGAAGTACTTAATTCTGCCTAAATTCACAGCAGAAAAGGCACTTCATATGCAAGTAATGATAAGTACAGAACACTTTCCTTTCCTTGTTCATCACATTATAAAAGATATTTTAAAGACAGCTGCTAAATATACCAAAGGTGGTTTACACTTTGGATTTTTTTTTTTTTTTTTTTGCTAATTCAGATTCGGTTTATGCACAAAATAAGGGAAAGTTCCAGCTTCCCTCATATTAAACATTATCTGTCTAATTAGGTACTATTTGACTGAAGAAAAATGGTGTGCAGCTTGAATAGAAGTGAGAGATTTTGCTATCATAGGTTTTAGTAACAAAAAAGTGTCTCAGTTCCAAAACTGTTCTGATGCAGAGCTGTGAAGGAAAAGTCAGATCCACTAAACCTGGAAAAGTTCTCAAAGAAATCTGAACAGATTTTTGGTTTATTGCCTGAACAAAAAATCTGAGAAACCTCATCTAAGGAATTTTACCCAAGAAATCAAACAAAAAAAACAAAACAAAACAAAAAAAAAACCCAAATTGCACGTTCATGCCCTATACTATTTTTTTTCCTATGGATTAGAGTAAGAGCACTTTTAATAAAAAGGAGCCTGACCCTTCAGATTTATCTCTGAACAAAATCGGAACAGTAATATGTGTGTGTGTGTTTCTTTTAATATTCTCACACAGAATTAGAAACACTGAGTTATTATGGGCTGCTGTTCTCTTGGCACTTCCACCTTGGCCAGAGCCAAGCGTCAGAGTTATTGCACAGATACCGCATAGCTCACCTTTAGTGTTCTAGGGGTAGCTCTAAACAAACGGGATTAGTTTCTTACGGGAAATGCCCTCGCCGGGTAGGAACAAGAGAGCTGCAAATCCAGGGAGCGCTCTTGCTGCCGGCCGCGGAGCGCGACTGCCGCCCCGAGGCCGCGGAGGAGGACTGCGGGTGCTGCTGCTGCCGCGGCCGCGGGAGCCTCTCAGGGCAATCCGCAAACGCGCTAACCGCGGCTGCCGCCGGAATCATAGGCTGAGAGAGGGTTTTCATCCCTTAGGATCCCGGTGTTATCTTTATGCGGGGATGTGAAAAGGTCGTGGCTCTCCTGTTCTTTACTGTTCTGTTCGGAAAGTAAAACCAGCCTAAAAGGCTGAACTGAGTTTAATATTCTTTGAAAGGTAAATTGATACGATACTTTTTAATCTGAGTTCAGATTGGATTCCAGCAGGAGATCCATTTCCAGTTTTAACTTTGACTTTTCTTCCTCTTAATAGTATAGACAAATGGGAGCTGGCATATTAAGATTCATCTGACATAGGATGGTCGCAGCTTCTCTGGATGTACTGAAATGGCTTTATCATATACACTCTATTTTTGACCTGCTGATGTTGCCTGTGGTATTTAAATGCACAAATATAATTGATGCAATAGTTAAAATAAATTAATATCAATATTTGGAAGGGAAAATATTTATTTTTTTTTTTTGTGGACAAAATTAATCTAATGAAAAATATAAGCCCCTCCAAATCTTGCCCATTCATAGAATCATAGAATCATAGAATAGTTAGGGTTCGAAAGGACCTCAAGATCATCAAGTTCCAACCCCCCTGCCATGGGCAGGGACACCTCACACTAAAACATCCCACCCAAGGCTTCATCCAACCTGGCCTTGAACACCGCCAGGGATGGAGAACTCACAACCTCCCTGGGCAACCGATTCCAGTGCCTCACCACCCTAACAGGAAAGAATTTCCTCCTTATATCCATTTTAAACTTCCCCTGTTTAAGTTTTAACCTGTTACCCCTTGTCCTGTCACTACAGTCCCTGACGAAGAGTCCCTCCCCAGCATCCCCATAGGCCCCCTTCAGATACTGGAAGGTTGCTATGAGGTCTCCACGCAGCCTTCTCTTCTCCAGGCTGAACAGCCCCAACTTTCTCAGCCTATCTTCATACGGGAGGTGCTCCAGTCCCCTCATCATCCTTGTGGCCCTCCTCTGGACTTGTTCCAACAGCTCCATGTCCTTTTTATGTTGAGGACACCAGAACTGCACACAATACTCCAGGTGAAGTCTCACAAGAGCAGAGTAGAGGGGCAGGATCACCTCCTTCGCCCTGCTGGTCACGCTCCTTTTGATGCAGCCCAGGATACGGTTGGCTTTCTGGGCTGCGAGCGCACACTGCCACCTCATGTTCATTTTCTCATCAACCAGCACCCCCAAGTCCTTCTCTGCAGGGCCACTCTGAATCTCTTCTTTGCCCAGTCTGTAGCTGTGCCTGGGATTGCTCCAACCCAGGTGTAGGACCTTGCATTGTTTAATCTATAATTATATGTAGGTCCATTATGAGACATTTCATTATCAAAGACAAAGAGAGTGTCTTTGCCATGCCCCAAAGTACTGCAGTTAATTTATTTTTGCCTACTTTACTGTGTGGGAACCCCCCCTACAGCTAAACTCAGCATTTTTTTGCAAAAATAAAATATAAATTATGTATGTTTATATATAAATATATATATAAAATAAATAAATTAAGCATAACTTCCTTTCTTTACCTGTTTTCAGTTTAGCTACATGGCTTTAACACAAGTTACTAATCCTTTCTCATTGTCTTTACATATCTCACAAGATTTAAGTCCAGATGGATTTGTCTTTTACATCCCCGCATGCTCAGACAGTTTTTATATTCCTTCTGGTTCACCACCTTCTTGCTTCCACCTCCTCTATGATTTTCTTTTATGTCCGAGTTTTGTCAGGACCTTCTTGTTCATTCATGCAGGACTTCTGTAAACTGCCTTTGCCTGATTTTTTGTGCATGAGATGATCCATTAGCTTGGAAGAGGTGATTCCTGAAAATAATCAGCTATCCTGGACAACTTTTCCTTCCAGGACAGTATCATATGGGATTTCTCCAAGCAGATTCCTGAAAAGGCCAAAGTCTGCTCTCCTGAAGTCCGGGACTGTGATATTATATTGTGTAATCCTGCTTTATATCTTGATCTCTCTTCTATGGAAACAAAGCACACTAAAGAAGATGGATCTTATGCTGGTTCCTGGACAAATGTATGGTACCAAACTAATAATATTTCCTTTTTTTTTTTTTTTGTTCAGGATACATCTATCTTAAGATCTGTGATTCACCTGCAGTCCAGCTATCCTAGTTCTAGCTAATGAGAGTATTATATTAAAGCAAAAATATTACCTCCATGGTAAATGATGGATGAAGGGCTCCTTTTGTATAATTTTACACCCCCTTTTACTTAAATCTCAAATCCATTTCAAAAGTCAAACCCGCAATAGAGAGGTACAAGAAAGAAGACTGCCTTTCTCTTTAAAGTGCTGTTTATTCTTGGCAGCCTGACCCTGAGAACTGTCAATGGAAAGCTGAAGTTGACATTTTTACCTTACTTTCTACCCTCTTGACTTGTACCAAAACCTGCAGTTTGTTTATAGCAGTAACTCGGGGTGAGTCCAGAGGGGACACATGCTTTTTATATATATATATATACATATATATATATGTATATATATCTGTGTGTGTGTGTATACTAGATAAATTTGTTCTCTCAACTTAGGCCAGAACAGGCAGATTTGACTGCTCTAAGTAGCTGGCAATAATTGTGATATGCAATGATGTACCAGTAGATAACAGGAAAGTTGAAGTTTTACTTCATACTGATCTGATTTGTTTCCTTTTGCCTGGACAGGCACATATAAATGTACTTAAGGTAGTAGAAAAGTGCCAGAGCAAAGCTAAAAAATTCCTTTCTGTCCTTTCTCTTTTTTAATGTCAAGGACATAAGAAAGTCATTGGGGAGAGGAGGGAAAGGCTGGCTTCAGACAATGAAAAAAACCTTTGTTTAAGAATGCTTTTTTCATATTTTCCTTTTCAAAATCTTATATAAACTTGAGGAGACAATATAATTCCTCCCATCTCATGCCAGAGACAGAAATAAAAGCCAGAACCCAGGGAGATCAGAAGTCTAAGAGCAGCTGGACAAAGAGATTGCTACCAAAGTCACAGAAAACCCAGGGATTTTCCAGAGATGTGGAAATTTGCTGCAGTGGTGTGGAAGAGCCAAAGAGGTGGGGAGCAGGGGGCCAGTAACTATTAGAGAAAAGAGAGACAATATTGTTCTAAGCAGGCAGCTATCAAGAAAAGGACAGCACACTTAAATGTTAAGATTCAGGATCCAAATCAGGATTTCTTAGAGGTCAGGATAAAATAGATGTTCCAAATACACCATCTACTTCAGAGACAAGCTTATGTATAACCTGAATGAGAAGACACTGGTCAAACCTGGAAATTCTTACAGTCACATAGTTCATGGCATGTGATCTTTTCAGAGAGAAGCAGTTGGCTGATGAATTGCACCAAGTTGCAAAATCAGAGGACATTGTTAATATCTTTTCATCACAGGAAGAAACATTTTGAAAAATGGAAGGTGCATTTCCTGCACATTTTGGTCCATGTCTCATGCCAAGAAAATGTCTGTAGATACACTGGCTAGCTTCCTCATTTCAAGGAACTGGAGTCACAACAGAGCCCTTCACCTGTCTCCCATTAGAAAGTACAGATGTGACCATTCCTTCCCTCTTTATAATATTGTTATTCTTATAGATTGACAAGACAAGTGCTTCCTAGCTCTGCTAGAAGGGTGGCTGGGACAAACGAGAGACAGATTGGACTCTCAAGTAATACCTTTCCATTAGTTACAGGCCAGTGAGAGTGGCAGAGCACTGGACTTTCAGGAAGACATCCATTAGAAGAGTCAGACAGGGTCTTTGTCCCTTTGTTGCTGGCAGGAACACAGGAGACAAACTTCATAGGACAGCAATGGGCAATGAAACCTGACTCTGTAACCGGAGTAGATGTCCTGCAGACTCTGTACTAAAGGCTAAAATGTTGTAAGAGAAAGGAAGCAAAGACCCCCAGCTCCTTGTTATTCACCAGAATTATAGGATGCTCCTACAGTTTGGGACTCTCTCCTGCAAACTGACCATAATAAACAGGTTTGTAGACCATTGAGTGTTATGCTTGCTTCGTCTCCCTTGTACAGGCAGTTCTCTGAAATATCCCAGAAACCTTGAAGAGACCACCTCCAGGAAGCACAGCAGACTGATGAATGGCTCAGGTGCACCCCATGGAATACCATATAGACAGTAACAGAATCAGGTCCCGCACAGCAAGGGAAGATCTTTTCCTGCAGCAGGCAGCATCCCTGCTGTCATACATCGCCAGAGCTCTTCGATGGCAGCTACATGCTGTCATTCTGCTACTTAGAGAAACAGCCATACCTGCAAAGTATAAAATACACACAGCTGGAAGTTACCAGGAGAAAGACAAGTTATGTGGTGAGAGCAGGATTATCTGAGGTCATTGCAGTAGGTATGTGAGAAAACGCTGGAGCCTAGCAGGCTAGAGAGCCTTTACAAAGTGAAGTAAGAAAGATACTGCTGCAGGCATGGCCTTGTCAACAGCAGGGTGATAAGCGCTTTAGAAAGATTACTGCATTTCTAGAATGCAGCTAGCATTGGTGAAGTCTATTGTTACCAGATTTTACTTGCAAATATTTTCTCAATGATGTAGCTACATGCAGAGGAGGCAGCATCTTACTCAACGTCAGCTGAAACAAAATACATTTGTTTTGTCCAATTTTGTTTTCACTGACTTCAATCAGCTTTGCATTCTATTGTGTTTCCAGTTTAATAGTGTACCTGGTCTCACAAAAAAATACTCAGCTGGGCTTTTCTTGAGGGAAAAATCAAGACAAGTAAGACAATCTCAGAATAAATGGTAAGAATAGTCGAATTATATTTTAAACACAAAATGAAGAAAAAGTGTAATTCCCAATACTGATGAAATATATTTAAATTGGTTTAGATTATGTTATATTACTGGTATTTAAATCAGCTTTAGAGACAAAGTGATAATTAAATACATGTGCTGGTTTGGGATGGCGTAATTAGTATCTGTCAGAATTAGCTGTATGAAAAATAAAACAATATACACTGCATCTTAGCTGTGTGTGTTAAACTATTTTGGTTTTTATATTTGCAATAAATCTACAAACTCTTCAATGCATAACTTGCTGCTTTTTTCTTTCCTTAAAAAGTAAACTGGTTTCAATTGTAATATTAAAGTAATATTTATCCTTTTAATTTCAACTAAACTGTCAGCTGACTCCAGTTTTTGTGTTTATAGGAGTAAATAAAAATAACAAAAAATGTGCTCTTCAATAGCCCTTCAAGGTATGAAATGCTACTTTACTTACATTGGAATACTTGGCAAAAAAACTAATTTTCACATGATCAATATTGTAATTATAATATAATTGGGGATCAGAGGTGACGGAGAAGAGACCAAATGAACAAAGGAATAAAGTGACATTTCTAATGTTCCAGCCCCAGTGCAAATACTGGCTTTTAAATATAGCTCTTGCACAAGTGATGTAAGACCCATTTCCAGTGGTGTGCTCCGACAGCTCCACATGAAGGATTTGTGAGTCCTTGTTGACATGCTGACTTTCAGAGCCTTGTGTGCACTGTAGGAGAGGATCTGGTTCGGGAGCATCTTAAAAACCTGAACGTTCACAAGTCCATGGGACCTGATGAAATCCATCCACGGGTCCTGAAGGAGCTGGCGAATGAAGTTGCTAAGCCACTGGCCATCGTATTTGAAAAATCATGGCAGTCAGGTGAAGTTCCCGACGACTGGAAAAAGGGAAATATAACCCCCATTTTCAAGAAGGGGAAAATGGAAGACCCGGGGAATTACAGACCAGTCAGTCTCACCTCTGTGCCTGGCAACATCTTGGAGCAGATTCTCCTGGAAGGCATACTAAGGCACATGAAAAACATCAAGGTGCTTGGTGACAGCCAGCATGGCTTCACTAAGGGGAAATCCTGCCTGACCAATCTGGTGGCCTTCAATGATGGGGCTACAGAACTGATGGACAAGGGTACAGCAGTTGACGTCATCAACCTGAACTTGTGCAAAGAGTTCAACACTGTCCCACACGACATCCTTCTCTCTAAATTGGAGAGATATCAATTTGATAAGTAGACCACTCACTGGATAAAGAACTGGCTGGATGGCCGCACACAAAGAGTGGTAGTCAGTGGCTCAATGTCCAGCTGGAGACCAGTAACGAGTGGTGTCCCTCAGGGATCGGTGTTGGGACCGGTCTTGTTTAACATCTTTGTCGCTGACATGGACAGTGGCTTTGAGTGTGCCCTCAGCAAGTTTGCTGATGACACCAAGCTGTGTGGTTCAGTTGATACGCTGGAGGGAAGGGATGCCATACAGAGGGACCTCGACATGCTTGTGAGATGGGCTGATGCCAACCTTGTGAAGTTCAACCATGCCAAGTGCAAGGTCCTACACCTGGGTGGGAGCAATCCCAGGCACAGCTACAGACTGGGCAAAGAAGAGCTTCAGAGCAGCCCTGCAGAGAAGGACTTGGGGGTGTTGGTCAATGAGAGAATGAACATGAGGTGGCAGTGTGTGCTCACAGCCCAGAAAGCCAACCGTATCCTGGTCTGCATCAAAAGGAGCGTGACCAGCAGGTTGAAGGTGGTGATCCTGCCCCTCTACTCTGCTCTTGTGAGACCTCACCTGGAGTATTGTGTGCAGTTCTGGTGTCCTCAACATAAAAAGGACATGGAACTGTTGGAACAAGTCCAGAGGAGGGCCACGAGGATGATGAGGGGACTGCAGCACCTCCTGTATGAAGATAGGCTGAGAAAGTTGGGGCTGTTCAGCCTGGAGAAGAGAAGGCTGCGTGGAGACCTCATAGCAACCTTCCAGTATCTGAAGGGGGCCTATAGGGATGCTGAGGAGGGACACTTCATCAGGGACTGTAGTGACAGGACAAGGGGTAACGGGTTAAAACTTAAACAAGGGAAGTTTAGATGATTACAGAATCACACAGAATCACAGAATCCCAAGGGTTGGAAGGGACCTAAAAAGATCATCTAGTCCAACCCCCCTGCAAGAGCAGGGTAACCTACAGTACATCACACAGGAACTTGTCCAGGCGGGCCTTGAATATCTCCAGTGTAGGAGACTCCACAACCCCCCTGGGCAGCCTGTTCCAGTGCTCTGTCACTCTTACAGTAAAGAAGTTCTTCCTGATGTTAACGTGGAACTTCCTATGTTCCAGTTTACACCCATTGCCCCTTGTCCTATCACTGGATATCACTGAAAAAAGCCTAGCTCCATCATCCTGACACCTACCCTTCACATATTTGTAAACATTGATGAGGTCACCCCTCAGTCTCCTCTTCTCCAAGCTAAAGAGACCCAGCTCCCTCAGCCTCTCCTCATAAGGGAGATGTTCCACTCCCTTAATCATCTTTGTGGCTCTGCGCTGGACTCCTTCATATAAGGAAGAAATTCTTTCCTGTTAGGGTGGTGAGGCACTGGAATATGTTGCCCAGGGAGGTTGTGAATGCTCCATCCATGGCCTTGAACAAGGCCAGGTTGGACGTAGCTGTGGGTGGGATGTTTTAGTGTGAAGTGTCCCTGTCCATGGCAGGGATATTGGAACTAGATGATCTTAAGGTCCTTTCCAAGCCTAATTATTCTATGGTTCTATGAAATCTGTTGCCAGTCTGTTGGGGTCTGGCTTTTCTAGCTTGGGATTTTTGTTCAGCATTGGTAATTTGCTTCCTTTTTCCTTCTTTTTTTCTCATTTATAAAAGTCAGGAATTCTCAAGGACTCACTTTAATGAGATGTTACTCATAGAAAATCTTTTTTTCTTAGGTAATTTGTTTAACAGTGGAAAAAGCTCGAAATGTCACATGCTAAATGAAAAGCATTTGACATTTTTTGCACAGTGGTTAAAGGAACAGTTACACACTTTTTCCTCCTATTTCTCCTTGTTAGGTTTAGGGGAAAATATAAATACATGCAATTATTTTGCTACAAGGGTTTTCTTTCCTGAGTTCTGTGAGTGATCTAATACCCAAGTGGGAAAAGTCACGTTTCAGACTATCTTTTCAGACTCTGCAAACATTGGCAGATAAAGCATTCAAAACATGAATCTGATAAAAAATATGCAGCAATCTTTCCCATTACATGGGTTAAATTTTATTTTTTTTTTTAAGAATAAGCTATTATTCTTCTAGAGCATAATATGGAACACTGGAAAAGAATATATTGTTCCAAAACTTATTATCCTACAATTCAAACTCATTGTCAGAATTTCAGACCAGGCAATGGAGTAAGTTAAATCAAGCTGCTGTCACTTCTAATCTTTGCTTACCATGGAATTAGAGCTTAGCTAGCTTTTTGATATTTCTATTACAGACTTCTGTTGAAAAATCCATCCATCCACGCACCCACCAACTAATTCATCCCAGGATGAAGTCTGACAATTTGGAGAAGGGCTCCTGCTGATGAGTGCTGGTTGGAATCTCTGTTGTTTCCCTTTTGTCTTCAAACTGATACTGTGAGAAAAAAATGCTCAGGTCTCCATTATGCCCTGGTCTCTCCTCCATATGCGGGACTCTCCACCTTTCCTTTTCCTATTCTCTCTTTGGAAAGAGATAATGATGTTCAGGGGTAGGGAATGGATGATATTTCAAAGCAGCAGTTGTTTGAGAGTCATTTGTGCAGTTTCCTCACTCCCTATGCACCAGCTAATAGTTGGCCAAATGATTCCAATCTCAGATTTACTATTAAAGTGCATGGAAACTTCTAATGAAGAAATGAATCTGCCTCTTCCTTTTTTAGATTAGAGTTTTAAACTCCCTAGGGGAAAATGAGACAATTTTTTATACATATGGAAAATTAAAGGGATTAGAATATCCAGCACATTTTAAAACTGCTTTAATGGTAGATTGTTGATTACCAGATGCGTGTCTTGCATAATTCCTCAAGCAGTTTTAATCTTAAAAAAATTACTAAGAGTTGAGAGACAACAGGGAATCTAACACATGTGCAGTACTGACAGCTGTGAATAACAAGAACTGTTAAGCCTTAAGTAACCAGCCCATGCAGTTAACTCCAACCTCCTAGACTCTTTTAATTCCCTTCATCAAGCAAATGCATGCATTCTTTTTGATGCAAAATTATGTGAACAAGGCTATAATTTCTCCACATAGCCTAATGGGAAAATTAGTGATTAAAGAAATCCCAGATGTATGGATCAAACTGGAACATGCACATATACTTGACTCATATAAAGCAACATAGAGAATTGTAAGAAACATGCATTTTGGAGGGAAAGCCCCAAGAAGGGAAAGAGTACAAATTAGAGCAAATTTTAGACTGACACAGGAGATCTCTATTAGTGGTACATTTCACCATGTATATTTTAAATGACCCTTTAAAGAAGTAGAATTTAAGAATGTAAACCACAGCAACAGTTTTATGATTACTCATAAAATCACCAAAAATGTTTCAGCATTTCAGTTTTCAGGGTTAAGGCTTTCAGCAGTTGGCTCGGGATCTCCCAGTTACAGTTTTGTTCAACGTTCTGTACAGGTCTTAAGAAAGTTAAGTCAACCCTTTTCAGGCCTGTACTGGTGCACCCTTACAACTTACACTAGATGTTGAAAAATATTGCATCTAAACACATTCTGGTCTTCTTATATTTCTCCCTGATGTCAATGAACTTTCTCAGAGAGACAGACACACATGAATGTAGTCAGCCATTTGGGTTTCTAGACATATTTTCCAGATTAGTCTATTCTGAATTCAGAACAGTGCATGAGCATGAAATGTACTTAGAGACTTTTTCCTGCACTTAGAGACTTTTTCCCTCTCAGAACTTCCCAACTTCTGAATAACTAATGGTTTTGTAGGTGCCTGCCTAAATAAGATTAGGTTTGCGCAGCTATGTGAACCTTTCAGCAAATACAGATCTTCAGGCTTTTCTGTATTCCTATTTATTTAATTAGCTACTGACAGGTATTAATATTGTGATCTCAACTGACCTACCACTAAGTCATTAAAAGAGTTGTGCTCTTTCTTTGGTTTACAGAGCAGTAAACGAAGGTTTTGTCTATCACTGCTTGTCGGGACTCATGACTTCTGCTTGACAGAAAGAATCCAAATGCAAAATACTCTGGTAATTTTGCAGCACAAATCGCTGGTCCATATTTTCAGGAGCAATGCAGGGACCTGTTCAATACAAGATACAGTACTATCTTCAACCATTTTAAGAAAAATACTGTAAAGGCTGAGAATATGCTTAAGTAATCCTGTAAAGATATGGTTAAGCTGGTTTACGTTACTCATGAAAACAAATATTTTTCTCAGTAAACTGTATTTTTCTCTTGTACAAATTAAGGGAACTGGGGATGGAAAAGACATGAGATTTACCACAAATTTTACTAATTCTGGTAAATGGTGTATTTATTATATAATTCACTGCATATATTCAATACAGACCTTGTTAATGAGAGCTCTGTGAATAAATGTCATGTTCGGGGACAAAATATGACAATATTGAGAAGCAGCCCAACCCTAAATTTATCTAAAAGTTTAATTCTAAGAATCAGTCAGTGTTGTGAATAAAATAATATCATGGGGATTTTCAACAGTTAAAGCAATTTTTAATAATAATAAAAAAAGTCAAAGTACTTATTGAAAATATAAATATTAAGTGATCTTTTTGGAGCACTTTTCCTGCATTTTCAGTATGAGACAAATGATTTTTCTTATTGGCATGAGGAACACTGTGCTACTAAAAAGCCATTTAGTTCTAGTGCTGCTATAGCATATTATGGTTCATCAACAGGGGAAATACTCAAGAAGAATGAATTTGATTCAGGAGCTATAGGCATGTCCAGAGTGGATGGTGCAGCCTGGGTGCAGCGTGTTACAGAAATACCTGTGTTCATTTCAGAAAACTTATCCTACTTCTTATCCTCTGCTTCTAGACTCAGAGGCATCAGGAGGACTGGCTCTCAAACTTACTCAGCCACTGAATAGTTCAGTTAATTGTCCGGGTTGTACTCTTGGCCAAAGCAGGACCACATCATGGTTTCTAGGACAATTTTTGTGTAATGTAAGTGTATCGTGTTCAGTTAGATATCAAGAGTAAATGCATTCCAATGTTTAATTTAAGTTTAATGTAAGCTAGATGTAAGATCCTTCTGATGAAGTCATAAAATTCCAGTCATCAGGCTTTGAAACAGAAAGCAAGTGTGAAATTGCCTACAGCTTTCTTCTGATATGCATCATGACAAAGTACACTTTATGAATTACAAGTCCTAAGAGAGTTTCCTTTGTTTATGGATTTTTTTCATTTTGTTCTGACATAAGAGAGGAGTTAAGCTGTCACATTATAAGAGGAGAAAAAAACACCACATGATTTACAAAAAAATCCAAATAAAACAGTATGCCTATAAATCACAGCTCTTAGAAAATGTTATTCTGTACTTCAAAGACTGTTGAAACACCAAAGGTTCTTTATAAAATAATTTAAGTTTTTGCTTTTGTGGCAAATTGTTAGGGAACATCTGTTGTAACATCTTCTAATAATAATATTTTGCATTTCTCCAGTAGTTCTTCCAAAGATTTAAACATGTTTTACAAACAGCTGCTTAGGAAGTTAATCCTATGAGTCATCATTGTATATTGCTGATGTTTCAATCACTGCACCAAAGTAATTTATTCATATTATTTTACTATCTAGATACAATATTTTTAAGGGTGAAGTAAAACTCCAGCATTGGAAAATAAGTAAGAATTTAGTTAAAGAACCACAAAATATAAACATATTAGTGAAGCTTCAAAGTGTATTCTGTATATTCTTCCAACCTGTCTCATTCCACTGTTTGCTTATGGAAACAAAAGCATTAATTTTGTATTTTATTGTTTTTTTTCCTCAGTAAGCATAAATAATGCATGTCTACATCTCTTAGGATTTCATTAAACACACTGATTTTTTTTCTCCCTCCTTAATTTTTCAATATTTCCATGTTTTCTTAAAAATATTCAGCTTCCCTTTCCTCAGCAAGGTATGATTTAAGAGCCCCGGCTTCCATTTGTAGATTGATTTTAACATGTGCTTATTTATTTTTAAGATAGTAGAGTACATGACATTTAAGGCTATAATTTTTACTAATTTAATTATTGTTTGTTTCTCAATAAATGCACTAGTGAATACTTTTTTAACCTGGCATTTTTCTACATCAATTTAATGTGTATGTTCTCCTCTTAGTCTCAAAACTTGGTCCTGATAACAAAAGAAGATATTTCTAATGCTTGTTTTCCTTGTACTTCTTATTACACTAGTCTAAAATTCAAAAATAAGTTTATTGTCACCCAGCACAACAGAATGGGCAGCATTGTTCAACGAATGGAAATGAAAGAAAGAAAGATCAGACTATCAGATACTTCAGTCTATCTCAATAAGACTATCCCATGTGAGGATTTCATCCTACTTTCACTTTCTCAGCTGATGCAATTTCCTGAACCCCTTTATCTTGCTAGTTGCCATTAAGTACCATATTTGCTTTTTGGTAATAACAGGAGTACACTTCCATGAAGTGGGCTGCTACTATGGCACTTTCAGCTAAATGATCTTTCTTTAGTTATGAAGGGCATTCTAAACTTAGGCTTGGACTTACGTCTTGTCTACAAAACACCTTTAATGCATACACTCCTATGCACAAAATTCCTTTATCCTGCTGAGTTTTTGAATCTCCCTATGTGGGGTTAAATTTAACATTTAGAAATTTAATCTAGACAAGCTCTCAGATTGTTCATAAGATAAGCAGACGGACCTACTTCATCAGGACGGCTGGCTGTGCAAAACTGTTTTGATTTTTCTGTGTATACATGTATCTATATTCCTCCATTATATGCAAATGAATTAAGAATATGAAATGAAATGTAGTGCTACAGATCTGGCATGATACAAGATTTCATGGACTACGTGAGCATAATATTGCATGTCTTTCATTCTTGTTCCATCTCTAGTCTAAGTAGTAAAAAACTAGAATATTCTTCATGCTGATTATTTTTTTTCATAGTTCAGTGTTCAAATATATCAAAGGAAAGGCACTGGTTGAATAGTTTCTCTTAGGTTTAGATTGCTTTTTATCCCTGTCCTGGGTTCAGCAGTAGCAGTCATTTTTCTCCTTCTTAGTAGCTAGTGCAGTGTTATGTTTTCACTTTTTGGCCTGGGAAGAGAGCTGATAGCGCCGATGTTTTTAGTTGCTGCTCAAATGTTTGGTCTGGCCAAGGACTTTCTGAGCCTCATGCTCTGCCAGGGAGGAGGGGAGGACGGGAGGAAGCAGAGACAGGACACCTGACCCAAACTGACCAAAGAGGTATTCCCTACCACAGCACGTCATGCCCAGGATGTAACGGGGAGTTACCCCGGAAGGGCTGGGGACTGCAGGGTTGGACAAGGTATCGGTTGGTGCTCAGCTGGGGGAAGTGGGGCGAGTTATCTGTTGGCTGGTGCTGAGGTGTTGTACTCTCTTCCCTTGTTATTTCCCTTATCATTATTATCATTGGTGGTAGCAGTAGTGATTTGTGTTATACCTTAGTTACTAAACTGTTCTTATCTCAACCCGTGGGAGTTGCATTCTTTTCGATTCCCCTCTCCGTCCCTCCGGAAGCAGGAGGAGGGCAAGAAGGGGGGGGAGTGAGTGAACGAGGTTTGTGGTTGGGTTTAAACCATGACAATCCCGGATATCTGTAAATATATGTAGTGCAAGTTTTAACATAAAAATCTTAAGTTAATGTCTGTAAATGGCTATCGCTGACTGGAAATGGTAAGAGAAGAACATCAGAACATCATGTTCTGATGGTGTTCTGCATAAAACCAAAACTACAGCAAACTGGAATATGCATACGCAAGTTTTTGTTTTGGTTTGTTTTGGCTTTTTTGTAAATTTGGAAAAGCATGCCTCCAAGAGAAATCAATTTCATTTAGGGTTAAGTGTGACCTAAACCTAAAGTGAAAGAAACCATTCTTAAACCAAAATGATAGTGCTAAAGTTGCCTTTTAAGATCTTATTTCACTAAGCCAGTGTAACATGCCTCTAAGAACTAGATCTTCATTAGGTCAGTTTACTCCCTGGTAGTTTTGGTTTACAGAGTTCTTTAATGACTTTAATTCCTTATAGCTACACAAGTACATTTAAATCTAAAGAACATTTCCAGATATAGCTACATTTTTATCCGCAAAATAAAAAACAAAGCTCTTGTTGACAAGTAGAACTCCTTCCTGTTCTCTTCATGACATGAATTTTATTGTCTCTATGTCCAAATGTCCCATATCAGGTCTCTGTTTGGGAGGCCAGATGGAAAGCTGAGGCCATCCAACAGTTTGTAAATGGATATTTAGTGCATAAAAGTGCTTACTTTTATCTTGAAGATGTGGAATTTCCTATGCTTCTAACTGGAAACACTTCACTTCCCTAGTGAATTTAACTAATATAGTTTGTAAATACAGAAAGATGAACGCTATTTATATACAGTGAGGGAGTCATTGCTGAGTTGTTAAGTCGAATTGAAAATAAACCTGTGCAAGGGGAACTTTTTCTATCTATCTGCAGCATTCCCCTCTTAGATGGTGAAGGAACTGATAAAATACATAGCAATACTGTGCTTGGGAATTCTCAGCTGTTTCTCAATACAGAAAATTTTATTATCAGTTTTAAACTAGAAAAAGCCTTCAAGTATCCCCCTGAAAGAAAGAGCTTTTGTTTGCCTCTGACCTGTTGAACATCATTTCATTACAACATGGTTCTGTTTATAATAATTTTATGCTCTGAATGGTTCTATCCTCCTGTAAGAACAGTATCTGCACTCCTCCGATGAAGTACACAGCTTGTGTCAGTTCATCTTTCAGCACTCATCTTATTTTTCTGTAGATGCCTTGAACTTGTCATCATTAGTGAAATAAATCCACAGTCTTTGGCTCCCAACTAAAGTTTTGTGAGGAATATCTACTCATGTGGCTTTGACAAGCTTCCTATCTAGATGCATACTTCTAGTATTATCACTGCTTGCTTTATTCCTGAATTATATTTTTGAATTCCACGTATATATATAGTTAGTTTGCATCTTCTATTACTTTTTCTTGAACTTAATCCAGTGCCTAGCAATGTAGAAATTTTTCTGCCGTCTGTAGGGGGTGTTACACTAGGAATTCCTGATGGTTGTCTGGTGTAACTAAGCTGCGGTGGCATTTTGCATTGGGATGGTATTTTCAGAGAGTTTAACTAGTTTCTTCGAAGTTCTGCTTTTCAGAGTAAAGGAGAGAGATGGATAAACAGTTAGGTACAGTTTGGGAAGTAACTTCACTGCTTTATGTATGGGTAAGTAATTTAGAATCATAGAATCATAAAATAGTTAGGGTTGGAAAGGACCTCAAAATCATCAAGTTCCAAACCCCTGCCACGGGCAGGGACACCTCACACTAAACCATACCACCCAAGGCTTCGTCCAGCCTGACCTTGAACACTGCCAGGGGTGGAGCATTCACAACCTCCCTGGGCAACATATTCCAGTGCCTCAACACCCTAACAGGAAAGAACTTCTTCCTTATATCCAATCATCTAAACTTCCCCTGTTTAAGTTTTAACCCATTACCCCTTGTCCTGTCACTACAGTCCCTGATGAAGAGTCCCTCCCCAGCATCCCTATAGGCCCCCTTCAGATACTGGAAGGTTGCTATGAGGTCCCCACACAGCCTTCTCTTCTCCAGGCTGAACAGCCCCAACTTTCTCAGCCTATCTTCATACAGGAGGTGCTGCAGTCCCCTCATCATCCTCGTGGCCCTCCTCTGGACTTGTTCCAACAGTTCCATGTCCTTTTTATGTTGAGGGCACCAGAACTGCACACAATACTCCAGGTGAGGTCTCACGAGAGCAGAGTAGAGGGGCAGGATCACCTCCTTCGCCCTGCTGGTCACGCTCCTTTTGATGCAGACCAGGATACGGTTGGCTTTCTGGGCTGCAAGCACACACTGCCACCTCATGTTCATTTTCTCATTGACCAGCACCCCCAAGTCCTTCTCTGCAGGGCCGCTCTGAATCTCTTCTCTGCCTAATCTGTAGCTGTGCCTGGGATTGCTCCCACCCAGGTGTAGGACCTTGCACTGGGCATGGTTGAACTTCACAAGGTTGGCATCAGCCCACCTCACAAGTGTGTCAAGGTCCCTCTGGATGGCATCCCTTCCCTCCAGCGTATCAACTGAACCACACAGCTTGGTGTCATCAGCAAACTTGCTGAGGGCACACTCAATCCCACTGTCCATGTCAGCGACAAAGATGTTAAACAAGACCGGTCCCAACACCGATCCCTGAGGGACATCACTCGTTACTGGTCTCCAGCTGGACATTGAGCCACTGACTACCACTCTTTGTGTGCGGCCATCCAGCTAGTTCTTTATCCAATGAGTGGTCTACTTATCAAATTGATGTCTCTCCAATTTAGAGACAAGGATGTCGTGTGGGACAGTGTCGAACTCTTTGCACAGTCCAGGTCGATGACGTCAACTGCTGTACCCTTGTCCATCAGTTCTGTAGCCCCATCATTGAAGGCCACCAGATTGGTCAGGCAGGATTTCCCCTTAGTGAAGCCATGCTGGCTGTCACCAAGCACCTTGATGTTTTTCATGTGCCTTAGTATGCCTTCCAGGAGAATCTGCTCCAAGATGTTGCCAGGCACAGAGGTGAGACTGACTGGTCTGTAATTCCCCGGGTCTTCCATTTTCCCCTTCTTGAAAATGGGGGTTATATTTCCCTTTTTCCAGTTGTCAGGAACTTCACCTGACTGCCATGATTTTTCAAATATGATGGCCAGTGGCTTAGCAACTTCATTCGCCAGCTCCTTCAGGACCCGTGGATGGATTCCATCAGGTCCCATGGACTTGTGTACATTCAGCTTTTTAAGATGGTTCGAACCAAATCCTCTCCTACAGTGGGCCCAAGGTCTTCATTCTCACAGTCCCTGCGTCTGCCTTCCAAGACTTGGTTGGTGTGGATGACTACAAGCTATATCCAAGAAAGGAGCCAAAGGCCTAGGAGTTAGAATGCTTGTTTGAATCAGTGAATGTAATTAAAATGGGACATTAGGGAATTTGTCATGGCACAGATTATGTCCTTATAGCTAAATGTTCTTTTTCCTATACTCTTTGCCATCCCCAAACTGTTTTCTCATGTTGTCTTAGAGGGTACTCTTTGACATGAAAAAAGAAACATAGCAGAAGCCTTGTTAGTAATTAAACAATATGAAGAGTTGTATGTTCTATCCATAATACCACTCTAAGGCAAAGAGTGCAAATTGTGGTAAATGAAGTTCAGATCTTCTAAAAGGTGGTTAAAAAAACCTTGAGTTTTGAGGAACCATTGATTGGTAGCACTTACATAGATTTTTATAATGGTTATAGACAGTCATTTTTGTCTATTTAGGAGCCAGAATGTGAAGTCCCTGAGATTATATATCTGTTCTTTGACAGCAGACAGTAGAGTTTAATTTATTGCAGAACAGACAGTAGAGGATGTATTTTCTGACTTCTGTGTAATACTAAAGCAGCTAGAGCTCTTGCCAGAAAGTTGGAGTCTTACAATCAATATACTTTTCCAGCCTTCTAGGATTCAAATTCACAAGAATATGCCCAGGTTCTCAGACAGTGACATTAGTGAGTAAATAACATCACTCACTGACTCTCACAGTCTCACAATTTATGTAGGAAGTGACCTCCAGAGGTAATCCAAAGCAAGTCTACTTAAACCAGCTTGCTCAGGGCCGTATGTGGAATATCTCCAAGGATGGAGATACTACAGCCTCTCTGGGTGACCTGTTCCAATATTTAATGGAAAAAGAAAGATTTTAAATCTCTAATCAGCATTTTCCATGTTCCTAATTTGTGTCTCTTGCCTTTCTTCCTATGACTGTGTATTTGTAAGAAACTTGTTCTGTTTTAATTGTATCCATCCTCTAATCATGTAGCTGTAGACAACACTAAGATCTTCCTTTAATCTTTTCTTCTTAAGGCTGAACAGGCCCAGTTCACTCAGCCTCTCCTGAGACATCATGTTCTCTGGCCCATTGGCTTACTGGTCCTCATCGAACATGTTCTAGTGTGTCAGCATCATTCTTGTACTGAGGAGCTCCAAACCAGACACAGTACTCCAGATGTGGTGCCGCAACTACTGGACAGATGATAAGGACATGCACTTTATTCTGTATTTAGGTAATTAAGTCTTATTTCAGAAGTCCCCCTATTGAGAAACTTCACAAATCAGTGGGATTTGCTCTCATATGAAACTTGAACTTCCACAAGCTTATTTGAGAGTTGCCATTGTCATGATGTTTTATTTACCCTTCTGAGAATCAGAAAGGTAGCACAGTTAGACATCTATAATCTGTTCTTTAATATCTCTGAGACACATTTCGAAGTTGATTTCTTCTGTCTTCACCTTGGAAGATGGAGAAGTGCATGTCTCCCTGTTCATAAAAGAATTGAAAATACAGAGGATCAATTGAAATAATGACTAATATTTCTAGGATTCTGGTGTGGCAGAAATAGATGCACTCTTAAGTATTCATGAAATAGTCTCTAAACTGCCTTACACCATTAAAATATGACCACATCTGCTTTGTGTAGTGATCCAGCATCACGCTTTAGTCTTGCTACTGATTTCTACTCTGTCAGTTTTGGGGAAATGGTCTAAATATTTGTTTTCTTATCTACTTGTTAGACTTAAAAAATAAACACTATGTTGTTTGAGAGATCGGTATGAGTCAGTCCATAAATAATACTAAAGACGCCACTTAACACTTTTCCTTCAGTTTATCAAATAGTCTGAACAAAAAAATCAGAGAACTGCCATTTCTGGTGAACAAGAACACTTCTATATTCCAAGATCTGTCTGCATTTCATATTTTTGTAAGTGACAGGGACACTTCAGACAGGGTTTAACCATGTTGAAATTCTATAGCATTAGACTAGTGTGCAGATGGTAAAAACATTCACTTTTGCACTGACTCACTTAAACAATCCTTGTGTGTCTCTGTAGCTATTTACTCCCCTGTATTTGCCAGGACACAGAACTGAGCTGTGTGTTGATGAGTCCTGGATCCAAGTGTCACATATGTCAGACCTTTTTTAAATAAATCAAACAATAAAATAAAAAGAGCTTCCAGGTGCCCTTCCTGTTCAGTCTACAAATTAGGATGAGTGAACTTCTTTTCAGAAAGCCAGCCCTTTGAAGATGTTTAGAAAAGAAATGGGGAGGTTAAGATCAAAGGACCTCAGAACCTGTTCTGTGTAGTCAGTGAGTATTGTTCTTGCACGTGGGTCAATTCAGTGTGTTTTTTCAGAGGCAGAAAATCTTGTCACTAAAGGCAATGAGAGCTCTCTACACACTGTATTCTCTTGAATTTATTATGTGAATTCAATGTTATATTGAAGTTAATTTGTAGTGACCCTAAATACACACAATCCTTGACAAAACTATGTTAAGCTCAAGTTAAGGTCACATGATACAGCTATGATTTGGAGTAATAAAGATATCCAAAGGGCATGAAGAACAAGTATAGAGCCATGTAAGAAACCTGGATGGACTTGATGAAGAAAATGCACACGGAAGACATTTATGTTCCCACCAACCCTCCTCCCCCCACCCCTGCCATAGTCCATAGTGATGTCATTTGGCAATAATCAGATTTTTTCATAGCAGCCCTCATATGCTTAAACTTTTTCAAAGAAATGTTCTTCCTTTAGTGGTTCCATCCAGAAGAACTGAATCACTCCAAATTACCAAAGGTTTTTCCTGTTACTCCTCCATTTCCAGTGGACACTACACCCTCTCTTGTTACCTTCTCTCTTTAGATAAAAATTTGATTGTTTTGTATGTTCATGAAGGAAATAAACAAAGAGCGTAATAAGCAGATCAGTATGGCCGCATAAAGCACTCAAAGAACACAACCACTAACACAACCACTGCATTTTCCTGTGAACATTACTGAGCAAGAATCCTCCTTTATTTGGAACCTGCTTCACCTTCCCAGAACAAATGCACATTATAAAGGTCCACAGTCACTATACTGGGCCAGCAACTGGGCCTACCCCATGACTGACAGCCACTGCCAAGCAGCAAACCTATTTACCCTTCTGCTCCAGTTAGATCAAGCACATTCAGCCTCTCTTCATTCTGGACCAAATAAATTTGATTTGCCCTTGTTGCACTGTTAAAGATCAGCTGACTTAGCAAGCAAGCAAAAAATCTCTGTGAAGATCTCTTGGGTTGCCATTACCCTCTTTCTTTCTCAAAGTCATAGTGAAGTGTGGGTATCTGATGCTACAGCTGGCTTTTGTCCTCCTTTGAGACAAGCTAGTGAAGAAAACCCTGTATGAGGGATGGACATGATCATTTTGTAAAGAAAGCCATGATTTTATTTGTCTAGAACAGAGGGCTTCTTCACTATCCAGTAAATCTTTTCCTTGATTTCTTGAAAGGCTTGTCATTCCAGGGCCACCCTTCAAGTGCTTTAGCATTGAACTTTGCTGAGGCTCAGGAAGCACCTGGATCCAGTTTAGCTCAATTAATTGGGTATCACAACCCCTGATTTTTCCAAATCGATATATATGATACTGAAAAATAGTACCTCTGTAAAGCAGATGTAAAAAAAGTCAGTGTTTCTTGCCACATTCCCAGGTCAAAATCTCTAAGCCAGGAATTTCAGCTGAGTGATCAAACTTCTAAGAATTAGATTTGTGGCATTGATTTGAATGGGAAATTGTTACAAATGCAGGATTTGTTCCTATGGTTGGTGGTTCTCCAGGAAAAGTAAGAGTTTTACAATCTCACAGAAATCAAGTTACATTACTGAACTTTCTACATTTGCTCTTTCACGAACTCCTTTTCAGAGAGTTCCTCTGATGTTACCTTTTAAAATTAATGGATTTTTTAAATAAAGATACAAATCCTCTGTGCAAGCCTTTATTTTCGTATTCTAGTTCCAGAACTACCTTCCTCGCCTAAACTGTTTTTTCGTCTTGTAAAAACACACCTTGCCTTGGTAATCTTAAACAGTAGAGGGCAACCTAAACAAGACTATCCTAACTTTCTCCAATTTGAGATGCTGTAAATCTGGTGGTTTAAATGTTACTACCAGTTAAAGGTGCATTAAATGAATAATAAATAATTTCAGTATTTAATAGTGATTGTGGATGTGCTATATTTCTAGATTTGTCAGTGCAAACTGAACTTTTCATTCTAGGTCAATTGACTGTGAGATCTCCATAAAAAAATCACAATGTATTCAGATTCCCATACACAGCATAGTCTGTCATTTGCAAAATAAATTTTGCAAATGGGTGGAAAATGATATTTAAGGTCCCTTCCAACACAAACCATTCTATGATTCTATAAAGTATTGATGGAGAAATGGCACCACAGAAAGAATAAAATCCTATGGAAATATCCTGGAATTAAAGGAAGGATAAAACTAGCATAATTTCTAGAACTGTTATAAATTTTTATAGACATTTCTTGACCATGTCTTATAATTCTCTGTTTACCTCCACAGACATGAGTATAGATTCTGTATTACTTTCTATTGTAGAGTTCTTGAAATAACATAACTCAATTTTAGGGAGTTGTACAGTCTTCATCTAAACTTTGTTGAAAGTATTACTATGCTTTATTAAATTTAATGAAAAAAAGTAAAAATACACTTAAGAGACAGTGAGACACCAGAAGACATGATATGAGAACCCAAGAGAAAAGAACCTGTGTAATATTAAATATGAGTACTTGGCAGCAGTGGTTGCCTTGTTGCTCATAGCCTGATACAGATACTGCACCAAATTTATTTGACAAAAGCCTTCCTTTATAACTTGGAGATCATCTTCCTGTCACTATATAATAGAGCTTATTTCTATTCAGCTGTGTTTAATGGCATTTCTTTTAAAAAAAGTATGAATTTTCAAACACAAGTTACAATAATAAGTGCAAAGAACATTCGCTGCTGCTGTTTCCCTGGGGAGCCTGTATGCCTTCCAAGTTTCTCTGAAGTTTCATGGGACTCATCTCTTATCCTACTTCTCTTTTCCCCTCTGTGGATCTTCTTTACAAACACAACTCCAGCTGTCATCTGTATGCCAGTGGCTGACAGGTTTATTCCTCCACTCCAAGTTAAATTCACTCTTTTTCTGTCTTCTCAGTGATACTTACATTCTTTGTTATCTTTGCCATGGAATCATCACTGTACTCCCTGGGCCTGATGCCTGAAAGATGGGGATTGTGTCAATCTCAACCTGCTTTCCAGAGCTACAGGTCCCATCTCTGGGACTAATCTTTCCTTTTTATCCATCTAGAAGCAAATCTTAACTATCACAGCTCTGAAACTTTCAATTCACATCATTTAATATGGTGCTGTTATGCAGAACTTGGTCCCTAATACATTTTACGCCTTCATATTTTGTAGTTTCACCTTCTCTTGGCACAAAACACAAAGTGCCTGTCTTCTATTGAAGGGCACTTAATTGAAACCCTTGCTATTTCGTCACTGATTCTGAGCTTCTAAATGCATGCCTTTTCTGCCAGTGTCTCTCCTCATCAGATCATTACCATGTGGCTGGTCTCCCAAGTAACAAGTGATTGCACAAGAGGTAATGGCCTCAAGCTACACCAGGGGAAGTTTAGATTGGATATTGTCCTGGGTTTACCAGGAGCCGTTTTGCTCCTTCTTAGTAACTGGTGCAAGCTCTGTGTTTTGACTTCCAGCTTGGGCAGAGAGCTGATAACACCGATTGTTTTTAATTGTTGTTAAGTAATGTTTATTCTGGCCAAGGACTTTGTGAGTCTCATGCTCTGCTGGGGACGAGGGGAGGCCGGGAGGAAGCAGAGACAGGACACCTGACCCAAACTAGCCGAAGAGGTATTCCATACCACAGCACATCATGCCCAGGGAGGTAACTGGAAGTTACTCAGAAGGACACACTCTCTCTTCGGGGGGGTTGAACTCGTTTGGCGGTGATATTTTCTCTTATCAATATTATCACTGGTGGTAGCAGCAGTGGTTTGTGTTATACCTTAGTTACTAGGCTGTTCTTATCTCAACCCGTGGGAATTACATTCTCTCGATTCTCCTCCCCATCCCTCCGGGAGCAGGGGAGGGTCGGGGGTGGGGGTGAGTGGACGAGCTGTGTGGATTGGTTTAAACCGCGACAGATATTGAGAGAAATTTCTTCACCGAAAGGATGGTCAGGTATTGGAAGAGGCTGCCCAGAGAAGTGGTGGAATCGCTGTCCCTGGAAGCATTCAAAAACCATGTAGATGAGGCTCTTTGTTACACATTTCAGTGGTGGACTTGGCAGTCCTGGGATCATGGTTGGACTTGATGATCTTAAAGGTCTTTTCCAACCTAGCTGATTCTATGATTCTATTATTTTTTTCAACTAAATGCTTTTATATAATTTGCTATAAATATAAGAAGCAACCTACTTATTTAGAATTATTTGTTGTGATTAATACTAATGAAAACCTGGAGAACTCTAGTCTCACGACCTCAGTATCATCACCCATTTTTTTTCTTTCTTTACTTCTCCTTTTCTGTAGATTCATGGATCTTTATTGTTGTCTTGTAGACTGTTAGGGTTTCATAATAAGGACAGGACGAAGAGTGTGTCCTTTTGTCATACGAGATACGAATTTATTCCAGAGGTCTTGTTCTGAGTTTGTTTTCTTTTTTATCCAGTGGTATGAGATACTGGACAGACATCACTTTTCATAAAAGTCTACTAAATGTTTGCATTTCTTAGATGTCCTTCTTAATATAATATTGGCAAAACCTATCAACATTCTGTGAAAATATTGGCAAGGCTTCTGTTGGCAGAAATGTTAAAACAATATTACTTAGAAAGCAAAACTGAGCAAGGGATTAATGAGAGAGATTAAAATAACTTTTTGCTTTTGTTTGTTGAAGGTGCAGTCATTATGACCACCAGGAATTCTTCCACCCACTTTATAAATGTGTTCAAAATGAGCTATTCCAGGGCTTTTTGGTTACAAATCATCATGGATTTTGAGTTTTAAGCTAGCAAAGGTGCTATGACCATAGCTAATCTGTTGTTGTGCCACTGTGTTTATTCTAGCTGAGATCCTGTCACTCTTGTCTGTATTGTGTGTTACTGTCACCTAATAATTCTCCTATGGGAAGTTATTTGCTGGTATGTCCAGTTGACTTTGGTACAATTTATCTAACTTCAGTCTGCCTTACCTGCTGTTAGCTACAGACACAGGTTTTATACATGTAAACCTTTTTATGCTCTATTTCTGAGTCATATGTCTTGGTGGTGACTGCCTAAAACTGCCTTCCACTGTGGTGGGAAGAAACACCACGCTACATGATAATTGTCTGCAAGATCAGTTTCTGCTCCTTACCACTACCCCCAAAAGCAGTGTCAACAGGGATCTGACAGGCTGCCCTTATCCCCAGGAAATCCAGTTGCTCCATTATCTTGCCTTGAATATCTGGGGGGGGTCTACACTAGCTGTACTCTTGAGAGCCGTGATGGATGGTGACAGTGCCCAGCTAGTCTGTGATCCAACCTGGAGTATAGGTCTGCTCAAACTGCACAACTCTCCTCACACTGCACAACTCTGCTCACACTGAAGTTATGCACTTACCTTCTAAAACTCAAGATTTTCAGGCTGAATATTTGGAACCCTGTGGTTAATAAACAGCTATTTTGAAATTAAGTCTCATTATTCTTTAAGATGCATTTTGGAAGAAATATCCGAAGTATTTTCAGTACATGTTTTTAATTTTACAGGCTTTTAAAAGTGGAAATTTTCAAAAAGCAATGAGTACAGATTTATGTCAGAGAGAGAAAGGGTATTGTTAAAGAGCAATTTGAATGGATGATGAATTGTACTCATATTCAAAATGACTATGTTTTGGTCAGTTGAAGAAAAGGTTATTTATTTTTATAGGACAGGAAAAACACAAAGATTTTTAATGAAATTCTGTGTGGAGTCTTTATTCACGGGCAGCTTCTTATAAATATTTAGTTTTCTAAGCATATTGCAATATAAAATTTTAATAAAATACAATAATAGAAACACCCTGAAGCCAAAACTGAGGTTGAATAATTTCTTTTTGAAATTCTAGTACTTTAGACTATATCAAAGATACTGTTTCCTTCTATATTTATAAATTTATATAGCAGAATGCTCAAATAATTTCTTCTTAATGTATAAATATGTTCAGGGCCTAGATAAAATGTGGGTGGGCATCATGTGATAGTAAATGTTCCTCACTCACAGCTTGGGAAGCTATACTCCTATTGAGTCAAAGGACAATTATTTTTTTATGCTTATTTAGTCCTATAACTTTCATTAGCTACAAGTATTTGTCACACTGCACTGTGCGTTCACTTATTCAACAGGAGCTGAGCTAAGGGCATTGATTTATGGCCTTGGTTCAAACCTGAATGCAGGGTGATGAATGACTGGTCAGTCAATACTGACTGGCCAGTTGAGCACAAGGCAACAAGAGTGGATGTGAACCATAAAGTAGACCCTTGCACCATCAGCTGACAATGTCAGAAAAGAAGCTGACATGTTGTAGCACAGATTTACGGTGATCAAGAGTGTAAATGTATTTGTGTTTACTATGTCTTCTGTTTTGCAGCTTTTCCAGAATCAAAAATTTCAGTTCGGGTATAGGCTTTCTACTATGGGTGGTTATAGTGCCACAGGTACACTAGTTTTATTTTGCTGATATTTCACAAAACTTTATTGTACAGTTAACAAGTGAAAAGCTCTTGCAGATGGGAGAGACAATCGTGTCACTAGACATAGGCCTCAGGGGTTTGGAGCACTTACACCACACTCTTGTTGGACCCCACTATGTGCTGCACACCTTGTCTTCCCTGTACACCCTTGTTTCCACAGAAGGAAGCTCAAGTTGCTCCCTGGAAAGATGTAATTTGCTCTGACCAGATCCTTTGTATGCATTTATAAGGGTCCATAACCCTTGTGTGCCTGCTATCTAGTCTAGGCATACCTTTCATAACTTTAGTCACAATCCAGAAGTACATAACAAGCTACCTTTACTACCTACTGGAACTTAGGAAACTATTTGTCTATATAATCTCTTCTCTGTTTCATCACTGAACAACAAAGCATTGCAGATTTAACACTCATCTGCCTTGGTGGCACTACTGAAGTCTTCATACTGATTGTTATCTATGTGCTCACCTAGAAGAGCATGTGAATGTTCAACACAAACTAACCTTACCTACATCAATGGAACCTTCTGCTTCCCCACTTTCCTGAAGCGGCAGGTGGCCTTTCTGGTGGTTTCAAAGGGTATGGAAACAGAACTGCAGTGGCTAATGATCTCCAGTTTAGTAAGAGAGGTTTAACTAGAAGCCAGCTCTGATGTCTTTGTTCATGAAACAAAGGAAAACAAGGAGACGCTTAAGTCAGAATGTAAACAAATTCTATTAGAAAGCGAATTATATTGATTTCATTGTATGTGGATAAGGTCTTTCTACTCAATCATATTCATAGTCTAATTAACATGAAATCTTGGCAGACTAGAAACAATTCTTTTAATTAGCAGTGTTCTTACCAATCAAGTCCTGATGATGGTGATGTTGATGGTGGTGATTACCACTGTTATTATTATTTACATTGATCTTTTATTTTTAACTAACTGAATTTCTTGCATTGCATTTTGAGATAAAAGCTGTAAACTTTCCACTGTACATAATAAGGGCATAATTTCAGGTCGAAGTGGCACAGTGGGCTTCTGTGCTGGTCTTTGATGTCTGGAGAGTTGAACTCACATTCTGTCTTTGATCTTAAGTGAAAATAAGTTCGATGGGTCTTGTTTTAGCCTGTGTTCTTCACAGCACAAGTGCTCCCACAGTTCAGTACAATTGGCATTCTCTGTGATAGAGAGGCCCTAGGCATGGGGTGTTGTGGGGTCAGTGCTGACATTTGCTGGCAAAGCTGAATGGGGGTGCTTACATAACAACTTGTGTGATGCCTGGTTTAAATTTAGCACTGTGGTACAAAATACACTTATTAATATGAAACAGTATAGTTTCAAAGCAGTGGACAGGTAGAAATGCCTTGGCCCTTCCATATACAATATTTTATTATATAATCTACTTTTAAAGAGTTTTTTCTTTTTGGTTGACATAATTGTTTTTAAATTTGTGTTTGAAATCACTCTATCATATACTTCTAACAGTAACCCTCTGGTAAACCCATCAAAGCCTGCCAAGACCACACACACTGCAGAGTTCTACCTAAAGACAAATGCAGTGAATCATGAGTAATTCTGAATATTCAGTAATTTTTTTAACTTTGTATTTACTTCACTTTTTTTCAGTCAATTCTTCAAAATTCCTACTCTGTCATAGTCCAGTTTCTGAAACTAGTTATTCTTCAGTTGTTCACTGAAGATGTGCTATATGGCCAAATGTTAAGTCCCCAGGTTCAGGAACAGAGTATCTTGTTTGATTGTGCAGCTGTTTAACAGCACCTAGTATAACCTGACCCTGTTGTTAAGTGCTATTGTGGTAGACAATAATAATAAAAAATTAAACATATAAAGTAAACATATAAATTAAACACATAAGTGCAATACACTACAGTTTCTGTAAAACTCTCACCAGGCAGGATCTTACTTCATTTGTTGTAAACATCTGCTAAAGAAACCATACACATTTCCTAAGGAATAAGGTGTGCAAGCATTCACCTTTTACACTTACTAATGAATACATATCTTTCAACCTAAAGGCTATTTAAATTCATAAAAAGTTTTTGAAATTAATCCTAATGCCAGGTATCATGCTCGTTTCCTAACACTTGATTAAAGCAATGTAAATGTTTAAGTAGTTTAATTAAATCTATTAAACCTTTTCAAATCATGTAGCTACCTATTAGCAGTTAATTATAAAACACTGTGTGCTTTTATAATGTCATTATAACTGATTTCAAAGAGTTATTCTTGCAGACCAGGGAAAGCATCCATCCAGGTTTAAAGGGTAATCAGCTGTTCGGCATATTTTCTGACAGAATGGATAATCCTGTTACAAAAACAGGAAATGTCTTTCTCTGCATACATGGGATCAGAAAATGTATCAATAAATAGTCACTAAACCAGTACTTGGACTCAAAATAACTGCTTATGCTTCATAAAGTTTTGAGTTCAAATGCTTCTCACCTTTCCTGTGTAGATATGCCTGAAGCCTCTGTACACATTATTGTTGACACAGAGTCTCTGCAACTTGGTTTTTATTTCTGAGCAACAAAATCTTCACTTAGCCACACAGACGTGTGAGACAGTTTCAGAGATCTTTTGCCCCTCTCATGGGCTACTGGCTTCATGAATCCCAGTGTGAGCAGCAGGAAGCACGGCAGAGCCTTCTCCTCCCCTCAGGTTTTGGGAAGTGCAACAGGTCCATTGGACCTGACCCCTCACACGCCTGCTGTTCTGTAGGACACTGGCCAGTTGGACTGACATAAGGAAGTGAGTAGCCCATGGAAAGGTGTTTACTGGTTGATTCTGGTAAATGCAGGAAATTTTTACCTGTGTGCCAAGTCAGACGCAAAACAGCCATTTCAGGTGGCACATAGCTAGCTGCACACCACATTTTGGAGCTAACAACCTCCAAACAGAAGATTAACATATTTGTTTGTTTCACGGTCACATCTATTCAGCTCTAAACCAGAGCTGTCTCATCTGATGGACAATTCATATCAATCTTGCAACATAGAGAGCTGAAGACTACGGTATGAGTTATTTCTCAATTCGCTGCTCTTTCCTCAGAGTAAGTAGCAGGCTGATAGGGGTACGAGTGTGAGGTTTGGGAACGGTCAGTTCATTTATCAGCTGCATCTCTCCTAAAATGGAACAAGTTTTTTTTTGTTTGTTTGTTGGGTTTTTGTTTTTTTGGTTTTTTGTTTTTTTGGTTTTTTTAATTTTTGGGATTGGCCTGCTTTGAAATTTACCTGAATGCCTCCTGCCTCAGGGTTTTTAGCTGTGAAGATGACATCCCATCATGCTGATGAGTGTTGATACTTCTAGAAGGTCTGAATTCAGCAAGAAGGATTGTGGTGCCTGGGAAGAAGAGACTAAGAAACAAAGAAGAGCATTTCAGCTTGCTGTAAGAAGGCTCTGCTAATCCTCTTTGGGGATATCTATACTTAGAATCATAGAATCATAGAATAGTTAGGGTAGGAAAGGACCTCAAGATCATCAAGTTCCAACCCCCCTGCCATGGCCAGGGACACCTCACACTAAAACATCCCACCCACAGCTACATCCAACCTGGCCTTGAACACCAAAAGAGGTGGAGCATTCACAACCTCCCTGGGCAACATATTCCAGTGCCTCACCACCCTAACAGGAAAGAATTTCCTCCTTATATCCAATCTAAACTTCCCCTGTTGAAGTTTTAACCCGTTACCCCTTGTCCTATCACTACAGTCCCTGATGAAGAGTCCCTCCCCAGCATCCCTATAGGCCCCCTTCAGATACTGGAAGGTTGCTATGAGGTCTCCACGTAGCCTTCTCTTCTCCAGGCTGAACAGCCCCAACTTTCTCAGCCTATCTTCATACAGGAGGTGCTCCAGTCCCCTGATCATCCTCGTGGCCCTCCTCTGGACTTGTTCCAACAGTTCCATGTCCTTTTTATGTTGAGGACACCAGAACTGCACACAATACTCCAGGTGAGGTCTCACAAGAGCAGAGTAGAGGGGCAGGATCACCTCCTTCGCCCTGCTGGTCACGCTCCTTTTGATGCAGCCCAGGATACGGTTGGCTTTCTGGGCTGCAAGCACACACTGCCACCTCATGTTCATTTTCTCATCGACCAGCACCCCCAAGTCCTTCTCTGCAGGGCTGCTCTGAATCTCTTCTCTGTCGAACCTGGAGCTATGCCTGGGATTGCTTTGACACAGGTGTAGGACCTTGCACTGGGCATGGTTAAACTTCATAAGGTTCGCATCAGCCCACCTCACAAAGCATGTCGAGGTCCCTCTGGATGGCATCCCTTCCCTCCAGCGTATCAACTGAACCACACAGCTTGGTGTCATCAGCAAACTTGCTGAGGGCGCACTCAATCCCACAGTCCAAGTCACCAACAAACATGTTAAACAAGACCAGTCCCAACACCGGTCCCTGAGGGACACCACTCTTTACTGGTCTCCAGCTCAGCACTGAGCCATTGACCACAACTCTTTGTGTGCAGCCAGCCAGCCAGTTCTTCATCCACAGAGTGGTCCATCCATCAAATTGATGTCTCTCCAATTTAGAGAGAAGGATGTCGTGTGGGACAGTGTCAAACTCTGCACAAGTCCAGGTAGATGACATCAACTGCTGTACCCTTGTCCATCAGTTCTGTAGCCCCATCATTGAAGGCCACCAGATTGGTCAGGCAGGATTTCCTCTTAGTGAAGCCATGTTGGCTGTCACCAAGCACCTTGTTGTTTTTCATGTGCCTTAGCATGCCTTCCAAGAGAATGTGCTCCAAGATTTTACCAGGTACAGAGGTGAGACTGACTGGTCTGTAATTCCACAGGTCTTCCATCTTTCCCTTCTTTCAAACAACTTCTTTGCTGTAGGAGTAATTTTGTTAAGGATAATATATAAGGCAATTTCTCCTAAGCAGTGAGTCCAGTGAGATACAGAGACATAAAAACTGGCTGAATAAACATTAAGGGAGGAGCACCAGCTAGACAAAGTTGAGAGATAATGTAGAAGGCAGCTAACTTGGTAGTTTTAATGTTAGTCTAAATTTGCAAAAGTCATGTTGTTTTCCTGCTCTGCCAAAAATTTCATATATGATCACATGCAAACTGCCAAAGCCAGGTATTACAAGATGATTATGGTTTACAGCTTAACCTTATGCAAACACGAAGTGTTGGTGAATTTCAGAAGAAATTATGTACCTGATTAGGAGCAGTTGTCTAAATACCTTTGTGAACATTACCTGCAGCATCTTTCTGCCCTACTGCTGAATGTGCTTCTATACCTCTTAGAGGTATTGCAGGAATGAAGACTTTAAACAGTAGGGTGGTGGGGAGACACCTTTGGGCAAAGCTATCTCAACATGAAATGATGTGCTAAAAGTGCTTATTTTGATCCATGCCTATATAATGGGACCCTGTAGATGTCATGCTTCCATGTCTATATACACATGCCCAAGTTAGGGCACATAAATCCTGGTTTAAGTGCTTAAATAATTCCTAGAGGTTAGTATGAAGTCTCCATGACATTGCTGTCAGCAAATGATCACTGGATAAAACCTAGTGGTATATATCCACTGAAACTATTTTTATGAATTTCATGAACATAGGTGACAGAAGTCACACAGAAGCCTGTATGTAGGACATCCATATTTCAATAGAACTTGAACCCCCTTTCTTGTTGCTTAAGCATTAACACTGAGCAAATGCAATTGCTTGAGCAGAATCCTACCTGTTTTTTCTGTCATAGTAAATTGGATCCTTTTTACTGCCTATCCTTGCAAGCAGCGGGTGGGGAAATGTGTGGGCTGCAATCTCAATCCAAGTGACTGATGATGCGACTGTGCTTTACTCCATTCTTTTGTCTGTTTCTCATGTAGAACTGATCTTGCGTTCTATTGGCTATATTCTAAATTAAAATAAAATGCATGCAGTTTACTTCATGATGAGCCTGACGAGCTAAATTAAGGATGTGATTGCGTGGCTGTGCCAAGGCTGTTATTAGAACATTTGTATTGCCAGAGTATAATCTTTTTCAAATTTAGTACCCAGCAGACCTATCTCTGACAGATCCAATTCTACCAGTGATTTAGGTTGGTTGGTACAGTTGTCCTCATCATCAAACCTAGTCACAGTTGATTGAGAGAAATGTACACAAAGATTTTAGAAAAAAAAGTCTCTCATTATTTATGGAGAGGATGTGAAGAGCCAGAACAATGGAACAAATACTATTTTAAACAGAACTATATTTCAAAATCTCTTTTGTGCTCTACATGTTTTTAAGTTACCCCATGGACATACACTTGTCCATTAGTCATGGGTAGTTGTACCAATGCAGGCACAGGTGTAGATTGTCTGTATGAAAAAAGTACTTTTAACCTGTGTACTTACTGTTTCATTCTTCAATGGCCACTCACAAACTTTCTCAGGAGAACAGTGAACTCCTAGTTAGCTCCCTGCCAGACTTTCAAGTTCAGCTCCAGCTTTGGTAATGAAAGTAAGCTCTGCCTCATCAACATCATTAACTGGTTCTGCATTTCAGATTGTCAATACTTCCTTGGGAATGCATAAAATAAATACAGGAGATCTGCTAACAGAGCTAGCACTGTAGTTACTTACAACTCCAGGGCTTATAGACTCATGTCTATCAAAAATAAGCATACGTAGAGGTTTAATGCAGAAAGAGAAAAGATTTGATAACAGTCAGATGCTGTTTTACCATTAAGTCCAACCAAAATGGCACTTTTAAATTAAGTTTATTCCAAAATTCAGGCTAAAATCCCTAGAGCCTTCAGATGTTTTGACTATCCCAGGAATAGTTTATTTTTCTATATTCTGTTTTGAGCATTACAGTATAATAAATGTTCAGATTTGGATTCCAAAGCCATCAGTACAGTGTTTTTGTGTTTTTTATTTTTTTTTTTTTTTGTAATAGTTGGAATGTATCAGATTTATCTCCTTCAAATAATTAAAATGTAATCAGGGACAGATATTCGACTATTCTCTGCTTCTTGTAAAAAATGAGCAGCTACTGTAATATCTTGGACTTTTTGCATTCTTACATGTAAAACTGAACATAAGGTTAGCCACCTGCTGAAAGGTTTTGGAGAGTGGTAAAACTGAAGAAGGAAAGATATAAAAAGGCAAGGATAAAGTCTGGACTTGCTTAAGTAAAAGGCACAAAGAGTTTTACATTAGAAAAGCAATTTCACTGCTCTAAAATCCCCACCCAAAATATGTGATAAACAAAGTTATCATCCAGTTTTCCCACAATTTTATAAACACAGGGCAGCAAAAAATTCAGATAAACAAAGTAACATTCGGGTCCTCTACAACTAGACTTAAACACTGCATCTGGGGGAAAAGTAAAATATCTGAGTCCTCACTGTTTCTACTTATTTTTAGTCAAATTTGTGGTTTACTTTTCATGAAGTAAGTCCTTCTGGTGCTAGGCAATAAAAAAGAAAACTTTGTACCTTATCTAAGAATCAGGACATATTTACAAAAAATGGTCTCTGAGGCCTGAGCAATTATGAGACAATTCATTATATTTTTTTTTCTCTTGTAAACCTTTGTAGGCAGAGAGGATCTCTGTAGGAACCAGAGGAGTTTTACAAAGAACAGACACTTCTAGTTCCCCAATGTCCCACTCCTCATCATGCCAAGAGGTTTAAAAGATATGTATATACTCTTTCCTTAAAATAACGCTCTGTTTATTTCGCCCTGACAAAAATGTGCCAACAGTTTTCTGCTCTAAAAAGATTAGTGAAATCTGTGAGAATCAGTAGAGAGGTCTGTAGTGATTTGCTTAGATGGAACAGCATGCAGTTTTTTTCTTTTACTTGTCTTCCCCAGCCCCTTGTTTCTCTCTTTCAGAAAGGTAGTCCTGCACATAAGTTTTACTGAGAAATATCTGTATATTATCAGAGGTAAGAGGCATTTACAGCAAAGTGCGTTTCTACTGACTGTGCTGCTGATATACATGGTATCACTGTATTTTGGCTAAGGATCTAAACCATACCATAGCTGGAAAACTTCAGATACTGGACACTTGCCAACCTGTAATAATAACATATACACATATATACAAAATACGTGTACATGAAAATGCACATACATGCATATATTCTCTCATATATGCGCACTGACATGAGGGCAAGGACTTGAACATTCTGTAAGGTCTTTTTACAGATCATAAATCAAATTATTATGAGCCTTTCTGCTTCAATGTTATGAAATGGAGCCAAAAGTTTTTTAACATAATATACTATGACTTAAGCCAAACATGAAAAAGCATAAAAATAATGTTCAGATGGGGGAGAATTCATGAGGACCAAACAAGAAGCGTTTTCACGAATCTACTTGCATGTGTCAAGATGAAGGCAACAAATTAAAGGTCTGTTCATGTGTAACGAGTCAATATTTTGCACATGTAAACATGACATAGCTTCATTGTTAAATGATCGTATTAAGGGGAAGAAGTAAACAGTGCCAAAAATAAACATACCCCAAAGATGACGAATGTAACCACAGTGAGCTAGAAACTGTCATGAGTCAATGCTTGTGTGCTGCCCTTTGTTGTGAAATGTACGGTGCTTGCTTCGGTTTGCTGAAAGAAGCTGGAAAGTAAAGGGTTGGTGAAGGCCCTGCAATGATCAGAGAGAGATGAGCAGTAGCGGTGAGATGACGAGTGTGAGCATACCAAGCCACCCTTTCCTGCAATACTAAAACCACTCACCTGAAAATAGGGACAGTGACAGACAAGCATTTTAAACGTTAAATATTAAAAAAAAAAAAAAAAAAAAAAAGAAAAAGTTTAAAGACCTGGTTTCCTCAAGTCTTAATAAATCAGGTGGCAGAATCTGTAGCACATTTTCCAGAGGTATTTTTTTCATGGTGTGAAATACAAAAGTTGCTGAAATGTATTTATGAATCTATTTCTTTTAATGACAATTTATGGCTTGGAGGAAAATGTAAAGAGTAATGAAGAATAACAAGTTTGTTTAGAGACAGCAGTGAGTGGAAGATCATGGTACTTAAGGAGGAATGGTTGGTTTTAGGTGATTGTCCTCTCTTCCCTTTTGAATAACAAGATCCACTCTGTAACTCCCAGTAAGATACAGAAAGATTTTTCTTCGTCTTATTTATCTCTTGCCATAACTGCAGCCTGCTTGTGCACATGCTGTCACAATGAAAGGGAACAGGAAAAGTAGCTGAAATGGGGAGTATGCCTGTGTGCTGAAATATGTTAGAATCATCATTGCTTTAGGACATCCTAGCTACAAGACTGCTGTTTCAAGACATATTGTTGAACTTTGGAAATGCTCATAAGGAAAGACATGTTACTGACAAAATAAAGATAATGAAGAAGAGGGGCAGCAACTGAGATGAAAGCTTTTAAAAGTACATTGAAAGATTAAGTCCAGAAAATAGGTTGTTATAACAACTAGAAGTTTGAGAATGTTTGACTGACTTAGATTGCATAGATTATCTTTTGCTTATATGATTTTTTAATGTTTAAGTTTAAAATAGAGTTAAATCATCATTTTGTAGTGATTAAGAGTCTACTGATAGCAATAAATTAAAACCAGTGGTTTAGGATAAACATGTATAACGTCTCTTATTTATGAGCAGAAGACTAAGACCCAACATTTTTAAATGGCATAACTCACACTTAACGAGTAGTTGCAGAATTATTTCAAAGCACCACTTTGAAGTTTAGAAGGCAGTCTTTTTTTTTTGTAAGGGTGCTTATGTCAGTCTTCTCAGCTTACTTCCTCAGTTCTCAAGCTGCACAGAAAATTAAAGGATAGTTCTGTAAAAAGCCAAAGAGCACTCATGAGTTTTTATGTTTCAAGTAATATTCTTAATGGATGTTGAGAGATTTTTTGTGATTGTGTGCAATAGGAACATGATTCATAGACCAAATAAGAAGACCTTGTGATGAATTTGGTCAATGTTTCTTCAAGTCATAATGTTTATAGTGTTCAATTTTTAGTTGGGGTTCCATAGATTAAAAAAAAAAAAAAATATCATATTTACCACAGCAGACTGAAGGAGAGTACAAATAATCTGCATGTTGTCCCTTCTGGCTCTAGAAAAGAAGTTTTAGAAATGAGTAAAAATACACTCACTGTCTCCTCTGCTTCCGTGTTCAAGACTCTTATCTACATTCTCACACATGTTATCAATCACTCCACATCCATCTTAATAGAGTCAAACTTCACTCTCTTGCTTTTCAGCACCATGCATACTCTACATATTCGTGTAGGTCATCAACTTTCCTAACTATCTTGCAGATTAAAACCTTCAGCTGAAATACACTTAATCAAATAATGGCCCCAACAATTGAAACCAGACAAAATTTGTTTTTCTTTTTAGTAGAAAACAATAAATGACATTAGGGTTGCACCTATATTTTTAAGCAACCAGCAGACATGATGCCTTTCTAGATCCAGAGGAGCTTCCTAACAGTAATTTTCTTGCCACCTTCTTCAATATGTCTGAACTCATTTAAATATAACATTGTGCCTGAAATATTTCAGTAACCTAAGGCCTCTTATGTAAACAGGTATTCTTTTAATTGTATTTTTCACATCATTACATTACAAGCAACAGTGACTAATGCCATGCTTGAAAGGCAAACATTTTAAAAAGAGGTTTGAGAGAGGCCAAACATCTGAAAATTTCTTTTTGCTTTAAAATTGTGAAGTGCCATTGGAATACCCCATGATCCAGCATATGGTATGCTGCTTAGCCTACAAGAGGAAGTACATCTTCTAGTGCCTCCTTTTTGGTATTATTCTTTAGATGAACTAGCTCCAGAGGGACTTGATTTTGCATGTGTGAATCTCATATTATCAGATGTGCACACAACAGCTTGATCCAAAGATCTTACTGTAATCCCAATTCTGCTTGCCTCAAAAATAAAACCTAATATTCAGAACAAACTCTTCGCTTTATAGAAACAGCAGCTCTCTGCTTGTTCACACCTTCTACAGGATGCTTGGGCCACCCAGCTGAAACAGTCACAAATCAAATGGAACTCCCATCATGCTGTTAAACACTCCCCAAAGATAAGAGCAACAGGCCTGCAGCATTGATTATCTCACCAGTAAGAGACAGCAATAGGGTTTCACAGTATCTTGTTCTTTTGACAGTTTGCGTTAAAATAAAACAGGTTACAGGACAAAGAAATTAAAATGTTAAAAAATTGTCAGATCTCTGTGGCTGCTCTGTAGATGTGACTATAGCAAACTCAAACTGAACTGATTCTAAAACTGATTAATGACATGGCAAGTGCATTTAGCTTTGGTGACGGGCTCCTGCTTAAATAGTAACGAAGATCATTGAACTGCTGTTAGGGAGATTTAGACTACATATGAAGTTGTTTCGTGTTCCCAGGACTGTTTCTGGAAAAAGGAACATGCACATTTTCCCCATGAAGTAGAAGTACCTCCCCCAGTCCTTTTCTTTGGAATGTTGTAAGTTAAATCAGTCAATTTTAATTTATACGAGAGCCAAGTAGGAATGTCAAGAAAAGAACTTAATGGGCTGGCTAAATATCACAACTTGGCCATCCTTTCATTAGGACACGGGTGTGATTCATGAGTCTCTAATACAGCAGGAAAATATTTCCTGCGTCACCTCTGAAAAAGGATACATTTAGCCCTTCTTGTCACCTACCTGCTGCTTCTCCTACTGTGCATCATCATCAGCATTTCAGAACTCAGCCTGAGTCTCAACTGGAGGTCCAAATTGCAGGCATCTTAACCTGTATTTCTCAGATCAGTGGGCTGGATATTGGCAAAGGTTTCATAAGTCTGCTGTGAACAATGTACACAACGCTTCTGCTTTATTTGAAAACATTTAGAAAGTTCATCAAAGTGAGGGAATACTCTGTGGGTCTGCCTTTTCTTGCTTCTTTTCTTTATGTATGCTGCATGCATTGTCATATGTGCTGAGAACTAACATATGCGCTGTATTGATAGTAATAGTCCACATTATTATTGTAGGACATGGTGAACAAAGTTCAGATTATTAAGGCATTATTGTGCATGCATTTATACATACAGTGGTGTTAACGGTATTTCTTACTTCCTGTGAGAACTGGCTGAGAAAATAGTAGGTATTGATACTTTTTTACTATGTTTTACAGTCTTTCTTTCAGTACCAACTTTGCTATCCAGTAGTAATAGAAGTATTCAACAGTATCCTGTAGTGTGCAGCAGGAGTAGCAATAGGTAATACTGGGTATGAAAGAAGTAATAAATTCACCAGTGTTGCAAGAAAATAGTTAAGAGACTAATCCTTTCCTTTCTGCTTTTTCAGGATGAGCAAAAATGTCTGATGAAGCAAATATAGAAAGTTAGTTTTGTAAGTTCCATTTTAACAACAACAACAACAACAACAACAAAATCAATCCAAATAAATGAAGCAAAAGTAATTTCTAGCTTTTCTCATCATTTGGAAAAACTAGAAAATAGTATTTTTGATGTGCCTAAGGTTCTGAAAACTGAAAGTGTACTGAAAGAAACTAAACATTTTAATTAGAGAAAAGATTCCTGACTGGGAATTTTTTGAATTCTCAGCATTGTTAGTGTTGCTTCAAAATAGTAATTGACACCAAAACACTCCTTTCAACTGCAATTTGAAGAATTTATTGTATGTGACCTAATGCTTAAATTGCAAGCTTCTCTCATACCTGGAATAGGTTTCTTCTGTCTGCCTTCAGTTTAGCAGGGTAAGAGGTCCTTTGCATGCTAACTTTATATAATGAGTTAACCTATTAATAAGAGAATAATAACGATGTCAAGTAGAATGCGACATTCCGTAGAAACACTGTTTATTCTTCACATTTTCTTCAAAATCAAAAAGATTTTCACATCAAATAATCATCTGTTGCCAGTTGTGACTGCTGCTGTTAAGTGAGAACTTTGGCTGGTCTCTCACTTCATTCATAGTCTTTTCTAACTGTTATGCTTTCCCTTTCCATTCTTGCATAGCACTAGTAACATTTCTTTTAAAAGAAGACAATTAGACACTGCAGATTTGGCTAGGTGCCTGCTGTGCAGCCTTTCTATGCATTTGTTCTCACTTGTCAGAGTGATTCTTACCATCCATGTTCAGTCTCAGCAATCTACATGACTTCCTATGTCACAGGTCAGTGTTCCCAGGCATAGTTATAAGCATCATACATAAAGAACAACCTTCCCTAGTTTTATTAAATAGTGTGATAGCAGTACAATCTTTTCTTTATCAGTGTTTCTAAGTCTGCATAACACTAGACAGCTGTGTGGCTCTCCACTTTCAATGTGATTTTGAAGGGAGGCTCTGGAAAGTTGATAACATATTTCACGACCTCCATGTCTGGGAGCAGTTTCCCCTGATTGAAGTCATATAAGTTCAGCTAAGTTGGAGTGTGTTGTAAATATTTATCTGGCAGTCTGACATATAAAGTTGTTCTGAAATTACAAAGTACATTCCTATCTTTCGTGCATTATTACCACTTTTTTTCAGTACACTTGTGAGTGATATTATTTAGAGAACATTCTATAAGTGACTTATCATTGCTTGTTAAAGTGCTCACACTCTGTTGTTTGGTCATTGTATTAGGATGGCAGCTCTTGAGTTGTATCACTTCCCTATCTTTTAAAACATAAATATGAGATTATTTCAGAAGTGCAACAAGAATTTATGCAATGAGGTAAGCATGGTTGGCACATTTCATTTTAAAATCTGGTTTTGTGGCACTTATTTCCACACAGGGCTCCACATGCTTTCTATTGTTGACAAATCTATGGTGTTGACAGCTTCTCTAATCATTAGGCAGTTTGTCATTACCTATCAAATATTTATATATAAAGTAATGCTTCTGGGTAGAAATTCTTTCCCAGGGACAGAATTAATTCAGCTCCAATTTGTGTATTTTCTTATTTCTTTCACTTATATTCTAGAATGAATTTTGTGTTATACAAGGGACTGCATCTGAAACATACATATTATTCTTAACAGAGGTACAAGACAGGTTCAATAAAATCAGTGGTAGGATGAATTGTGCACTGCTGCTGAGCTCTCAGCAGTCCTTTCAAGTCTTTCAAGTCCTTTCAAGTCCAAACATATTTTTGTTTTTAAGTGTATTTTGCAAGTCTTCTTGTGTGCTTAATTTTGTGAGCTGTTTTTTGAGTTTGTGAATAGCTTTCATGGGAAGAAGGAGGAAGGGAACTGAGGTGATAAATCAGCTAATTTCAGCAAATATTTCTAATGTGTAGCTGTTTCAGTTGACACACCAGTGATGGGTTGGAATAGCTGCAGAACAGCTTCTCTGATGCCTTGTTTTCTGAGGCCAGAAGCCATTACAGTCCCTCAACGTCCACATTATGAAAGCCTTGTCACTGACAGCTGACAGGATGCAGTTATGGACTGTGATGTGCAGCTCCTCTGAATGTTGTAGCTGGGGAGAAAACAAACCCATTGATTGTTTTATGGTAACTCAGTGTGCAGAAAAATGAGGACTTCTGTTTTGTCCTTTGCTTTTTGGCTGAGAGGAAACTGAATAGCTGCATAAATAAACTAGTTTGTTAACAACTATTTGGACCAACCAAAGACAAAATTGCTTTCTGCAGCTTGTGATAGTTGGGCAGACTTGTGAATGATCCCCAAACCTACAGAGACTATGAAAACAATAGTGGGGAACAATAAACAATTTTTTTTCCCTGTTCTATGTAACAGCAGCAAAATAGGCAGCTCTGAGATAGTATCATGGTATTCGGTATTCTAGACTGATGTATAATAGTGTGACTTGATGTTTTATACTCTATATTTCAGGCTTTGTTACTCTGGATTCTTAGGCATGCAAAAACCCTTAAGAAAACCACCTGCTGATACATATGTAAATAGATCACTTTTGACCATTTAAGAGAGATTGCGTTTCGGAGGATGCAAGTTTCAATAAAGAAGCTGGCTGTCTTCCTAGCTGACTGTGGTCCTTTGTGAAATTTACTGGACATTCAGGTTTTGATTAAGAAAAAATATTCCTCTCACTATTTAGACATCGTCGTGGTTTAAACCCAACCACAAACCTCTTTTACTCACTCCCCCCCTTCTTGCCCTCCCCCTGCTTCTGGAGGGATGGAGAGGAGAATCAAAAAGAATGCAACTCCCACGGGTTGAGATAAGAACAGCCCAGTAACTAAGGTATAACACAAATCACTACTGCTACCACCAATAATAATAGTGCTAAAGGAAATAACAAGAGGAAAGAATACAACACCTCAACACCAGCCAACCAATAACTCACCCCACTCCCCCCAGCCAAGCACCGACCGATACCTCCTCCAACCCTGCAGTCCCACCAGCCCTTCCGGGGTCACTCCAAGTTACATCCTGGGCATGACGTGCTGTGGTATGGATACCTCTTTGGCTAGTTTGGGTCAGGTGTCCTGTCTCTGCTTCCTCCCAGCCTCCCCTCCTCCCTGGCAGAGCATGAGGCTCACAAAGTCCTTGGCCAGACCAAACATTCGAGCAGCAACTGAAAACATCGGCGTTATCACCACTGTTCCGAGGCCAAAAGATCAAAACACAGCACTGTACTAGCTCCTAAGAAGGAGAAAAATGACTGCTGCTGCTCAACCCAGGACAGACATTTAATTTCTAAAGTGTAAATAAAAATTACTTTTTTCCAACATTGATATAAAACCCATCATTTTTGTAGTTTGGATCCAAGTTCAGTAAAGCACCTGAGTCTTCACAGTAATATGTCTTCAGGAATATCACTGCTAACCCCCTTAAACATTCAAAAATAAATGAAGATATGTAATGATCTGTTGCTAGGGCTTTATAAAAAGTTGTGTATTATCAGGGTGTGACTCACCCATGTCTGGTTCTGCAAAAGGAATCCCAGTAATGCTATGGTTCTTCATCTAGGTTTTTTGTGCTTCTGTGAGGTGAAGCATACTTGATGAACTTACTTGCATTGAAAGAAATGGGGTGTGCATGTGTTTGTGTGTGTGTGTAACAGCGTGCCATTTGATTCACCCAAGACCCAACCACCAGCATGACCAAGCTAAACATATGGTCTCATAGGAATAAGAGTTGAAAATTTGCCCTCTAACATATATTTTCAAAGAATTCAACCCCATACTGATTCAGTATGTTTGGTAGTTTCACTTTTCATTAAGATATCGTTCAACGACATGAATATAATCGCAAGATCACAAACTGCTTAAATCAGAATGATTTGTATTGACTTTATACCCAATATAGATGTGATACACTTAAAGGTGTAAGGAAGACTTCTCAGGAAGAAATTAAATGTTAAACCCAAAGATTTAAACCCTGAAGTTTGGTCTTCTGTCCTTTGCACTGTCACAGCTTCGATACAGACTATTTGGCCAGTCACTAAACCCCCTCATGCTTTTCCTGCACCTTTAGTGTGATTCTACAAAGTTAGACTGAGGTTTTATATTCTCTCTTATTGTGTTTATATAGTGTTTCGCAACTCTCAAGAGGGAAAATGAGCATTGAAAGTGTAAACTTACAAGGTTATTACTGTATTTATGTAATTCTGCCCATTTATGTCAATCAATGTAGATGATGTAGATGAATGCTAGTAGATACCATATGACAGACAGAGTATGCTTGTCGCTGTGCTTCATATGTATTTCACTGAAAACATCAGATGCAGTTTTTCATCAAAAGAAAGTTATGGACAACATAGAGCCAGTGTCACCCGAATGGGTCTGTGTTCCAAAACCTAAGATTTTCATACAGTGGTGAGAAAGTCCAGCACAATAGAGAGCTTTCCTGACTACTGTTTTGCCATCACTACAATATTAACAGTATTTCAGATTAATCACTTTACAGAAGTGTAACATGGAAGGTACATCCAATAAATACACATTTTGTTTGCATTGGAATGTATTTGCACTACTATGAAGTTATTTTATTTACTTCAAGTAGTCACTGAAGTGAAAATATTTTCTCTAGACAGAGGCAGATTTGTGTGTGATTCGTTACAGGAGGTGTGTTTAACAGTAAAACATTTTTGTTTCTGTCACTTAAGTCTCTGCACTTTGGTGCTAAGATTTCAAGCCTTTATGATCTTCTCTGATGTAAGTGCAATCCTGTCAGGATCACTCTTCTTCAAAATTAGATAATTCACTGGTTTATACAAGTATCTTACTGCTTAAAACCAAATGTTATCATTTTTACTCCTCCTAGTCTTTTAGTTAATAATTATACTGTTGAATCTGGGGTTCTGGACAAAAAAAGGCATCAGGCTTAGTGTTAAAGAAAGCAAATCAAGTAAACGTTTTATCTACCTTTCATATGTGATAAACACTCAATGTCCATCTCTCTATTCCAAGAGAGTTTTAGTTCTTGTAATATTATAGATGTATCGAAATACATATTTTCTTATTGTGTGCTTTTATACTGCCATTCTTTATCTCTGTTTTTACTCTTGTCATTGCTTTAGGATGTACTGGTTAAACACTTTTGTCACACTTCAGTGATGGCAATGTACCCTCTACTTGTTGCAGGCAGCAGAGATTTGCCTTGTTTTTAAAGGAGAAAAGTTAAAAAAGAAACAGATTCAATCATTTATTGAGCGTAAAATGTTGAAACATCTTTACATCAGTAACAGAAGTCAAAGCTTACTGGTTTTAAATGTGTGATCTAGTGCTTCCTTATGTCGGTGTAACTTCTGTACACTACGGGCTCCACTTGCCCTGAGAAAACTTCTTTCATCTTGCATAACCAATGCAACCAGCGTTAAGTGCAGCAATATGTTTGCATTACACCTTTGGAAAGAAGGATACTGTTCTGATCACTTTATTTCTGTTTATGTTCTAAGCTACCTGTTATTTCTGTTCCAATAAACACCTCCTGATAGAAAATGTTCTTCGGAGAGATTTTGTAAAAATAAATTAACAACTTCAAGATTTTAAGTAAATTCAGCTATATTTTATTCATGTCTATGGTCCTCAGCACTAGAAGGGTAATAAATCAGTAAAGAAGAGGGACTTTATGGTGCTCTTCATTTTTCTTAACCCTTTCAAAACATATTCACCTTAAAATCAACAGTCTTGTTACATTTTGAAATGTCAGCTATCTGAGATTTGTGGCGATGTAGATGGGAGCTCAATTTCAGTAGAAGAAAACATAATCTATCTTTCTTCTGTACTTTTTAAGAACCTGTACTAACTGGATCTTGGCAGCATTATAGGTATCCATCACTACTAACGATGCTTGCCTTGAAATGGCACACTGATGTACCTATTTTAGAAGCCTTGATTTAACATTTCCATTCCATTGCCACATGAGTCTCCAGACACGGAGTCACATTTGTACTCCCAGAGATGCACTTTGTAATCTGATTAGTGCTGCAAGCTAATGGACGTGGACATGGCTGTGTGCCTTTCTGCAAGCATCTTGGGAGGGCTGGCCCGAGCAGGTTTTGCCAGATACAAGGAATGCTGCTTTGAACTTCACAATTATTACTCAAAAAAATTACAGACTCTGGCTGTCACCCAAAATATAGCAATTCTGATGACTGATGCTCTGGTAGTAAACTGCACATACTCTATTTTGATTTACTATGATTATGGTATGCCCCCTCCAATGGCTTTTTCCTTGCTTTCAGGGAGCTTAAAGGTATGCCTCTTCCTAGACCCTGGAAGTGCAGATGTGAGCTAGAGAGAAATGTGCATGTGATTAATCAGTGGATGAAGAGCAATCAGTGCCCTGTTTTCCTAATTTTTACAGTGATTAAGATTTCCTAGATATTCATGCAAAGAATGGCTTTGAGGTGTCTAGAAAATTCAACATCTGGATAGCAATGGGAATAGATGAGTGGGGATAAGGTTTTTTAGGGGAACTTTTTCAATTAACATTTTTACAGAAGATGAAAACTGGGGCTATCATTTACAACAGTAGAGGGCTGTGAGACGAGACTTTGTAGCAATGTCTGGTTCTATTGGTTCCGCCAAAAATAACTTTGAGGGCTAAAAGAATTAAAATATTATATTGGCCAGAGAAAGAAAAATAATCTGCTCTTTCTACAAACAGCCTCTTACTGTCTCTCTGCAGCTGCCTCAGCAGTACTCGGTAGGATAAGAAATAGGTTTTAGCTGCTATTAAAGACCATATGAAAATACATGGAGGAGTCTCCTTTGAAATAGGAGGCTGATTAATTTTACTTTTTTAAAAACAGATTAGTTATGCATTACCGAACACCTTCTGAAGTATTTAATGTTACTTCTAACAGATATTTAGAATTATCTAACAAACATATGAGATACATAAAGAATTGTTTCCTTTTGAAATGTTTAAAGCTGAATATTTATGTGCTAAATGCTGAGGTGCTCATCTATTAGAATATAATGTTCTATGTATTTTAATGTTATTGTGCTAGTGATATTTGAACAAGAATAAAAATATGGGTTTCTTCTTTGTGTGAGATGCATGTTATTTATTTTCAGCTTGTGTTTGTACGTATATTCTTAGAGGTATGAATGAATAGGACATGGAACCTGGCATGAAGTAAGGAAAATATATAGCAAAAGCTAAACTTACAATTAGTAGCGTTTATTGTTGCTGTCTACTGTGTCTCCCCTGTAATAGAGATAGGTAATGGCTGGATGAAATGTACGGACATGATTAACCTGGTTTCAGATAGAGAGCAATGAGAGCGCTGGAACTTGCAAATATTACTTCAAATGGTTGTGCTTTATTTCTTTAACTGTCTTGCTGAAATAAATATATGATACACTGTGACACTCCATCTGTGAATCTGTCTGTGTTTAGAGTCTTTCCCAGGACCTCCTTGAAAGAAGATTTTTTTATGTCAAGGGATTCTTTCTCATTACATAGCTCTAAATATTGGGAATACATTCAGTAAATGGCCATATGTCATGATATCTCATCGTTATTGTCTAACAGATGGTTTAGTGAAAATCTGGCTCATCGTTTTCCATCAAATCAAGTTATAAGTAACAGCTAATGAAAATTATGTCTTGAGAGGTCTCAGGAGTGTATGCTTTCCTAATTAGACTGATATTTAGACAAATATAGTACTGATGTGGCCCAGGATTTAAATGGGGTCTTACATAACTGCTTCACCAAAGTTAGGAACTTTCTTCTCACTCTTGCTCTCTAACTGGAGTAGTGGAACCTCTTTAACCTACAGTGGAGCCAGAGAGATTTGTATGACCATATTTTTGTGGTTTATAAAGTATGTCAGACTAAAAACTTCCTAAGAATTTTGCAGTATAGAAACACTGTTGAACCTGGCTAGTGGAGAGAAACTGAAAGGAATGGGCAAGATGTGGGGAGTGAATTGAGGAGAAAAAAGGGAAACACTGATAGCAATGGTCAACAGCAAGTGATGCTTTTAACCTAGTACTGAGTAGAAGAAAAATAAGGTATAGGCATAGAAGATGACAGCGCAGGATGCCATCTCCACAAACCTGTACCTGTCATGCCAGTCAAGTCTCTGTACAGTGTGTTGCTATAAATGATAAAGTAGACCTGGTATGAAAAGCTTTTACATGCAAAAAGAAGCAGTAAGAAAATTTCCGTAATACTGCATTCCCTGATCTGTGAGCAGTCTGCACTGTCTTTCTCATGGTGGATTAGGATTTATATCAGACCAATAGCTATATTTTTGCTGGTTTGTCCAAATAATTTCTTCCCACGAAGATCTGTGGTAATACCTATTCAATCGTTGCATACAGACAAATCACCAGTGTCTGATATCTATATAGGCAACTGCTATCCCATGGCGAATCTAGAGATTAAGGAGGACCAGGAACATTTAACTGCTGCTGTTAAGCGCTATTTTTAGGTATCTCGAGTGTTTTAAATTCTGTATTTGGACCCACATCATACTTGAGATATTCCTACTCTAAAAAATCCTGCAGACGGGACAATCTTTAAAGGTTTTAACCTGTTAGATATGGCAGACTTCCAGGAAATTATAGCAAGGCATACTTTAAAGCATGAAAAATGTCTTCTGAGGTGGAAAGGAGTATTCCAGAGGGAAAAGAGTGTCACTGCCCTGTAAAGGAGTCATCACTCTTTCGTAGACTTGCTAAGGGACTCTGAAAAACAGGATATTGTTTCTAGACTGCTGCACTCAGAATTGGCACTACTTGTAGCAGGGTTTATGTCACCCAGGCAGATGTGGCATGGAAGCTTAAATTATTCCTTCCTTTGACTGGATAAATAAATGATAAATATGCATCTTTATGAGTACAGGAAAGAAAGGAGGAACTCACAGCACTCTATTGGCAGAAGGGGAACAGTGTTGGGAGCTGGTGCAACTCATCAGGTGTACCTTTCAATGCTATTGCATTTTTATTAAAATACTGGAATAATTATACAAATTTTAAGAAAACTCAAATTTCTATGATTTCAATTTCCCAATAATATAAAGCTCTACTTTTAAAAATTTAGAGCTTGAAAAGAAGTATTTTTTTAGTCTTAAAATAAAACAAACACTAATCTGAATTTTTCCCTGTTTAATTTCTTTTTTTTTTTTTTTAATAAGCAGGTTCAATAATCTAAAGAATGTCAGAACATAAAACTAGTGGATTAGAAAAACAACTAAGCGCTTCCAATCCATAACTGCATCTCCAGCTATCTAGAGTGTAAAGAAACAAAATGAAATTTACACTTATGCTGAAAAATCGGGTTTATATTAATCTAATTAGAGTAGGAAGAATTCCTGAGGACAGGAGGGATTTCAAACCTCAGCATTTTGCACTTTCTAGGTACAACTGCACCTGTACAGCTGTACGCAAATTTCATGACAGATGTTTTATACTCACACAGAAAAAAAGTCTTCACAATTCTTCACAAGTCTTCACTACGTGAGAAATTTCCATAAGATTTGATTAACACACACCATGTTCCTGCAAAGGCCTTAGTCTGTAAAACATTCTTGCATTTTAGAGTTAGTTTTCTATGTTTTGGTTAATACATCCAGTTCTCCACAGTTCATTCATTTTACTCTTATTCAGTCTTCTTTTTATGTGCTTCTTGTAAAGGTTCTTTGCAAATAACAATAAATCCCAAAGGAATGATGTATATTGAACTGGCATCTCTGTAGCAGACATATGTTTGAAATACACTGTAGTTTGAAATTGTAGGCATCTAAACTGATATCTACAAAGGCAATATCTTCTTGGTTGTGGTTCACAGATTGCCAAAGAAAATGCTATATTCTCACAGTGCAGCCTAAAAAAATCTCTTGGTGCTTGCAAACAGAACTGGACAAAGACAAGAAAGCCCACTGCCAGAGGGTTTGACATTTGTTTCTATTTGGATTTGAAATGAAAACTAAAAATTACAAAGGTCTCCTAGGGAAAAAAAAAAAAATCCATTATAAATTCAACTTCAAACTAACTTCAATATTTGGTTTAAAAAAATCATAAATTAAATTTAGAATCACTGTAAGAATGCACATTTTTATAATTATGAATATTTCAATATGTTAAAATTATTTTTCTGATTTAAAAATATTTATTATATTTTTACATTGTGAGTATATATTAATTTTTTTTTTTTAATTGATTAACACAAAATATTTTTTTCAACTTTAAACCCTTGTTTCTGACATAAAGTTTGTGGGGCTTTTCTCTTCAGAGTCCCTTTGTTTAAGGTTTTCATAGAAGACTCTGAAACTTTGAACTAGAAAATAAGATGAGCCCTCAGCACAATCAAGATAGGTATCTGGTTTTAATATCTAGATGGCAGCTCGGTTGCATTTTGTTGCAGTAATAAAATAGCTGTTACTCTAACTTGCATTGAGTGAGGCACCTTACTTTCTTGTTCAAGCTATTTATTCCCTTACTTGATGTCATAATGGAACATTTTTACATATTGATTCAAGGTTTAAATAGGTTTATTACACCAGAGTAGGTACTTTGAAGAAGAAATTAAAATGAAACATTTAAAACATTGTTCAAATCTTCTTTAGAATGTTTAAGATGTATTTTAAAACATACAAAAATAATAAAGAATAAAAAGCGTGGGAGCTGTGATTTACAAACTGCCGAAACACAGAGGAACTCATTCTTGGAGCAGTGTGAAGCATATTAAGGGCTATGAAATGTGAAGGCCCAGCTGTACTGGCTGCACTGGGGAGCTGGGATGTCTGTGGCACTCAGTTTCCCAAGAAGGTAGCTTATGATTCCTGAAAGTCAGGCAGCCCAGCTGTTTCAGGAGCTGGGGCAATTGCAAAGAAGACCTATAAGCTGTCAGAAAACAGGGTTTCTCTTATTTCCAATGGGAAGATATTGAAATAGATGCATTCCCACAGTATATGTCATTCTTCTAATGATTAAGTACTTTTTCATGGGAAAACATTGAGGTCCCTAACCAGCTCTTCTAGAGAGGTAGTTGCCTAATCTCTCTGTAGAGCACAACAAACTTGCTTCTCCACTTACTTCAGTGTAAAGATCACTCATAACTTCTATATACTCATGCTATGATTTAATGTGCTTCTCTGTTTACAGCTCATTTCTGTGGACCATTGCTAAGACTGAGGTCAACACCATTGGGTAGCCCACATCACAGCAAGATAGATTTTTTTTTTTTTGTTTAATTCCTACTGAAACCTGGTTTTCAAATTATTTTCACCAGAGTGAAGTTACACTGTCATTGCTCTGTAAAAAAATTAGATTTTCTGGGAGTCTTAGTCTAAATTCTAGTTTGCAGAAATCATAATAATTCTGTGGTGCTTACTGAACAAAGATGTCTGATATGCAGTGCAGAATACCTACTTTTCAACTGAAATTTAATGACAAGCTTCAGTACATTGCTCTTAAGCTCCCATGAGTTCAACTGCTTCCTTTCAGATGCAGATCAGTTACAGCTCTGACTTTCAGAGTTCAGCTCTTTAGGTCAGGAGTACACCATTACAAATCTGGAGACCACTTTGGGTCCTTGGTGTCAACTGACGCTGTAATTGTCACATAAATATTAACAAAAACTTCGGTTTTGGTTCACGTGATGTTAGGACTTGGCATTAACCATGCCTAAATATAGCTATTGTGGTTTCCAGTTATTGGAAAACTTGGTGTTTTAGTATAACACAGTATTAATACAGAACCAAAATGTTAGTCATCGTACGCAAAATGTACTGCTGTTTTAATTGCTACCTTAGCAAATAACAGACTACCAACTATCAATGTGGCAACAAAAATTAAGAAATAATTTGACCAAAGCCTCATATTTCTGATTTCTGTGTGCCCTGATTTTTCAAAGCAGGACAGCTCTCTATGAAGTGACTAGGATGTTAGCCTGCCAAAACAAGACATTTTCAAGGGAAAGTAAATGTCGACCTCTAAAAATTTGGAGGAGAATAATTTAATTGGAGAAAATGATTGCATGTAAAAAGAAGCTTTACTCCCAAATTGCTTTTAATGAGAGGTTGAGAGAGCAATGCAATCACAAAAGAATTTTAGTATTAAAATCTTAAGTGTTGTGACACTTCAGGGAAATGTTTAACATACTTTCTTGCTAACAGTCAGCCAGTTCTCCAGGCAATCATATATTAATGCAGCAGAACTCAGCTATGACAGGACAAAAGTAATATGATTCCATTAAAAATTACTGAATGAGATAGGTTAGGTCCCTGTAAGTAAAGATGCTCTTTAAAATGTCATATATGTATATTAGACTGGAAAAAAACACTGTATGTGTTATTTATGTGTTACACTAGCACTGTGAAGCTGTCCTCAACTAGGCTGGGACTCCCTTGTACTGGACAGTGGGCCAAAGTATTGAGACATTCTGTGACCTATCTAAACCAAAGTTTTAAGCATTTTGTGTTTGAATATCCACCTCTTTTCAAATGGAGACAGCTAGCAGACACTGTTTGCTTACTTCAGATACAAATCTTACAGCTGTCATCCACACCTTGTCATGCCAATGCTTAACTACTACTCTATGTTCTCCTTCCATTTGGTACTCAACGATCTGCTAAACAAACTAAACAAGCTTCAATTTACTAAATAAGTTGAAACTTTTTTTCTGTAAATGAACTAAACCATTACTATGTTATCATTGTTAGTTTATCTTGTTTTCAAGACTAATTAAAGTGTCGGTCATGTACAAAGGTATTTTACACTGCACATCAGACATCTGACAGATGAAGGAGCTGCTGGCTACCTGCTGTCCTTAACTGCTTCTAGGTACTGTTTAGTCACTAATGGCTACTAATTTTCTCTGAGACAAATCCTAGGTATGTTTTTTGTGGATAGCAGGCACCCAGGACCATCCCCAATAGACAGCATGGTCAAGACTGCAGCTAACATTGAACTTTTAAACATATTTTCTTATTTATTCCAACAAGCTTTTCCATCTCAAATGCTCTCATCTACCTCCCCAGCATACCCTTTGGCATATAACACACTTTTGCAATATCATGCTATGAAAAAAACCACAACACTTTAGTAGGTTTCAACATTGCTTGCAGACAGTTTGAATATAAAAACAACACATAAAACATAGCATCATATGCTACTTGGAGAGGAGACATAGGAGATGTGGATGTGGGTGGCCTGTGCTACTTGGCCTCAAATATGGAAAGAAATTTTGTAGACTGCAGGTATACAGCTATCTAAGTGTAGCCTAAGAGATTACAAGTCCCCTTGTGACATATTTTGATCAGCAAAAATGACTGGATTGAAATTCCTGTTGTAACAAGACAAAGATTGCCTGATAGGCCATTCTCTGTTTGGTCTTCACACCTTTTTGCCCCAAAGAGTCCGTAAACCCCTCAGATTTTCTACAGTCAGAATGTTTTACAGGATCATCTCTGTTATTTAGTTTGTCAGAAAAAGATTTATGCTAATATTGGGCAATGCAGCGTGTTACTCTTATGAAGACCATACGGATAGGTAGGTTATTTTTTCATTAAACTTGTAATGACTTAGTCTGAAATTATGGCAGACATATTTACTATTAACGTTGCATATTTATTATTAACGTTACATAAAGATATTTCTGTTCTGTTTTAATCAATCATTCTATAGATATTTAACACAGGCAACCTTTTCCAAAGAATGGAATGGATTATTTCATATATTTAGAGGTATTTTGGCACATTTTCCTAAAAGAGATAGACTGACAAAAAAGAGTTTTATCAGGTGGAGCTTTCATTATGCTGATTTCATTTCTGATCATAAGTATCTTCTTTTAAATCTAGCAATATAAAAATGATGTTCTGAATTTCTCCTTTTTTGTCTTTCTGTGTTTCACATAAAAGATATTTCCTCTTCCCTGCACATACCGCACCAGATTAGAGAGTAGATCGCAGTTATACCCATCTTATTTTCCTATTTAAATAACTAGTATCAACGGTTCAAATATCCATGTCTCCCATTTGCTCCATTTAAGCCTTTGGTTAAATGACAGTGACGTGTCAAAAGCTCTGTGAAGTAGACTGGGCACCAGTTGGCTAGTTTAGGTAATTGCACATAACTGAGAAGTACATTATGACTGACACTGGCTTTACCAGCAATCAGTAGAGGGAGGAAATTCTGAGGCAATGTCAGCTGGTGGACTTGTGGACTTCCCTGGTTTTAGACTGTCAGAATGCCAGAAGGCATTCCGCACTGGTCAGACTGAATCCAGTGAAGAGTGAAGTAATACTGAGCAGAATAGGGAAATCCTTTGAATATCTGGTAAAAAAAAAAAAAAAAAAAAGATGCTTCTACCTTCCATTGAAGAAATACAGCTGTCATCCATCACAGCAAAGCCTCAGGGCTCTGTCTGACACTGGATGAGCAGGTAACATCAGTTTCCAGAAATGCCTTTTTGACTCTCCAGCTGGCTGGGAAATTAATTCCCTTCTCTCCGATGAGAATTTTACTGCAGTAGTCTGTAATTTTTCCTGACTCTCATGAAGACTACTTTAAATGTGTGTTTAGAAACTGAATGTCACTGCCGTGAGCAGGTTCCAGCTGGTACAAAATATACCTTTCTACCTTCCTTCTGGTTCTGGCCACTGAAAAAATATAAAAAAAATAAATTTATGTAGAAGTCCATCACGGCAAGGGACTTCCTCTTGCAGTTTAAGGACTTATTTCTGTTCTTGAAGATCCTGAAGGCAGTTACCAGACAGAACAGGATTTGGCTTGGCAAATTCTGCAACCACCCAGAAAATGCCAAGTTAAAGTTAAAGAAGAGGTAAAGAGTTATTTAGCAAAGAAGACAATACTAAAATCAGACTCTAAAAACATTAAATCTGTCTGTCAAGTCTGTTTGGCCTTAGGAAATGCTTAATAGTTTTCCTTTTCTAGGCACATTCTCCAGTATATGTAATGTCACAAAATAATTTTGCTTCCAGTTTTCTTATAATTATTTTCTCTTTCCTATTTTCCTCCTATTCCCCCAAACAAACCTTGTTTCAAGAAACAATTTTCTTCCCAGAAGAAGTATTGAAGTCTTGATCAAGATGCTCACTAATTTCTGCATTACTATAATTGATTTTATGGAGAAAGTGAGCAGATTCTGGGAGAAATGAAAGTAGAAAATATTTGGTAGATGATAATGCAGCTACAGATGACAAGGATTTGGTAAGTCACCCGGAGATGCATAATGAAGTGGAGCAAATGAAGTCACTCCTATTACAGTTGAATTTCAATGCTGATAAATATAAAACAATACTATAGGGAAAAACTTTAGAAGAGTCTGATATTAACAGTACCAGATCAGTTTAGGGATCTGGCTATCCTTGCAGATATGTTAGTGAGGACCTGTGTTCAAGACAGTTAGATAGGAATCAGATGAAAGATACCCTAAGTCACTAGGGTTTGCAAGAGCTAGGACATTTTATTTTAAAATGTTATTACCATTACACAATTCATTGATGTGTTTGGAATATTTTATCTGAAATTGGCCACCCTCTCTTAAAAGTTTAAAAAAATAAATAATGCAGAACACAGAGTGAACCAGATTTGCATGATGAAGTTACCAAACCTATGACTGTAAAAATTGTTCATATCTAGAATAATTCAAAGACTATTTTACCTATCAAAGCAGGTAGCCCTTCACGGCACTAGATAAAAAAATCTAAAGAATGGAATATAGACTACATGTTTGTAGCTTCTGTTCTCCTAGCTCTTAAAAATGTGAGACATTTAAAGAAACTTCAGTGTAAGAAATCTAAAATACATGGAAGGTAATACTTTTCTACATAGTGCATTGCAAACATTTTGACATAGGATGTTCCTAGCACCCTCACAAGAAAAGGAAGGGGGAAGACCAGAGAAAGAAAATAGGGCATTCATATTTGAAGGATTTAATGTATTTGAAACATACATTTCAGAATAAGTAATAAACATCACATCTCAGTGATTATGGCTGTTTCTACTACTAGACACAATTCTGTTTACTCATAAGGGTTTTTTTTAATATTAACATGAAGCATGTGACACAGTTATTGTTGGAAATACATCTGATATAAAGTTGAAATGCCTATGTTGTATTTCACTGATTAGAAATCAGTAAATAACTATTGCTACAGATGGCAAACAAATAAAAATAAGAACTTGCTTGCCACTGCTTCCAGGTCAAATGTTTCTGAATACAAATCTACCTGCTAGGTGCGGTAGACATGCAGTTGATAGACAAAAGAACCTGTACAAAATTGGCACAGTTTTATTTGATTATTTGGTACTATATCTGTAAATTTACCACCTCTTTTGTATTTTACACATCAGTTTTATCTTGCCTAAATGAGATTGCAGACACACTGTGATAATGTCTTCTTCTAGCACAATAATTGATCTTGATTGCCAAAATATAAACAAGTATAGTCAAACTCTTAAGTTCTTTTTGGAGAACTGAAGCATATCTGAATAACAATATTGACTTTGTCTCGTGTTATTGTATGTTAAAAGCAAACCTGAACTTTATCTATTGCTAATGCCATGATCAGATAAGGAATTTCCCTAGGTCCCTTAGACATATCTGCAGATCCCATTGAGAGGGCAAGAAGAAAAATACCTCTAAACTTTTTCTCACTATTTAATAAAACTGTGATCCAAATCTACTCATGTAGGTTTCCAGGGGATACAAGACTGCCAAATCTTTTTACTTAAGTAAATTGTTCTGAAATGGTAGGTCTGTAAATAATCAAAGTGATGCTATACCCTTGTCAGTCACTTTCAGTGAACTATTTGGGGCATTTTAATTACTGCACATAGCATTTCTGTAACAACAAAACCTACCATCCCTGCCTACTCCGAGTTCTCTTCAGACCAGTTCAAATGAAAAATGAGATTTTCTACAGTACTCTATTTTAAAGAAATAAAAGATATCAATCCAGTAAACCCTTTATGCTGCATTCCAGATGCGTAACATTTAAAGCACAATGGGATAGTGTAATACAATTAAGGGAATTTGATCAAGAGACCAGCCAACTAAGCATTCAGTGGTAATGACTTGACAGTGTCTTACCCCTCCTCCATGTTATGCAAAATTCCCTCCCTTTCAAGGAGGCAGCTAAATAAGTAGGTACCCTAAGATAGATACCCCGGGAATAGTGCTGAGAAGTTAGAAACACTTCTTGATCAAGAAAGGAAAACTCTTCTAGACTTTTGGGTGTTCCTTGGGGGTGTTTGCGCCACAATAAATAAAAAAAAAAAAAAAGGAAAAAATCTATAGCCATGAAATAGATGGTTTTCCTTCTTTTGAAGAAACTGAAGAGGAATAACTTAGTGTTTATATGCAAGAAGTTGTTTCAGTGTTCATTCTCTTACCACAAGAAAAGAGCTCGAATAGAATCTATGAAAACATTTTATCTTATTTCTCAGTTCAGTGTTTAAATTTTCTTGTTTTGTTGAACTTTTCCTAACATAAGACAGGTGATGGTAGCATACAGAACAGAGTTCCCTAAAGTTCTTCTGCATTTTAATCTTAATGAACTGACAAACGAAGTTCATTCTTCACACAAAAACATATTTCTATCTAATGGTTATAAAAATGACCAGTATGCCATCGGGGCCAAATTCCATTCAAATTGCTCAGATCATTAACTTTTTGAAGTCATTTGAACTAACAGCATAGGTAAGGTGGCTGGGATTTGGTGACATTATTACCTTAATGATGTCGTCAATTATTACTTTGAAGAAGAGAGAGAACATAGCTTTTTTAAACTCCCCTGGGTAGAAATAAAAAGCATTATTTATTGTAGAAGACACTAACGGCTTTCATGGGGCAATTAATCTTTTTTATGGAAGGATAACACTAAAGTCAAACTAATGACAAGATCTAAACATAATGTAATTACTTATGTGACACCATTCAAAATGGTTGTTAACAGCTGAAAAGACATCCTGAAAGCAACAAAGTAAAATACAGTTTAAAAAGTGTGGAGTGTTTGTGAAGAAAAAGCATGATAACTAACGAGTTACTTCTTTTTTCAGAAATTGGCTTATTAAATTGGATAGCAAACTAAACATAAGTTTATGAGGCTGCAAGGAGAACTGAACAAATCTCATTCCAGGATAAAGGGTGTGTCTTTCATCCAGGAAGTAACTAGAAAGCTTTTTTCAGGAAATGTTAAGGATAGTAAAGATGGCTGGCTGGATGGCTGTGCCCAGCTGCATGTTAAACTTCCATAAAGATACAGATAGCAGCAATGAGAAATAAGCATGAAAGGAGGTTTTGAAATTACAAACTGCTAGGAAAGGTTAAAAGACTTCATTTTGTTTTATCTAGGAAACAAAAGGTTGAGGAAGGAGGACATGAGAGTTTTTCAGCAGATCATAAGAACAATGATTGATTTGTTCTTGGTCACAAGAACTGGACAAGTGGAAATACTGGGTTCTAGTAAGGGGTATTTTGGATAAAACATGGTGGAATCTTTTATTTGAGGTTTGCAAACACCTTGAGCTCATGCAAAAGCCTACTGAGAATGATATAGGTATCTGTGAGCTTGCCCAAGTCACGGGGCAGAAGCAGATAATTTTTAATGTCTTCTAATTTTAACAGTAATTTACAATATTACTACATAATAAAATTACTATTAATGTTGTCTCATGTGCAAGAACATGCTAAAAAGCATGGAATTAAAATAAAAAAACTTCAAATCAGTGCACATTTCTGTAGATATCACTGTCTTAAAAGAAAGCGTTTGTTTTTTTTTTTCATTTCTAACATTTAAAAGTTTAAGTGCAAAAATTTAACTGCTTGTCTACTCTTTGGCATTACATTAATAAAAATTAATTTTGATTTCAACCGATATTTCAGATAGGTGTACTCTTTCTAGGTTAATCTTTCACATAAATGTTTTCATTTTTATTTTTACATATGATTCTTGATTTCAACTTTACTTAGAACAATGAACGTTACATTATACGAAAAAATTGTCTGAGTCTCTTTAAATGCTTAATTTTCATAGCTCTATTACAAAGACAAGCCCACAAATCTTTAACAGGATACATAACTCTCTAACACAGAAGACTTTCAGAAGCTGTAAACCGAACTGATACAATCTGCTAAACAGTTTTCAACTCCATATAAAATGAAGTCATCAGTCATGTGACTTTAAATGTTGCTGGCCTTGCACTTGTTGATATTTTCTAAATCCTTATTTGTAATTTCTGTAGCCTGCTATGCCCCAAACATCCTAAATGTCTGTTTAGTTGTAAGAAGCTAATAACATGTTCTATGTTAATCTCGCGTTTTCAGTCTTCTGCGTTATTCTGCTTTGAATCTTTTTATTGCCTTTTTTTTTTTTCTTCTGAATGGAGATTTACAGGAGTTTTCATGTTCTACTGGATGATTTACTATCTATAAATCTTACTGTTCACTGCATGTTTGCAGTCTACATGGGAAGACTTAGAATACAGGGAATGCAACCTGGTCTATTAACTTTAAAAAAAACTCAGTCTTTGTTGATGAAATTTCTTACCTAAATCTTCAGTGTTTTAATATTTTTCTCTTAAGAAGTGATTTTTAAAGGAGATAATTTTAAGTATTTTTCAGTTCACAGCAAGGATTTTGTTATATTTTTTTACAATTTGTATGCCTTGAAAATAATTACACACTTGTAGCTTGCTTAGCGGGATTAAGTTTTATTTATGATAAAACTCTGAACACATAGGGATTTGTATATGCGGATGTCCGAAAGTTACTAATGAAAGATAATTTTGATTTTGGCTCACAGATAAGTTTATTGTATTGATATAAAACTGAATCTTCATATTTTGAAATTATTGGTCTGTTTATTATTGTGTAGCTGGCCTTAGCATATTTTTGCATCTGATAAAGGCTAATGCATCTCTGCTGTAAAAGAGATAAATTACTGTCGGAGGAATAATACTGCATTGTCAGAGAAAACTGAGCTTTGGAGCTGAAAATTCCTCCTGTGACTGGGGTGGGAATTTGGAAGAAAAAAAGGTCTCATAAATCACAGCATTCAGGTGGTGAGCATGGAAGCAGTGCAGACTTGTCCATGCAAAACTGAATGGTGTCTCTTCTCAGCAGAGTCTCCCCAAGGGCTTCACATCCAGTATGGCAGTGAGTTTTGGTGGCTTTAAGTTTTCAAAACTAGCCACAGACTACGACTCTGTTAAAGCAGGGATTGAAAATTCATATACAACTTGACACTACATTTTACTCAGCTTGTATAATTCAACTGCGGAATGCAAGGGACTGTATGAAAGCTGCAGAATATTTGGGCAAAGGAGCAAGGTTGAGTAATGAGCTCCCAAAGGAAAACCATACTGATTCATGCAGCAAGGGTCTACTGAGACAATATTTGCATTAGGAAAATGTTTTCATAGCTATTGGTGACCAGGAAGAGGGAAAAAATGCCAAAAATATGAGGCTAAATCTCAACTGCTAGAACTGATGATGTTGCACCGTGTATAAAATCACACTTAATGCCAGTGGAGGTCTGCCTCCATGGTACAAAAAAATCTGTTTTCATCTTTATATATTCCTGTCCTACACCATAAAAGGCAGAGTAACAATGAAGTTCTGTGTAAAGCATCAAAACCCACGATCTATTTTCATTTGAGACACTGAAAGCCAGCATAGTTTTTATTATTTTGTTTTCATTTGCTATTTTATTTTCACTTTGTCCTCGTCTAGCAATGTTCAAGGTTACACAACTCTGAGTCTATTTCAGAATTAAAATCAAGGTTTTTAATTGGAAGTTGTGCACTAAACAATATTTAGTAGAAATTGAAAATATTGGTACTAACACAGGCAATTTGAAATTCCCTAGCAGTGATCCCTGGATAGATCAGCACTGCGAAAAGAAATAATATGTTCTTTAGTTCATTCTTCTGCTCCATTTCAAGTATGAATTTAAAATTCCAGCATGGATTTGAAATAAAGAGGGACTTTATTATTATGGAAAATAATTTACATAAACTTCCACATTTTTGAGTGTATGTTAGAAGCTTGTTTGCCCTGCTCCATATTAAGAAATCATGCTGGTAAGGTTGCAGCTACAGGTAATCTCATGAGACTTTTGATTAAACCAAAAACAGTCTATCTTTTTTCCTCTGTCTGTTCAGCTTCATATCCCAACTAGAACTATAAGGAGGAGATAGTCTGAAAAGCAACACAAATCTTTTTCAGATGGATGAGGACACTGAAGTCAGATCTGTTCTTTATCTTCAGTCATTTGCTCATCTGTTTTGGCCTTTCTGAGAAATAAAAAAAAAAAATCTTTTGTGGTAAGCTTATGGCTACTGAAGTGAGTAAAACAAAACTCTTTAGAAAGCAACGGACTGTTGCTATTTCAGACAGGTCCCTATAAGGATCCCTTTCTCTCTCACTTTTGACAGTGCTTGCATTGTCTGTCATATCAATACAGGCTGTTTGAATCAATCTGAACTGTTGCCAAGGAAAGCTGTTGCAAAATAATGGGAAGTCTCCATGTGGACAAGCCTAAACAAGCTCCTTCCCAAAGTGGACTAAGCTGAACTTCACAAAGGAACTTTTGTGAGGAATAAGATTTTCCATGTTCTTTAACTCCCAGCTATTTCCCTGTGGTCTGCCTGGATGGTTTGCCCTCACTACTTTCACTTCCACAGGGCTGAATCATCCCTGGCTAAATCTGGCTGCTCCTTATGGCCGCCCTGTACAGTCTTTGCAGATTTACAAAAAGATATATTTCTTTTCCATCCAAATATACAAACACTACTGTCTTTGCCTACCAGTATTAGGCTGTCCTGAGGATTTTAAAGTCGATAGCTAAAATAACCCCTTAGGTATTTTTCAAATGTAGCTATACATTGAGCAAACACTTAATTGCACATCTTCTCCCAACAGCTGTCGTTTGCTCATATAGCCCCAAACAATCATGGTGTAAAACTGGAGTCTCATACACTTTTTCCTTACATATTTTCTAATAATTTACTGCAGGACTACACTCTTTATGTGACAACTGACCAACTTGTTTGTATTTCTGTATTCTTCAAGGGGTAAAGAAAAATAATTTTTAGCAACTACGTCTTTGGGGGCCAACTGACTGGAAAGTAGCTAGGCAGAAAAGAACCTAAGGGGCCCAGTGGACATGAACCAGCAATGTACTATTACAGCAATGAAAATTAGAGGTGTCCTGGACGGCACAAGAAGTGCTACCAGCAGGTTAAGGGAGGTGATGCTTCCCTTCAGCACTGCTGAAGATGCATCTGGAGTAGTGTGCCCAGTTCTGGAGTGCCTAGTACAAAAGAGACATGGAGCCACTGGAGAGAGATCAGCGAAGAGCCACAATGACAATTACAGCCCTGGAGTTTCTCTCTTACGAGGAAAGGCAGAGAGAGCTGGGAATGTTCAGCCTGGAGAAGACAAAGTTCTGGATGATCCTATCAATGTGTGCAAATACCTGCATGGAGGGAGCAAAGAGGACAAAGACAGGATCTTTTCAGTGGTGCCCACTGACAGGAAAAGAGGAAAAGGGCACAAACTGAAACACAAGAAGCTCCCTCTGGACATCAGGAAACACTTTAACAGCGACAGTGACCAAGAATTGGCACAGGTTGTCCAGAAAGGTTGTGGAGTCTCCCTCCTTGGAGATACCCAAAGCCATCTAGACATAGTCCTGGGCAACTGTGTCTAGGTGTCCCTGCCTGAGCAGGGTCTTGGACCAGACGATCTCCAGAGGTCCCTTCCAAACTCAACTACTCTGTTATTCCAATATGCATATAAGAAGTGTCTCTTGGAATGCAGTGTTGTAGGATTATACAAGTTATGATGCAAAGCTTCAACTTGAGGTAGAGAAGTAAAAGATAGTGTTTTGTGTATCTTGAGTATTGCCAATACACTTGTGGGTTTGTTTTTTGGTTTTTGGTTTTTTTTTTTTATACAGGACTAGATAACTTGTAAAATTTTATTTGAACCAATAATGTGTTAAGAACCTTTTCTTCACACAGTTTGTTACAATTCCTGTCCGAAAAAATATGAGCTAGATACCTGAAAAGAGAATAAAATGAAATTTATAATAGTTGGCTCAGCTTTTAATGACTGACATGATTTGGGCTCAGCTTAGTTCTGGAAGGTTCAGGTTTGCTCTGGAACTCACTCTATTGCCTGTTCATGCTTCACAGCACATGAAAACGATAACATACCATATGGTAGAACTTTATTTTATAACTATTGTTGAACTTTCTTTCAACTCCATCGTTTGCTGCAGGACAATCCCACCACTCTTCATCAAGACAGCAAGTACTGCAAGTTGGACCTGCATACTGCACTATGGCTGTTTCACCTTCGAGTGTATAAACTATTTACAGTGTGTTTATATAGAGATTATGGAAGCTCTGTGATACAGACCATTTACACATTATGAGCAGATTCTGATGTGTTTCAACCCCAGCAGTCTCTCAGTAGAAACAATCTCAGTGAAATCGGTGGGGTTCCTCTTGGAGTAGTTAAGTATGAGTCAACATAAGGAAAGTCGTTGGGAGCTGACCTTGTGTTTTCTACACTGCAGCTAAACATTATCTTTACAGATTCTTTGTTTCATTATTTTGAATTGATAGTGATCTCAATGCAACCACAACTACAGTACATTACACAGTACTTGCAGTACAGCAAAGGTCATTTTCTTCCGGACACTGCCTTCCAACCACCCCCTGCACAGAATGCGTGGTTCCTATTTATTTCAGTGGAAAAATTTCCATCACTTTAGCAGAAACAGATAATGTTCTGGGAGGTTCAAAATCTTAATTACAGTCACAGTCATGTATGCTATCCTTTGGTGAAGGTTACCTTCCTTTCAAATTAATTTCTGAACAGATCTGTTAATGCTTTAGCTATGTCAGAACTATTTGATGTTGTATCATTCCTTCTGAACATTTATTTCCTTTATTTTTTGTCAAAAATTAACTACTGATACCTAAAACTACAGTAATGTTATGATGTGCTTTCAGTCTTCAGGGGGATTTGAGGAGGTATAAAGTCTGGAGGAGTTCCCATTCTAAGGCACGCTCATTTATCATTCTGCTGTCTCACGCGGACAGAGATTTTGCACATTATCCAATTTAAACAGCTATTTAGAACCAATCTAATTTTTCTGCCTCGCTAACCTCAGTACAAAGATTGCGGTTAAGTCCAGCAAGATGACTGAAACCTAGAAAGGGTATTCAACAGGAGACAGCCAAAAACTTAACTAGATAGCATTGTAGAAATGACCATAGCAAATTTTAAACACCAAACAAATTCATTGCTTTTTGTTGCCATGACACAGAGTTTTGTTGTAATGTGTTAAGGATGTCAATATTGCCTTTTAAATGGAGTTTGGGGAATTCAAACAAAATGAAAGGCTAAAAGCTGTTTTGTGATTTTGATTTGCCAGTAGGAATAATGATTTGGCAAGCAAAAGTACTAGAAAATGAAAAATAGTCATATTAGGTCAAATCCCACATTGCAATGTCAGACCAATGTTGTTTTGCCATCAGATTAAGATAAATGCTATACTTCAGTGTCAAGCTAACATTTTGTCATTTGCTGCAAGTTGAAAAGACAACTAAACTTATGTGAACATAACAAATGATTCTCATTGAGGGAAAGTACGAAAGTCACCGTCATACTGAAACTGTTGAACTAGAGCTAGAGTGACTATTAAATCTGTTTCATCTTTGAAACCATATAGCACTCTCCTGAAAGAATGTGCTTTTTTTCTGAAATAACTTTATTAGTAACCACTATGGAGAACTCGACTACAAAAGTACCTTTTGTGTCAGGTTTGGACTTTTTTGTTTCTCTGTTGTTTTGGGGGTTTTTGGGGGAAGTGGTGGACCTTAGTGGTTCATTTCTTCGCAATTTTCATGTTGAATCACACAAGCAGGAAAGTTATTCACAAAAAGATCAAAGACACTGTTAAAAGTCATTTAGAAATCTGAAATGCAACATGCATGTAAAAGCTAGACTTCATACACATTTCTGTAATTATTTTTTTAATGAAAAGCATCTGTGAGAATTATTTTAACAAATCCCTTTTTTCCACTTTGAATTCTTCATTTAAAAGCAGAACCTCCCAAATTACTGGAAAAGTGTTTCAGACATATTATTTCTTCAATGTTTAACCTCTTTTCAGTTCTGAAGTTATCGCTATAGAAACCAGAAACTTTCTCTTCTGTTGGGATAAGCCTGCAACAACTTAAATCCGTGCTAAAACACACACACTGAGGCATCACATTTATTAATCACATTGATTTTGGAGGCACTAATCCTAGCACACAACACTCAGAACAATTGCATGTCTCTGCAGGATTGTGACCACAGTGGTCTTCTGTACCGATTTCTTTTTCATTGTGTGTCAGTGTTATTACACCTTCCTTTTGACAAATGCACCACTTGCTAACAATCAGGCTAAATAAATTCAGCATGCCAACAGGGATATCTAAAAGAAGCTTACATTAGTCATGAGAAATTTATACTAGTGTTGATTATTGAGGTACTGGTATATTCCATCCCTGCTTGCACAAGTGTTTCTAGGTTAAGGCAAAGAAATAGAAAATAGAAATAGATGTGTCCACATAACAAGTGACAGTGTCATAAACAGGAATTCAAGATACTGGTGGAGCAGCTCTGAATTCATCTTGCTTATTTTCAGAAAAATCCACAGGAAAGGCCAGCAGAGTGATTATTTTGTCTCTTAGTTTGAATTATAGATGCAGTATTTAAATATCAAACAATAGTCTGCTGCAAAGATTTATGTTTTACTTCCTCTTTGCTGTTAAGCAAGATGATAGAAATTGGCTACTGCAAATGAAGCAAGTTAAAATCTTTCTTAGGATTTTATATTCTACTTTCAGGCAGTCAGATGAAGAAACATTTTTAAAAGATAACTCATTTACTTATTCTATGAGTGCGTATTGACACAGGTGTGAAAAGTGAACAAAACTTTGTTTAAAACATTAAAAATACTAATAAATAGGACATAACTGATAGGACCACAGTTATAGTTTTTAAGCACAATAAAAGAGTACAACACAAATTTTTTTTTTAATTTCATGTTCTTAAAGAACACATTATATTGAGGAAAATAAAAGAATTTAGCAAATTTTAATATTTTGCAGAACTTGTATTTTCTAATGTTCACAAGTTTTAACACACTGAAGAGAATATTTTTGTTTTTCCTTTATTTTGTTTTGGGGATTTTTGTTTGTTTTTAATATGCTGTCATAAACAAGGAATATAATGACACATACCCTCAAATAGCAAGATTAGAGCAGCTTCACCTTAAGGGATACTAGAGTTTCCACAGTCGTATGAATTGTGTATGTTAATGACATTTTTTAGACAGGGTTATACATTAAGTAACAGTGAACTTTAACTTTTCAGAGTTAAGTGGAATTTAATCACCCTACCTCTGGATTTTGGGGGAGTTGAGCAATTAAATTCTGTGAACCTCTGAAAACGTAGGGTTAAAAGGGTCTGGCAAACATAAAAATAAGGAAATTCATAATGATGGGTGACCCCAAAAGGCTTGGAATTTGGGTAAGCTACGGACAAGTATCTGAAAGTTCAGATGTTTATCTAATACTCTGGAATCTACACAGTTGGGCTGGAAGTCTTGCAGCAGGATCATTGCTTTTAAGATCTCTAGCACTTCTGTTTCTGGTCATAGCTGAATATAACCTCTAAATAGTCTTTGTTTCTTGGTATATTCTTCCTGTTTGTTTCTGGAAAAACGATTTGAAGGGAATACATTTTACAGTAATAGTAATCTTTTCCATTTTTATCAGTCCTATGTAATGTAAAACTGCAGAAAATAAACTTTAATAAGGATTTAAAATTATTAATTAAGACAAGGAAAATGAAAAATAGTATGGATTTAATAATTTGTGTTCTGATTTGTCAAATAGCAACATTCAAAGTATCATGCTGAAAGGGGACTTTGGTTGAGCTCTTAAAAGACTAGCTTGGGGTTAATTATGTTAAATGTTTTGGTACTGACCTGAACACCGTGGGTAGAAGTTTCCTAGCAAAAAAATTGCTCATGTCACATCATACTGGTATGATGAAGGCAAAGGGAGAAAATGTCTGAGTGATCTGAAGTGATAGGCTGAAAGGGGAATATAATTTATACCACAAATCCAATGTGTGATTTGAACTAAAGGACAATGCTGGAACAAGTGAAAATTTGTATATGGATAAGTTTGGAATGGAAATGAGAAAAAGCATTCTTAAACACCAGAGCAACAAGATCTTGTAACAACTCTCCCACAGGAACAGTGGAGTCAAGAAATATAACTGCTTTTAAAATGGAGCTAGAATAAATATTTTAAGGGATTGCAAACTTTGATTGCCTGATTACAAACAGGAATCACTGACCCAGAAAATTGAGTTTATTCATTTTCTAAAAATATCCCTGTCAATTCCTGGAATTGTATCTGTCTAAGGCTGTCAAGGACAACAGGGTAGGCTTTTTCAAATACATCAATAATAAGAGGAAAACTAGGGAAAACATGGGCCCTCTACTGAATGAAGCAGGGACACTGGCAACAGGGGATGCAGAGAAAGTGGAGGTACTGAATGCCTTCTGTACTTTAGTCTCCAGTGCCAACGCCAACCCTCAGGAATCCCTGTCACAGGAGATTAGGGACAAGGTCTGGAGAAACGAAGTCTTTCCTTTGATTGGGATGAATTGTGTTAGAGGTAATTTAGACAAACTTCTTGCACACACAAGTGCTGAGGGAGCTGGTGGACATCATTGCTAAGCCACTCTCACGGCAATTGGGAGAGGTGCTTAAGAACTGGAAGAAAGCAAATGTCACCGCAGTCTTCAAAAATGGCAAGATGCAGAACCCTCAGAACTACAGGCCACTCAGCCCCAACTTGATATCTGGAAAGGTGATGGAACAGCTCATCCTGGAGGTCATTCTCTAAACACATAGAAGACAAGAAGCTGATCAGGACTAGTCAGCATGGACTCACCAAAGGGAAATCATGTTTAACCACCCTGATTGCTTTCTATGGTGGGACAACTGGCTGGATAGATGAAGGAAGATCAGTGAATGTTGTCTACCTAGACTTCAGAAAGTCTTTCTGTCTCCCGTGACAAGCCAAGCTCAGGAAGTACAGACTGGATGACTAGATGGTGAGGTGGATTAAGATCTGGCTGAATGGCAGGTCTCAGAGGATTTTGATCAGTAGCACAGAGTCTAGTTGGAGATCTGTAACTATCAGTGTCTTCCAAGAGTCAATACTGGGTCTAGAATTGTTTAACTTATTAATCAGTGATTTGAATGAAGACATAGAGTGCCTCCTTGGCAAGTTTGCTGATGATATGAAACTAGGAGTGGCTGATACTCCAGAGTGCTGTGGTGCTGTTCAGAAAGATGTAGACAGACTGGAGAGATGGGCAGAGAGGGAGCTTCTGAAATTCAACAAAGGCAAGTGTAGGGTACTGCACCTAAGGAGGAATAACTCCATGCACCAGTATAGGCTGGGGGCTGAATGCTGGAAAATTGCTCAACAGAGAAGGACCCGGGGGGTCTTGTGCATTAGGCTTACATGTTAATCAGGTTTATACCTTTCTATGGTATGGGACAAGAGAACATTGTATTTTTTTTTTTTAATTTTTCTGTTCTTTTAAATTATTTTTATTTTTTAAGGTAGCTATGTTTAATAGCGCTTACATCTATCATCTATCACCTAAAAAGAAGATATATTAAAAAAATATATATTTTTCAATTTTTAGTTCTTTTTTTCCAGAAAGAGTCCACCACTTGAACAAAGGAGTCATTTAAAGGAATTGTGCACTGACTCTTTTTCTGATGCCTTTGGTATTTTGATACATCAAAACCAGAACTGAATGAGGTAACATTTACATGACATCTGCCCAGTCTGTGGAGTTTATCTGTATTCACTTCTGTCATGTTTATTATGGTGACATCTTCCTCCACCAGATGTAGGTGCTACAAAACTATTTTATTCTCAGAATAATGGCAATTCTATGAAATTCAGTTTCTTAAGTGTACTAGAGGGAACAAGAAAATCCGGTGCATGTTTCTTAATTGTTTTATTTGATTAATCTCAAGTGAACAAAGCATAATTATATTTATAATGGCAAAAAAATGAGTAAGCTAAAGCTCTACAAACTGTATCATTTCACCTTTTACATCCCCCTCTATTATGCTATAAGGAATGCTTACAGTGAGACATGTTAGGTGGAGATTCACTTAGTTATTTCTACTGCCTTCACAGTGGAAAAAACGGTGTTTCCAATTGCCTTGCACAATGGCTTATTTAGCTTGATTAACTCAGTTAACAGATTTTTTGATATTTTTTTAATTCCTTCTTGGCAAAACAAATGCAAAATATTAATTAGGAGCAGAATGGGTTAGAATGTGTTTATAGTCTTAATTTTGTCTACATTCAACACCTATATTTAAACAAAACTCTTAATAGTTTGTGAAAAAATATTGATTTAGTGAGAATATGTTCTTTTTTATCAAATGTACAATTTTTTTTTATTATCTTTCTAATTCTGGTTGGAAAAAAGCAATGTGTTCTGGACTTCAGAAACATTTCTATCGAATGCTATCAAAAATTATGCAATTTAACAAAATATTTCAGTTTTGACAAAAAAATCCCACATTTTAAGGGCAGCACATTTTGTCATATCCTCCTAGCACCTTTGTTAGTGAAAAACAGCAGTTTAAAAATAATTTCTTGAAATATCACATTCCTCCAGAGGGTTTGGGTTTTTTTTTTCAGTTTTATATGCATTTTCCTTTCCATTTGCAGCTACAATGATGTAGAAATATCTTGTGTTACAAAGAAGGCCCTTGTTGCGGTGTATCAGTCTTGGAGCAGGAAGTACTAGAAATATTGTGAGACAGACAAATCACAAGATTGCCAGCTCTATTTTGCAGGCCTGAGGGGAATCTTACTGTTTAGATAAGCCATTTATAGTTTGTCCAGAACCAGTCTTGGGTCACTGAAGAGTTCAGGAAAAATCTTCTCTTACATGAGCAATTATTGTTGTACTCCTGCAATCTTATCTTCTTCCCAGAGATTTGGTTAAAGTGCTCAAAGTTTAAAGAAAAAAATCTAATGATAAAATTTGTACCATGGTTTTACAAAGTCTCTACCCTACAGTTAAAGTACCCATTTAAAAAACCCCTGTGATCATACAGGGCAGGAAGGGGCTAAGATTTGCTGCTATATAATAGATAAACAAAATCCATCATTACAAAAGCCTAGCTGTTAATTTGCTTTCAAATGCGTCTGTGCAACGCCTGATAGATCCTCTTACGTTTGCAGACACTTTTTTTCTATGTTGCATGTTTAGGGTGATGTAGCTGACCCTTTAAGGCAGAAACTAGGCATTAGTGAAATACGTTTTGTTTATCTTTTTAGAAATGTGGAGGGGAGATTAGGAAATACCTCTGGAATGGCTTATATTTTGATCAGGTGCATTTGCGGACACATCTCTTATCCCTCCCCAAAATTACAGAAGGATTTACAAGTCTTACTGTGAAAGTGGTGTCAAAGACATCTCTAAGTCAAAAAAGACATTCTTCAGAGCTTCAATCCATCTGTTGAGTGCTTTCTTGGCAGGCAGCTCTCATCACAACAAGGTGTTCAAAGAGAGGGATTTGCTCTTAACTGGCAAGTTGTAATGATGCTTCACAGGCATCATATGAATTGTATTAAAGTGTCTTGGGATTTAAATGAACCTGCATTGCTCTTCTTTGTAACTGGCAAGGGAGATTTAGAAAATATGCTGTTGCTGAAAGACATCAATATAAATTTCCACCAAAGAGAATTTTGTGCACTGTAGTGAATATAATATTAAAATTCTTGAATGAACTCAAGCTTAGTAGAGTACAGGTTAGTTTAACCTGCCTGTTTACTTTGTCATTTTATCACAATGATTTGTTTTCACTACAGCAATATATTCATAGTTAGCACATATATATACCAGCTTTTTTTGTTGCTCTTACTGGTATTGCTGTGTAACGGAGGAGTGCGAGAAATAGAAGAATTGCAATAATCAGTGTATATGTTCACCTCTGTGCCTTGTTGTGATGCTGGATACTGGAGAGCAAACATCTGTGAGATTTATAATGGGAATTGTCACAGTGCTCTACCTGATTTCTCTAAGATGCAGGAATCCTTCTGTCATCAGTACTTGATGTTTTGACCGAGATGGAAAAAAGCCAGTTTTATCTGGGTTAAACTACACCCTTTTAGTTTCAGCAGGTGATTTAGACCTAAACACTCACAGGCCTCCATCCTGTAAGAACTATTAAAATGCAAAAAGTAAAGGATATTCAAAAATCATGCTAGGCATGGGCCAGTGTGAATAATGTATATCATCAGTTAGTCAGAATTGTTGTCCTCATCAAAGTCTGGCTGTAGATTTGGTGTTATTCCCTTGGGTTTTTGCAACTGGCGACCCCTACAAAACAGAGGGCATGCTTGCCACAGAGTCAACTGCCATTCCCAGCGCAGTGGTAAGGATATTTGCACTGATGGCAAAGAAAAGGGGTTGGCGTGCCAGAAGAAAATAGATCCAGAGTTTGATGAGGGCTACAATAAAGTGGCATTAATCGGAGATGGACAGCGGTAACAGATGCCTTGAATTACTGCTACTACTCCCCAGACTTCTCAAGGCATGCTCACATGATTCAGGAGCACTGGATTTTACCACCTACAGCTATTGCATATGATCAGAGTTTTGCTTCAGCTTCTTACATTACTCCCTGGGACACTGATTTTTTTATGGACTGTATTCATGGTAAATTTTACTGACATATCAAGTCCCACTGACTTCAGGGTTAGGAAAACTGTTGCTTGTTTGTTAATTTTTGTTGTTTTGTTTAAAAGAAATTTGTACTTTTAAATCTAAAATGCACTGAAAAATGCATCAGTTTGAAAAAGATTCAGCAGGGCAGTGTTTTAGGTCCAACATTTTTTTTTTAAATGTACAAGTTTTCAAATGCTTTTTTACATATTAAGTCATAAGTTTACATATTAACTTTGCAAAAGTGTTTGAAAGGTTTTGTTTTAATACAAGTACAAAAAAAAAAAAAAAAAAAACAACAGTTCACAGCCTTAAGGTTTATCATGGGCGACATGGTCTAGTGTGAGCTGTCCCTGCCCATGGCAAGGGGGTTGGAACTTGATGATCCTTTCCAACCCAAACCATTCTATGATTGTATGAAAACCCTCATTTTTTGTCTGTCTATAAAGGACTGCTTACCTTATGGGTATCTACAGAGGACTGTCTCTAAATTTCTTATCTCCTTCTTGAAAATACTAAAATTCCTTACCTTTTTAGCAATTATTTTATTAGCAATGTAGAAATAAATTGAAGACCTACATCTATCTGCGGAGAATAATTGATTAAAAGGGTGACAAGTGACATGGAGAGCCAAAGCTCAAAACCCACAGCCGCTCTGTTCCTGAAGAGCTCTGATATTTTTTCTCTACTGTTGCCCTAAAACCCACAGTTAATATAAGCTTTTTTTACAGTTCTACAATATGCATTGTAGTTACAGTGCTATAGTAACTCCCTCTCTTCTGCATAATATGCAAGAGTTTTTTTTATAGATTTTTTAATTTCTATGCTGGCTAGCCAATTAGGTTTCATATTTTTCTTTGTAAGCTGCACTAGCACTATTTTTAAGACTATAAGTATTCTTTTGCACTGACAGGTACATTATACTAAACAGCTTTTCACATACTTGAGAAAACATTCAAACTTAAGGTGTTTTGGTATTCTGTCTTTTTTTCAGTAAAATTCCTTGATTTGTTCCATTTTAGGTTGCTAGTTTCATCCATACTCTTTTCCACAGAGCTCTGTATTTTTTTTCCTCAGCATTCTTTTTTGATAGTGTTAATCTTAGTTTAGGGGGGGTCACATTTTTTTTCTTTTCCAAGCAGTTTGTTTACTTATATAAGGGGAGAAGTAGAATCCCGGTTTTAGCTTTAAAAATGAAAAGTAACCTACAAGTCCAGTGGAGGTTTAATGCCACATAAACCAGGTTATAAAGAACTAAACAACTTTGTCCCAGTTGGGAAATCTGTTTTTGCTGTTCCTCGTTTTTACCACACCTGTAAGCTGACAGCTTGTGACTATTACCAGACGCAGAATCTATCTATTAATCACTGTTTGCTTTTGTTAATTAAGAGCAGATGGCAAGTGCTAAAAAAGCCATATGTAGCTGTTGATGAAGTGGGAATTAAAAAATCCAATCCTGAACAAGTTACGTTCCTCATGTACACTCCAGTGCATGGAGTAAAGCTTTCTGGAAAATACTCAATATTCTTTAATTAGAATTAATGAAATTGTTATCTGCCCACAGAACATTTGGCTTTGCATGAAAAAAAGGCAAAATATATATTACTTTTAGTTGAAGCTGAAAAGACTTTGTTAGGGCAAAACTGAAAAAAAAACGTATTTTGCTTTAGGTTAAGCCTGAAGTGGGCTCTATAAGGTGGATCAGACCAGGTTAACCCTAAAGAAATTCCATCTGTACTGGGTCAGGCTTCCTGGTCAGATGAGACCTATCACATTCTCCACTTGCTCTACTGACTGTAGTCAGGGAGTTGTGGTGCATTTGGCTGATAATGTTTGATCTTTTAGATGCTAGGGAATTTTCTGCATCAGCTTTCAGATGACATAGGATGTGTACAAAATATTCAAATTGAAGCTTTCTTCACTGTGGTCAATACCCTGAATCAGGAGAAACAATTTTCTCAACTGCAGTGGCATTACTTATACAAGCAAGAATGCAGATCCCTGGTTGCATTAGGAAATGACATGAATTATTTTCATATAAAAACCCTAGAATACACGGTTCGGTAGAAAAGCAAATCTCACAAGAAAGAGCAGTGGATCTGCAGCAATTCGAATTCCTTCTCTGTGCTCCTAAACATCTTGAGAACTCAAGATCTAGCATCCTTCAGACAGTTAAACTAGGGGTCATACTAGTCGTCTCTGCTCAAAGAAGTCAACATCTACATCAAAAGCTATGCAAAATGGCTGGCTTTGCACTGGTCCTTCACTGTTCAATGCCTGTGTCTGAAGCCACCACACATGAACAGGCAAATGCGAGAACACTGGATCAGAGGCTTTTTGGCTTTCTGTCCAATGCTACTGCAGGTTTCTTTGGTTCTCAACAGAAAACATGAAGCATTTATGAAGCCTTAGGGTTCCACACGATGACAAAAGTGTTTCACCTCATATTGCAGGCTGAAGATCTTCATGTACTTCCCTAAAGCACATCTGAAGGAATTGCGTGTGTTGAGGGTTGGGTTTGAAGTCATGCATTCGTTGTTGCAGAAGATTGGTTCCTGAGCTCATTCTTCAATTATTTGGTCATTGTGGAGTATATGGCAAATCATAGTAACAAAATGTTAAACAGTAATTTTAAAAATATTTAAGTATATACAGTAAGCAGAAGATACTTCGAGACAAACTTGTTTTATTTCCCATGTGATAAGAGATGAATGCTGTGCTATGTATGCAAACCTCAAATCTTGCCTCTGAGTCAAAAAAGTACTTTAAGCTGCTCTCCTCCTAGAAGGGAAATAAAAAGCCTAGTTTTCTTTCAACATGAATCTCATGCTTCAGTTCATGCCCTACAGGAATATGTGCTCAGCATTTGAGACCTGAGTCCTCCAAGTCTACCACTGCTGCAGGAATGTAAGAAGGATCTGTAACTCGAATAGTGATTGGATTTTATTCATGTAAAAGGCAATTAGTCACAAAGCTACTGTTTTCCTGTTTCAAAGCCCCTGTGTGCTAAGGTGCTTGCAAATAACACCTTTTCTCCTTACAAAAACTTTGTAAATGGAAATCACTCAGGGCCAGAAAGAAGAAAAAGTTTCTGCCCATAATGCGATTTCACAGTGCATTAATCCATGTGCAGCACATTCTTCCTTAGGATTTGCTCTTTTGTATATGCTTGTTTACTTTTATTTTCAAAAGACAACCAGAAAAAGTTGTCTCCAATGTCCTACAAAGGCATAAAGGGAAAGAAAGTGGATTGTTAATCTTCGGCTTTCATAAGGCATCCTAGCAGGCTCGTTTGGAACAAAATGTAAAGTTTGAGAATAAAGGTATGGTGCTTTTTCCCCAAGCCGAAGCTCTATATTTTTAAGGCAGGGCCGCATAGGCATAGTCTGAAAATGACAGCTTCAAGATTTATTTCCTATAAGGAAGAAAAAGAACATGTATTTTTATCGCTTTTGTGGAAACATGAAACAGTGGAGTGCCGTGAAAGCCACAGATACTGGGAAAGAATATGTGAAAATCTGCTTCTTATTATGGATATATGTTAAACTGGGCACTAATTCTATTATAACATAGGTGACATAGTTGTTTTTTCTTATATTTGCAGGAAAAATTGATGTGGGATTTATTGCTGATTTAGCTAGAATTTTACTGTTTCAACGTATTGTTTTCAGCAAACTAAGCATATAAAAATGAGTATTAATTTCTGGAAAGTTAAGGTGTTTCTTTCTACTGGTAGTTCTTTTGGCAGTGTTAGATGATCACATTTTTACTACTTTTATTACTGTACTTGACCCAAGCATCCTTTTGCTATGGAAAACACCGTCTATTCAGACAATCGGTCAACAGATGCATCTGTGAAAGACGGCTTTATTGAGGCCTGTGACACAAAGGAGGGCATAAGTCTGTAAGATTGCCTGAAGAAGACAAACCGAGGCTCCAACTCTCAATTTCTATCTGAGCGTAAAAGGGGGTGTTTCTGGGAACAAATTCTTCATATCAGTGTTGTTGAAGAATAGCCGAATTTACACTGAATTACTGGGAGTTGTTCAGAGACTGCAGCTCTGTTGGACACTTGGGTTCTTGAAATGGTAAACAAAACCCCTCAGCCTCCTGGGGTTCAGTGCTAGGTGGCTTCACCTCAATTTGTCTTCCTCATTTCACTGCTCAGTGGGAACTGCAGTGGGAGATATTAGCTGTGAACCTTGTCAGCAACACAGAGGTACCTGCCAGTTTCACAACACTTCCGTTCACTGGGCTGCAGGAAAGTGTGCTTTTTATCGGGCTAATATGTACGCCCTGCTGGTGGTGACATTTAATGTATTCACTGCTCTAAAAGTTCTGTGTAGTTTGCAATGCACATGGCTTTTTATGAGCTTTGATTATTTCCCGTTGCCCTCACTTTGACGACGACACTTCTGTTTATAATTATGCCTCCAGCAGAGCTGTTCACTCCTGGCAAATTTACCTATGCAAAAATATATTTTGCTGACAGTAGGCTGTGCACTATTTAATAGCAATGGTGAATCTTCTATGCCAGGATATTCCATGGCTCGCATTACGTTAGGACTTGTCAAATCTTCTGGATTTATTCATCACATCATCTGAAGTAAACACTATTCCTATTGTAGGGTATTTCACATACATAAGGGATTTCAGAGCCATATATTTGCACAGGGGGGAAAGTGGCACCTTGTAATTGGAAAGATTTTCAATTTGTAGCATCTCTACTACCATTATGAATGAAAACCAAGTTTCTGGCTGTAGATGCATACATTTTACCAGAGTTTTGGGAAACCATCTGTATGGTGGCTGTATAATACCACAGCACAGGAGGATGAATGTGGTGGAAAACAGCTGTGCTTCATTTAATAGGAATATCAAGAAGCAGCTTACCCCCTTGTTTTGGAAAAAGATATAAGGATCCATTTGGAGGGTACAAGCCATACTCAAGGTGGATTAGATCTTGTCCAGTGAGTTGAATGAAAGATCTCCAGCAGGTGCGTTAGAAAAGCAGAGGATACTCAACTGGGACAGACAATCACCCCAGCAGTCCGATCGTGTGTGTTCAGGCTTAGCAGAAAGGAGAATAAAATAAGCAGCACATGAAGCACATCTGGAGGATCCTTCCTTCCCTCCTACCCAAAATGAGATAATTTACTAAAAATAAAAGAGTGCAACATTACTCTTCTGTAGGCCGCAAATAACCATTAATTTTTCTTTTCTAGGTTCTAGGATGTGTTTTCTTTGTCATTAGAGAGAAAAACAAAGCTAAATCTGTTTAAAGTCTTTCTCCACTAGTCTATCAGTCATTTTAATTTCTTTTTGATCTCATCTTAATCCTGACTGTGGCTCCGTGTGTGTGCGCATGTGTGATGTGTGGGTGTATACTGGTGGAAACCAGTATGTCAAGAAGACCAAGCCTGACGTCACCTTTACCTGGAGTTAGGAAAAGGGTCTGAAAACACAGGCCTGAAAACAAAAAAACCCAGAGCAGGGGCTTATAGACTTTACAAGATATGTCTACAGAAGGAAAAATCAGAAGCATCACATTACTGCAGCTCTCAGCACTTAATTGTAATGCATTATTTTCATTCATCTATTCCAGCCACATTTGCCTGAAATTCAACTCTTCTACTATATATATCCTGGGCTTTTTATTTCTGCCACTTGAAATAAATGTTGTTCAGGATATTAAAAATAAATATTATTTCAGAAAATGTAAAGATTTCCAAGATCTCATTGCAAACCACAGTCATTTGTGACTATGCATGGTTTGGGTGATTGATTATACTTCCCTACAGTAAGTCAGAAATTGACAATTTTGAAGTAAGTATTACCTCAGATATATTAATCTAAAAATAAATTGAAGTTTCAGCAAAATCGGTAATTTCAGTATTTTAAAATAAATGTATAATGCTTTTATACGAGATGCTAAAATGTCATTTTGGAAGTTTTGCAAATATGAACATTTTAGGACAAGATGGTGGCTGATCATTTTTGTTTAAGGTAGAGAAAACATCACCAATGATATTAAGTGATATAAAATGATATGATAAATGGGGTGCTAAAATCAATTAGTGGAGAGAACAAATACCAATCTTTGCTCAGCTTTTAAACTCTTATTCTAACATCAATAAAATAGGGCAGTTAGGACAACTTTTGCTGAAGTGATAAAGTTGCTTAAAATTCCCCAAACCATTCAGTTGACATTATTATATAAAAAGCATGCAGATGAATAAAATGATAACTAACTTTTTTTCTACCATGAAAACAGTGAAAAGTTCAATTTTAAAAGCAGTCTAAGGATCAGGAGAATCCTGAAGGCTGCAGCTGTGTGTTTTTGAGTCAAGGCAGCCTTGAAGGTGTGGAGCAATTTGTAGGAAGGACTTTGTCCAGACATATATTCTGCTGTTCCAGTCTGCAGATTTTCAAGAGTTGGGACCAGAGGACAATAACAGTATTTTCTGGCTTAGAAATACTAATGTCTTTTTCTCATAGATAAAGGTGTGGGGAGGCGTGAGGGAAGAAACAGCTATAGGTGAGAAAATGTGGTGATGTTTCTATGGTTGAATTGAAGTAAAAGCACCCATTAACAGACATAAAAATGTATAAATGTGGTTTATCAGCTAAATAAGCATGGAGAGGCCTGAGTTAGGTCATACATTTTCTAAAGTCTTGGTCTTAGTGTTCTGTTCATTTGCACAGTGGCTGTTTAAAGCCTCCAATGTAATATATCGCTGACTTCTTTGCAGACTTTTCCTCCCTGTGAGAAAGCTTTGAGGTATCAACCTAAATCCTTCATTCTTAGTTTTATCTTAATTCTTATCTTTTATCACCCCTAAATGTTCCTTTTTCACTGATCATGCCCTTACCTGTCAAGTATATATGTACTGTTACCAAGTCACATCCCTACATGCTAATTCTCCAAGATAAATATATGTAGGCGCATAGTTTTAACTTACATTTGGATCATATTTATTTTTCTTTTCATCAACTTCTAGTTTCCAAAAAGTTCCAGAAGATTTACTGCAGCACAGATGCCTACATAAGGCCCATCTTGTCTTTGGCACACCTTTACGAGTACAAGCCAGAGAGTGCTTGTTCATGCATTCATTTGTTCATTCATTCAGCTTCACAAACAATGCATGGTTCTTTGTAGGAGTATGTCTACTTTGCTGTCAAAAATACCTAGTGCTGCCCTAATTTTCATAGAATCATAGAATAGTTAGGGTTGGAAAGGACCTCAAGATCATCTAGTTCCAACCCCCCTGCCATGGACAGGGACACCTCACACTAAACCATCCCACACAAGGCTTCATCCAACCTGGCCTTGAACACCACCAGGGATGGAGCATTCACAACCTCCCTGGGCAACCCATTCCAGTGCCTCACCACCCTAACAGGAAAGAATTTCCTCCTTATATCCAATCTAAACTTCCCCTGTTTAAGTGTTAACCCATTACCCCTTGTCCTGTCACTAGAGTTCCCAACAAAGAGTCCCTCTTCAGTATCCCTATAGGCCCCTTCAGGTACTGGAAGGCTGCTATGAGGTCCCCATGCAGCCTTCTCTTCTCCAGGCTGAACAGCCCCAACTTCCTCAGCCTATTTTCATATGGGAGGTGCTCCAGTCCCCTGATCATCCTCGTGGTCCTCCTCTGGACTTGTTCCAGCAGTTCCATGTCCTTTTTATGTTGAGGACACCAGAACTGCACACAATACTCCAGGTGAGGTCTCACAAGAGCAAAGGGGCAGGATCACCTCTTTCGACCTGGTGGTCATGCTCCTTTTGATGCAGCCCACGATACGGTTGGCTTTCTGGGCTGCGAGTGCACACTGAAGACGGCTCATGTTCATTTTCTCATTGACCAGCACCCCCAAGTCCTTCTCTGCAGGGCTGCTCTGAATCTCTTCAAAAGGGTATTTTCTTTCATAGCTGGTTATTTGCCACCAATTCTTTTTCGTATTTTTATATATATGTATGTATATATATACATTTCTTGAAGAATGGAACAAACTGGAAAAAATCTGCTTTAACACATTTGTTTAAATCAGGTCTGGGTTAGGAATTGACTGGAGACAGTTACCAAATGACTGCCACTTAGAACTGCCACAGCAAAGTGTATTATGCTGGCTGCTGGGATAATGAATGAATCTCTACAAGAAAACTGTGCCAATGCAGTCAGCTAAAATCAGTTCAGCACTTCAGAGACTGTCTGTGTGAAGAACACATGCTTTCATGAGAGAAGATAATGATGGGAAACTTTGGCCATTTAAGAGCTTGCAACTCTGTGTATCTTTAAATATATGGACTCTTGCCTACTATGTCCCTGTAGGAATTAATTAAAACTTGCAGTGATGACCATTTCATATTTCTATTCTTCTCCTAGAAGCATATTTGTCTAGTAAAATCAAAACAATGCAATTTTACATGGGGTAAACAAAGTGTGATATGAATAACATCATTGTCATAAAAATAGTAGATACATGCCACTGAAAGTAGTAGATACATACTACAGAAAGCTGTCTGGACACTGTTTTTTAGCAATTTTCAAAGTCTGAAATTTTTATTCTATTTTGGAACTAATCCAAAACCTACTAAAACTTCATGAAATAAAATTATAAAGAAATATTAGGTTCTGAGTAAAAAAACAAAGCTGGTTTTATATGGGGTTTCTTTTGCCTTCACTGTGTGTTTTCATTTGTTTCTCTCTCGTGATATGGGATAAATACTTTACTGCCTTAGTTGGACTGAGAATTTGAGCCTGTGTATTTGACATCCCAGTGTCCGAGCTAATGAAATGGGAGGATTAATCTTGATCTTTCTCCTGTTGGAATACTCAGAAAGCTGTGGATCTGCAAAAAGCTGTTTAGAAATAGATATATTTCTGGAAGACATATGCTTCAACAAAATTTCCCTTCTTCCAAAATATTTGTTCAGCTTTAATCATTGTCTCTTCCTCCTCTTCTATTACTATGGCTATCTGCTATTTCTGTGAGATCTAAAGATGTCATTACAAGGCAGTGGAGCTAATTATCCAGCTCCTACAGAGTTTTAAAAATGCCTCCTGACTAGTTCAGGCTTGACCAAAAGTTAAAGCGTGTTGTTAAGGGCATCACCTGAATGGCTCTTAAACACTGACAAGTTTGGGGCATCAACCACCTCTCTAGAAAATGTGTTTCATTGTTTGGCCACCCTGTCAGGAAACAAATGGTTCCTAATGTCCAGTCTGAACCTTCCCTGAAGCAGCCTTGAACCATTCCTACTCATCCTATCCCTGGATCCCAGGGAAAAGAGATCAGCACCTCCCACTCCACTTGTCTAAGTGGGGCATTATTATACTGATTATGTTTACCACAAAGATTAGAGAAAGCTGATTTTCTAAGACAAGAAGTCTATTGACATCACAGGAGGAAAAGGGAGGTAAAATATTAAAGAATAGTCCAATGAGCATACTTGTCCAAAGGGCAACGCTTGTCTTTGGCGTTATTTACCTTGATTCAGTGACCCTCTGAATTAAGGAAAGACATACCGAAAGAAAAGCTACTTCTAAGAGGTGGGAACAGAATGCCAAGGGGCTTCTCCTCACATCCACATGTGCTCAAATTCTCTGTAAGGACTGGTCTTTATTAGGACTGCCTTGATGTCTTAGCAGTCTCTTCTGATAAGTTTCGTACAAAGCCTTTAACTAAAAAACCTTCTATATTGCTTGGCTAAAAGTGCAGAGAAATATGTCACTCCTGAATGTGGTTGGGATTTCATTGTCAACAAAAGTTGAACTTGTGAAAAAAATTAGGCATTTTAACATGGAAATTTTGAATGGCCATGTAAGAGTAAAGAACAGCATATCAAAACCATTCATGAAGACTTTAACATGGCCCATTAAATAGGAGCACAGGACGAGATTCTCATCCCAAGGATGACAGGTCAAGACTGATTTCAGCCTTTAATTAGTTTGGTGGCTTTCTTGCATGCGAGAAAGAGCTGTACTCAGCTCCTCTTGTCCAGAGAGAGGTTTATTTTGGTCCAGAAATTTAATGACATGAAATTTGAAAGAAAAATTGAGCTTTGGGTAAGAGTTGCTTGAAAACACAAATGGCTTAGGTCTTTGTAGGGCTGCCTTATAGAAAGGCTTACATGCCTTTCCTCACATACAGTTAGAGAATCATATAATATGACATGACATAACTCTCCAACTATACCTACACTTCTGAAAGCTCCCCAATATGCTGTGCATGAGGTACAGTGTGACCTCTGAACTCACAGCTTTATATAAAAATAGCTTAGAGAGAACTACTGAGAAACACTAATGAATCCTCACATATGTGAGGTTGTGACCAGTATCTTTTGAAGTCCTACAGGGAGTAATTTTTCAGATGGGAGTAGCTGAATGGCTTTTTCCCCCACAGAGCTGCAAAAAATAACTTGTCTTCCCTATATTGATATCAGTGGTATCGCAAGAGTTGTCAACATTAAGGTTTAAATTTTGTTTCCTTTATAAATCTCATTTGTAGAGGTTTTCACATCTGGGTTATTTCAAATTACATCAAGCTTCAAGAAATTTGGTGTCTAAACTGTCAGCATGAGTGTGATTTTTTTTAAGCAAAACTGCTTAAATCCATTAAAATATTAGAGCTATGGAGTGGGAAAGTATAGAATGTGCTCCCATGGGATCAATGGGAGTTTTGCCTTTGACTTCAATGGAAACAGGAAGTGGGCTATAACTTGTAATCAGTCTCAGAATTCCCCAGCCCCATCCCATGTTCCAAACTTTAGCTAATATTTAAAAGACAATCCTGGGGTGTGTATGTGCATGTGCCTTTTCACTCTTCCAACCTTTTAGTAGAATTTTTGCAGTGTTTTAACCTCAACTCATGTCTGGTTATAGTGTCAGTACACCTCTACTGAAATAACACCTTACTTTCAGAGCAATGGCAAACAAGCCACACATAATCTCCAGTGCCCTTGATGTGAGAGACTGGTATCTTGTTTCGAGTCCCCTGAAATGTGCAGTCACAGAGTGAGAGTAACTAGAGATGGAAAGTTGAGTATTAGGTCACATATTATTCTCCCCTGACAGTCTAAAATTGTTCCCTGCAGTTTACAATCTAGTTTTAAATGTCCTGATCATTAAGGGGCATCCCCTTCTTTCCTCAGGATTATATACTAATTTAACAGACCTTGCTTTAGGAAACATATCCAGATAGCCACTAGATACTCCCTGAACTCTGTCAGAGTAACCTTTTTGACCAAATAATCATGTTGTCTTTGACACTCCCCCTCCCTTCCATTTCTTGCAGATGACAATCTCTGTTTCTTCCCACCTTCTGTCATTATTTTACTTAGCTATTGATATAGGGATCTTTTAATGTTGCATATACTGTTGTCTTTATTTTGTTTTGAGCATGAAAGTATTTTATTTTAATTCTATTGTGGTTTTCAAAGATGTAGATAGTACAGGTACTTTCAAATATGTGTGTTACAAATCACAGTACAGTAGAAATATCTACAACCACTCTTTCTGAAATTGATAACATTTCACAATCTACATGTAGTTGTCTTCTGTTCTCTATCTGTTCTTGCACAAACACTGACTATAAAATTTACTATCCAAAAACATGCCTGACAGCTGAAATAACATTAAGCTTTTCCCTTATTCAGAATGCTGTATTATATCATGTCAGGTTACATCATGCATTATCTGATACAAGTTGTCTCAAATAATGCAGCTCCAAGAAAAAAAAAAAAAAGAGAAAAGAAAATAATCAGGAATTTTGACTGACTTTCGTCTTCAGTGTAAGGTAGCACAACTGATTATAGGATAAAATGACTTACCAGAAACGTGGTTTTGGGTAAGCCTGGTGCTTTCAGTAATAAATCATTTAACCATGATGTACATCCCAGCTCATCCATTCCCAGACTTCTGCATTCAACAGTGTATCTAAGAGTAAGTGAAGGTTGATAACAAAACATAATGTAGTAGAATGAACAATCCAGATAGATGTAATCCAACAGAATTATTTTCACATTTCATTTATTGTAGAATAGATGAGTTGGAAGTCATCAACAATGATCGTCTAGTCCAACTGCCTGACCACTTTAGGGCTGACTAGAAGTTAAAGCATATTGTCAAGGGCATTGTCCAAATGCTTCTTAAACACTGACAAGCTTAGGGCATTGAGCACCCCTCTAGGAAGCCTCTTCCAGTGTTTGACCACTGCGTCTCTCAGTAAAGAAATGCCTCCTCATGTCCAGTCTACACATCCCCTGGTGCAGCATTTGATCCATTCCCATGCTTCCTATCACTTGATCTCAGGGAGAACTGATCAGCAAGAGATCAGAGTGAGCTGGGTGAAAACATGGCTCCACCATCATCAGTGAAATTTCTCTCTTGATGTCGATGAAATAAAGATTTCAAAATTTCACTACAAAGCCTGTATTTAGCCATTACTGTGAATGACAAAAATATGTCCAAAGGGCCTAAACTTCTTAGCATTAAAGATGATGACAAAACTCAAACTGATTTTGAAGAAGCAGCTTACAATAATTCCCTCAAGAGCAGTACAGAAAACATACAATTTCTTGGTCCATGCAATATGAAATAATTCAGGCTTTTTTACAGTTTTTCCCACTCCTATTGGATTGGCAGGTGTGAGATTAGTCTGTGAACATCTTTATTTCCACAGCTCTGGTCTAAACTTATTTGTTCTTCCAGCCTCCAGCATTCCAGACCTGTCACCAGTAAAGAGAGCAAAGGAATATTAATTCAAATGGGAGCTATGCCTGTATCAGCTTTGCCTTTGTCATAAAGAGGTCTGATCTGGCACCTCTAGAAGCCTCCTCTTTTTATGTTATGAAAGCTGAAGTGGCCCGTGTAACATGCAGCCAAATTCTCAGTCTTTTAGTTACTTTTAAATTAAGTTTTGACAGGACTGTCAAGCACTGCATGCAGTATGTCAGTTAACACTGTAGAGTAAAATTGACAAAGAGCACTTTATGTACCTTCAGAGCAAGTATATCTTTACCAACACTTTTGAGCTATTTTAGGTTTGTAAGCTGCAAGTATCTCCTGCTCTCAGATTTGATAAGAGTAGAACCAAGACTAGAGATGAGTAGCACCTGGCAATTAATAATCTGGCCAGTCTGCAGTCTTTAATAAGCAGAATGATAAAAGTTTATAATGTCCTGACTCTGGCAATCCTTTCTCCACATACTGAGAAGTATTTGTTTCACAACAGAAGGAAGGCTTCCCCTCTCCTCTCCCTTCCTTATGGCTATGTAAAGATCCCTTAGAAGCTTGTGAAAAATCAGAGAAGGGCTAATCCTGAGATGAAATACATAAAAAGTAGCAGAATTTTTGTGTCAGTTGCCAAAAATGACTATTCCCCCATAATTTTGTGAAAGTAAATGACTTTTAGAATGCTTCAGTTGTTATTTTCAACATTACTTTCTTATCATCATGGCCCAGAATAGCAAAGCCTTTGCATATGCTGTAGTTAGATTTAGCAAACCAGTGTTTGAAATGAAAGTGAAATGAGAAAAGTGCATTTAAAGAATTCTCTACCTTTTCTTGTAGTGTTTCCATTTAATCATGAAAGAAACTTCTAATCATCTGCAATACCGTACATGGGAGAAAATGAGAGTCTTTTACCTCTTGCAGGTAGGCAAATACTTTCATGTTAAAGCAATAAATACAGAATATTAATCTCTTCCTGCCTATTTGCTGATGCCGCGTGAGCTCAGTGTTCCTGGCACGGAGGACTGTAAGGTGGCCCACCCTGGCTGCTGTGACACTGACCTGCAGTCAGCACCATGTCCACACTCAGTCTGCTGCACTTCATGTACCAAACTTAATCTCTGCTTCCATTGCTCTGCAAGCAGCATACAGACAAGCAGCTGGTGCCAGGACCGTTCTTGCTGCTTCTGGTGACTTATCCTCAATCACTCTCTACTGTGCATCAAACAATTGCGCTCTTTTTTGACAGCAGCACATGGGAAATTCTGCACATCACACCAAGTCTGTGTCTTGCTTGTGGCATATAGGTGTGTTGGGTGGAAGATGATTTCATTCTGTTGACTATCCTGGTGACTCCAGCAGTTCCTTATATATATATTCATATATATCTGTACATATATGTATACACACACATGAAGCTGAACACTAAGGTAATTGTGAATTTTAACTGGTGTATTACCTTACAGAGACATCAATAATTTATCAAGTAATAGATTCAGATGTAGACACCAAGCCTATATGTCCCCTTAAAAACGCTATTAGTCTTTGAGGCATCATCAGAAACAAGTGTGTGAGGGTTATAAAACACCAAAGGAAATCTTGTCCATGATGACCAAATTAGGACAAGCTGTGACTGATGAAAGAAAAAAGACAAATAAATGTTGCTGTGGATAAATACAAACAAACAAAGTAATAATGAGTTGACTTTCCATAGAAGCATCCTAGGTAATATTTCTGAAATCCTTTTTTAGACTTTGCATTTGAGCAAATGCATTGAGGTTCGCACTCGTTTCACTCAGATTTGATACATAAATTCGGGACGAGCATTATTAAAAGCTTTGTGACAAATACGGCAATAGTAGACGAACCAGCTCTGGTGTCACATGCAGGCAGGACACACAGCAGCAGCTCAGGCACTACTGGTTTCCACCTGCCAAGCCATGGTTTGCACTCCAGGACTGATGATTGAGCTTACCCTGCCTTGTTTGAAAACTGTCAGGGTGCAACATGGGCCAGGGAGTCCTTAGGAGTCAGGGGTTCCAAGGCTTCTGCAGGGGTGGTGGGGCAGATTCTGCAGCCTGGGATTGTCCCAGCCCCAGCCAGGGGCAGGGCAGCCAGGGGGCACGAGGACAGACCCAACCCTGACTCTGGGGACGAGGAAGGCAGAGTCTGGGATTGAAAATCAGCCTACAGGTCAGGGTCTGTAGTGAAATGTTCTATTTGTCTATCTTAAACTTCACAAAGTTTCTGTTGGTCTAGCCTTTAACTTTATGGATAGAAGCTCTCGGGCAGAAGAAGTCTTAAAGTCTTGGACAGAAGCTCTGTGGTTTGACATATTATTCAGTCCCCTTAATTTAATAGGGTATGCAACATTCCTGAGGGTGCACTTTGACTCTTCATCCCTATGATGAGATATTGAACAATATTAGCCGAAGTATGAGCTTCTGGAATGCAACACTACTGACCAGTCACAGGCTGGATGTCAAGATTGCCATCTTCTGAGCCCAACAGTTCAAGTCAATTTTCAACACCCCTGGCAGTGTATCCATCCAGCCCATAATTCCTTAACTTCCGAACGAGAATCTATGGAAGATGGTGTCAAAGGCTGCATTAAGGTCAAGATATGATACATATACTATTTTCCCTATATTTTCACATATGGTCATTTCATCACAGAAGGTAGTCAGATTGATCAAATCTGATTTTTCACTAGTGGTTGGACACTGTCTGGTCTTAACAACTTTGTCATCCATGCTGACACTGAATTACTAGCAGCTTGTTCCACTAGCTTTCCAGGAAGAGAGATGAAGCTGACAGACACATTCATCCCAAGTTTCCTCTCTGGTCTTTCTTAAGGTGGGATCAGCATTAGCCTTTTCCCAGTTATTAGTAGTTTTTTCACCATCATGATTTTCACTGATGATCCAGAACAGACTTACAATCACATAAGCCAACTTATTCAGTATCTGGGTGAATCCTGCTCATTTTCGGTTGACTGTATCTGGACCATATGACATTACTAACAAAACCCATGAGTCTCAGAGATTGGTATCAGCCAGGCCAGAGCACTGGAGGTTTTAGTTTTGGATGGAGATCCCTATCTTCAGCATTTGGAGGCACATTTTGGCTTCATTGCCTTTCATTTAAAGGTCACTAGTGCCACTGAGTCTCTTTTTGACTCTTGCACTGAAATTCCGTTCTGACAGTAGTTTTGTTAACATCTGATTTAATATTTCCAATACAATTTTCCTTATTGTTTACTATTACGACATTACAGTCCTTCTTCTGAAATTTCATATGAGTAAGAACTCCCTAGGACTATTGAGATCTTTGTACTTGAAGAGATGCTTTTGTTAAGACCCCAGTAGTCTTGGAAATAACACAAATCTACATGATCAGTTTCCAGAAGGGCACAGAATTCCCATTACTAAGATCTGCAAATGTTAGTTTATTCCAAGACATTAAGATTCCAAAGTATGATGGCCAACTTAATATTTTTATTAAAAATCTGATTGGCTAAAGTCCATTCTAAAAACTGACTTCATGTTAGAGGAATACTTATAAGTTTATCACTTATATTACAAAGGGATTAATTAAAGAGAACCTGGTAGATTTTGTTGAAATTCTCTTTTTGATAAAGTTCTAGTCTTTCAAATGTGTTCCTAGTAATATTCTCTGGTTTTGCAAAGAGATAACTGTTGCTTCTTTGCTCTAATAGTTGCATGTGGCAGAAAAGAATGTTTAACAAGAGTTTGTTCAGCAAGAAAATTCAAGATCAAAGGTTATTCTTCTTTCTCACGCCATGAATAAATCTAAATCAGCCTTTACAGAACCCTTTAACCAAAATACTTGTGAAATGTTCTGTTGATGAAGAAATAATTGTTTTCTTACACAACATTTTTAATTTGAGACTCTGAAATCTGTGTCATTTTGTACCTACATTTCTACATCACAATACTGCTCATTAATCTGCATCCAATAGCAAAACATGCGCTGAGGTTTTAAATGCAGGAATCTATCTAATACTATGTGATATGTTGCCAAGGGACATTGTGATATTGAAAATATTGGATGCAGAGGCTGGCCCTGCAAAGGTCTTGGAGACAGAGTGTATAGATACAGTTTCAATGGCCATGGGGACACATGGTACTGAGCGCTAATCAGTATGAGCTGTAACTCTTTGAACAGCTGAGGCTGTGAGGATGCAGTGCAGCATCCCCTCTTTGACAGCAGCACTTCCTATCTTAGCAGCCAAGGCTATGATAATATAGAAGCGCTATCAAAGTTTAAAATTTCCTCTTCAAAGAGGCATTCTTTCTATGCTGGCTGCACAAGGATCCTCTCCATTAGTAAAATAAAAATGGTCACTGTGTGGATGTAAGAACAGGTATGTGACCAGTTATACTGTTTTAGTGTTTGACGATTAACAACTGTTCTGCTTCTGGGCTGATCCTGGAGCTGGTAACACCCTTTCAAAGAAAACCTTGACTCTGATCCCTGACACAGGTCAGGGACCATTAGTGCAGGAAATTTGGTTGCAACCACCCTGTTTTGAGGAGTAAGACAGTTTGGCTGTAAGTCTATATTATATGAGATGGCCTCGGTCTTAGCTGGTTGTCTCTACCAGCATATGATCATTCATAACCATTTTATTTAAAGTAAGTTTATTGGACATGTCTCCACTATGATGATTTTCTTAGCTAAAACTATCACTTGTGTCCACATTGAAGGGACTGGCACAATACAGCACCTCCCAGACACTCCAGTCACTGCCACTGAGAACTCGGGCACTCCACTTAGCTCACAGGTCATAGAAATATGACCAACAAGGTCTTCTTTTCATTCCTCCTCGATACATCTTGTCTGCACCCTAACTCAACCAGCCATGCCCCTTTGCCATCTGTACTGGCAGAGTTAATCAATGTGTAACAACAGCTGGATATTTCTAATATTGAAGAACAATGTATGGACTGGACTTTCTAGATTGAACCATTTTTCATTACTGCCAACCTCTTGAAAGGTTGCAATAGTCTTCTACATCTTGTTACAACCACTGGTGGGATCATATTGTACTCCAGATGTGGGCTGTTAACTTCCTGATGCTAAAAGAATAGTTAAAACTTTCAGTATTACACTGGGATTTTTTGACAAATTAAAAGTGACTTTCTTTTATGTGCAGAGAGGAGCAAATTGTCAGTTGGAGTGAATGTGCTTAGCTCCCCTTAATTCACTGAGCCTGTGCCAAATTACCCTAGCAAAGATTATGGCTGCAGGATAGGCAGAATAATTTCAAAATAATCTCCACAGTCATAATTTGTTTGTTTTAAAGAGGAAAATGTTAGTTCGTATTTGGTAGGGATCATTTATGGTTTAGGACATTATTAAATTTTAACAGTAATTTTTTTTTCACTGTGACAAGCATAGATAAATAGAACTATCTTAAATACCCAGCTTGAAATGTCTTCTTGTTTTCCTTCTATGGGAAAAAGTGTCTTTTTAGAAGAGAAATAGATAAACAACTCTACTTCTTTATAGGGGCATAGAATGAAATAACCCTGTAAATAAATTAGTTAGATAATCTTTTAGAGCTTAATGGAAATATGGAAGCAACTATTATTCTTACAAGCCAAGTAATGTAAAACACATGATTTCCCTGATTAAAAACATAGAGCAATAGAGCTACGACTAAAAAAAGTTGATGTAGGAAACGCAGTTTTTGTGAAATTGTACAGGAAAGTACTGGCAACTTACATAAAAAATAATGCTATAAATCATAAAATATATAATGAAAATAATTATACTATTATAAATGCTTTGCTTTATTATTGATAAATACCATATTTTATAAAACAGTGATTTTTTAGTTGCTTTTGTAAATACTGTATAGCTTCTTTGCAGTTTTATGAGCATTAATGATTTATCCCATTTCTATCTTTATTTTTTTTTTAATCAAAATATTTCTTGTGGCTTGAAGACCAAGCGTCCCATCACTGTTGTCTGTAAGCCTGTAAAGAATCTCTTCATTTGAAAAATAGCACAGTAGATAATCTATTATCTGCTGGAAGCAAAATTGCATTTTCATTTCACTAACCTTTAAAACTGCCTGGGAAGACAAAAATAGCCATAGTAGTCCTCATGAAAGCTCCATCTAGGCTAGTATTCTGCCTCCAGCAATGCCCATAAAGGTGGATATCAGGGGAAAAGAAGATATATACAAGCACAGAGACTTCCTTCTAAAATTCTTCCAGTCTCTTCCTACTTCCAGTTCAGGGAATTTCTTGTTTTGTCTATTAAGTTTATCCATACATAGACTGTTTTACTTCAGTGGCGAACAGTAAGAGCAATACTTCAGGTAAACCCTTTTTTTTTTTTTTTTTACATTGTCATCTAGCAACAGTATTTTGATTCAGTTAGGCGAATGACAGATTTGAAAACTATTAGGTATGATTATATTCATGTGTGGAACTTTCTTCAAATTCTATGATTCTATGATTCTATTCTGAGGGATATCTTTCTTCCTGTGTATCACATATAAATTTGAAGAATTTACTAATTCATTGTGATTTCATAGAAAGAAGAGATGAAATATAGTATCTTTCCTAATTTTAGGAACAAACTGCATCAACCAAAGCCAACCCTAATGTGGTTTACATATTTGATACATGTATTTCCTTTCACCAGCAGGAAATGGTCAGAAAAAAACTTACATAGGGTTACCGTCTTTGTACACCACCTAGGTAAAAAAGACATTGGCCATTTAAGAAATGAGCTCTAAAGAAAGCAGAAATAGGATTTTTACATTTCACTGAAGCTTCTTTGCTGGTTTGGTATTAGAAATGCTTGTTGTGTGAAGGAAGCCAGATAGAGGAGAGGAATTGCTTGCGTGAGTCATTGTTTCAAAATAGCTGAGATTTTAAGAGTTGCTGACCAGTGGATAATAAAGACTTCAATCTTAATAAATTGTCAGGTAAGCATATTTTCAAAAACATATGTCTGATTATGAAGATTTTGCATGAGTTTGTAAAGACAGGATCTGCCTTCCATGCCTCTTAAATTCCTGTCAGATAGTATCAGATACATAGACCTGTTGGTATTCCTGAGTGATGTGGCTGATAAACAAATCAAACTTGAAACTCAGACTGTTCTTCGAGAATTGAATTGGATAAGATAACATGCAACACAGATAAAAGCAGTACTATTTCAAAATTTTACATATATGCTGTTGCATATCTTATTAATATCTCATTACCCAATAATATAATCCGATAATATAATCATGATCTCAGTTATTTCATATCTTCTCTCAGTATTTGTGCATTAGTGTCATGTTGAAGAAATTAGGCCTTTCACAGTCATGATAAGAAATGTCATCCCTTAGAGAATTAAGAAATTACAGATTCCATTACTGTGTCTTGTGAGATTGTGCTTTTCAGGACATTCACAGAATGAAACTGAATAAAAATGTTGATAACCTCCAGGAGGGGGAGGTAAATAATGCCATACTGGACCATATATTGAGATGCTGATACTCTTCTTTTAGAACATCGGTAAATTAGGGTAATTAACACACTTCAGAGCTAGAAGAAGGCTAAATGACTTACTTCGTATTACCTTTAAATGCATGCCCCTGTTAGTTTTTTACATTTGATTTCTATGAACAGAAGCATTGCTATGCTCAGAGTTGGTGTGTGAACATAAAGGCAGATTACAGATCGCATGAGTTTATAGAAGTAACAAGATGCCTTGGAGGAATTTAATATTCATAACATCTGTTCAGGGCACTCGAACTACAAACAGCAAATCTTAAGGCTAGGCAACAGGACATACTGAACAGCTCCTAAACTCTGTTAAAGACAGCAAGTTGTGGGAGGTAATCCTCCCTCTCTACTCAGCCCTGGTGTGGCCACACCTGGACATGTGTCCAGTTCTGGACTCGTGTCCAGTTCTGGACTCCCCAGTGTAAGACACGGATCTTCTGAAGCAACTCCATCTAAGGGCTACTAGAATGATTAAGGCTCTGGTGCATCTCTCATGTGGGGAAAGGCTGAGGTAGCTGGATGTGTTCAGCCTAGAGAAGGCTCAGGGGGATCTCAATCAATGTATTATAATTATCTGAAGGTAGGGTGTCAAGAAGACAGGACAGATTCTTCTTGGTGGTGCCAGCTGATAGTACAAGAGGCAATGTGCATAAACTAAACCACAGGAAGATCTACCTGAACGTGGGGAAGAATTTGACTCTTGGAGTGACTGAGCATCAGAATAGGTTGCTCAGGGAGGCTGTGGAGTCTCCTTCCCTGGAGATATTCAACAGCCTTCTGCACACAATCCTGATCAATGAAAGTACCCTGCTTGACCCTGCTTAAGTGGTGAGGTGGACTAGATGATCCCTGGATGTCTCTTCCAACCTCAATCATTTAGCGATCCTGTGAAAGCTTAGACTTTCACTTGAGATCCAGAACAGAGTAGCCGCTCCCAAGCATAAGCCCTTGATGGAGCAAGAAGTGAGGGGCTTTTGAGGACTTGAAGGGGATGGCAACCTGAAGCCAGGGTGAAGCCTTGTCCTCACTCTTCTGATCCTCTTTGACCTGGATTGTGCGGATCTAAATTGGCTGGCTGGGAACTGGCTTCTCAGACTCCATAACTGCATACTGCATGACTTTATGTATAGTCACTATTCCAAAATATCACCCGTGTAGAAGAGTGGCCCCTTGTTTAGCCCCTCAGGCTGGATTTGCCCTGTGGGCTCTAACTGATACACCACTGGTATGAACACCAGTTCTTAAAGGGAACTGGAAGAGACAAGGAGCAACAAAACAATACAACTGTAGAGAGAAATGGCCAGTTATTTCAAATCAATTAGACAGCAATTAAAAATACAGATACATTTCTATTCAGCTAAAGCTGGCTTAAACATTCATAAGCTATTTTGCTCAGACAATGAACTGTGTAATCCTAGGATATACGCCTTTTAAAAAGCAAATTTCAAAAAATGTTTCTCATCAGACTTCATCTGAAGAAGTGTCATGAAGCAGACCTCATCTGGGTGTGGGCTACAAGGAGATATGAGAATGAAATACATTCTAAATTTGTTGATTTTCATCTGGACCAGCTCATGAACTTCAGCTGGAGCTGAATACAATCAGATATGGCATAGAGAATAGTCAGTGAAAAAAATAAAAGGAGGCATCTTTGAAAAGAAATGCCGACAGCAGATTTTTTTCTTGAACGGTGGGAAAACTGTACCTTGTATGAATTTGTAACCTTGATTAACAAATATTCTGGTCCAGCCTCTCTGACACGACATCCTTATCTCAAAATTGGAGAGATATCAATTTGATGGATGGACCACTCGGTGGATAAAGAACTGGCTGGATGGCCGCATGCAAAGAGTTGTGGTCAATGGCTCGATGTCCGGCTGGAGACCAGTAATGAGTGGTGTCCCTCAGGTATCGGTGTTGGGACCGATCTTGTTTAACATCTTCGTCGCTGACATGGACAGTGGGATTGAGTGCGCCCTCAGCAAGTTTGCTGATGACACCAAGCTGTGTGGTCCAGTTGATATGCTGGAGGGATGGGATGCCATCCAGAGGGACCTTGACACGCTTGTGAGGTGGGCTGATGCCAAATTTATGAAGTTCAACCACGACAAGTGCAAGGTCCTACACCTGGGTCGGAGCAATCCCAGGCACAGCTACAGACTGGGCAAAGAAGAGAGTCAGAGCAGCCCTGCAGAGAAGGACTTGGGGGTGCTGGTTGATGAGAAAATGAACATGAGCCGGCAGTGTGCGCTCACAGCCCAGAAAGCCAACCGTATTCTGGGTTGCATCAAAAGGAGCGTGACCAGCAGGTCGAAGGAGGTGATCCTGCCCCTTTACTCTGCTCTTGTGAGACCTCACCTGGAGTATTGTGTGCAGTTCTGGTGTCCTCAGCATAAAAAGGACATGGAACTGCTGGAACAAGTCCAGAGGAGGACCACGAGGATGATCAGGGGACTGGAGCACCTCCCGTATGAAGATAGGCTGAGGAAGTTGGGGCTGTTCAGCCTGGAGAAGAGAAGGCTGCATGGGGACCTCATAGCAGCCTTCCAGTACCTGAAGGGGGCCTATAGGGATACTGGGGAGGGACTCTTTGTCAGGGACTGTAGTGACAGGACAAGGGGTAACGGGTTAAAACTTAAACAGGGGAAGTTTAGATTGGATATAAGGAGGAAATTCTTTCCTGTTAGGGTGGTGAGGCACTGGAATGGGTTGCCCAGGGAGGTTGTGAATGCTCCATCCCTGGTGGTGTTCAAGGCCAGGTTGGATGAAGCCTTGTGTGGGATGGTTTAGTGTGAGGTGTCCCTGTCCATGGCAGGGGGGTTGGAACTAGATGATCTTGAGGTCCTTTCCAACTCTAACTATTCTATGATTCTATGATTCTAACATGAGTGCAGCTACCTATATCTACTTTTTTTTTTTTTTTTTCTGTCAAAACTCTTCAGGATGATAAAATAAAGAGGAGTGAGGTGTTTACCTCCTTTCATTTTAGTTCAGACAGAGGTATTATTAAGAAAATAATAACTCTAAGCTGCTTAACAAAACTGAGTTGCAAAACTGCACACTTTGTTGAAGGTTACAATAATGAATAATGAGAGAGGCATTCATAACACTGACAAGATCTTCAGACCTTTTTTTTTTTTTCTTCTTATCCTACTTCCACCCACAGGAGTACCTGGGTTTTCACTTATGTTTCTCCATTGGATAACGAAAGTAGAAGCTGCTTTAAAACTTAGAGTCAGATCAATGTGGTTTGGTTTTCTCAGTCATAGATAGTCGAGGCATTTAGACAAACATTTTAATTCTTAACAGATACTACGAATTTAATCTGGACTTCTGGCACATTTCTATACAAAAAATTATACTCAGCTCCTTCTTTGATTCCTGTAGACATATTCCAGATTTACATCATCATCAGATGTGAGATGGGAATCCGGCTTAGTATGCCAACACATCAGGGAAAAGAAACATCTGGATACAAAGCTGTTCTATAAGATCTTTTCCACAATGCTCAGGAAAGCAAGGAAAAACTAGTAGCAGACACACCCCTCCCTGCCAAGTTTCTGCAAAAAAAATGATGGAGTACTTGCTTCTCAGAGAAAAGATTACACAGTGGCTATAGTGCTATGGTTTTGCTATATAAATGTGCATTTTCACATTAAAAAAAAATAAAAGAGCATATGAAATATGGCATGCTTTATCTTGCAAAGAAGCAGATTGACATTCTGGCTGACTGCAAACTTAGCATTACAAATTACATTAAAAGGAAATTCATTACCACTTAATTTGTGGACATAAATATGAGAGCACCCATACTTCGCTGTAGGCATTTTTTACATCTTCTAAACTAGAAACAACCATGGATATGGCTGCACATCTTCATTTTCTATATAGAAATTTAACAATTGCAATATTTTGTTTCTTTAAGACAAGACAGGAGACCTCCTGCAGCTTTCCTTTTGACAAAAGACAGAACAAACAGCAACATGCCTGGATAAAACACTCAGTCATTTGTAAAATTAGAGTTGATTGAAAATTTTCACTGAATAATTGTTAAAAGAACATTGAGTTCTTGAAGATGTGATTTTGCAGTGTTCCTTGCAAGTCAGCAAAAACGAGTTAGCTGCAACTCAGAGAAAAATCAGTCTAAAAAAGGAGGCATCTTTGCAGAGAGAATACTGGCAGCAGAATTTTTCCTGAGCCCTAGTGAAATACCTCATACCTTATATGAAATTGCTAACCTCAGTTAACAGACATGTCAAGTACCTGCATCACATCCTTTTAGAACTTTATGTAATCAAATTAGGGGTGACCAAATTTTTCTATCAAATTTGTTTTTAGCAGAAGATTGAATTTCCTAAGAAACATTGTCGTACTGCAAGTGTTTGTTTTCCATGGAAACATATCTTTTTGCCAAAACCCCCAAACCAAAACCATTGCTGCCAACCCCCAATGCTTCTTTATTCAGCTGATATCTTTTTGAGCTTTTTGTCAAAAATCTGACATTTTCCAGAGATGAGATTTTGTGTTATGAGACTGAGACTATATCAATTCCATTTCATGTTTTTGTCATGTCTCATCTTATCTGCCTCTTTTCTAAAGTAAACAACTCCCAACTCTTCCATCTCCCTTTACACGAGTTTTTCACAGCCCCAGTCTTTCTTAGACTTGTGTACTTCTGCAATATCTTGGAGGTGATGGTGTGACCTGTTAGGCAAGGTAAATCAGGCAACTTCTGAAAGTTAGAATAACTTTTTTTTATTGTTTTCCAGTGTTGTCTTTTCAACATTTCATCATTTCAGCTGTATACGTAATTTTTTCACACTGACGAGGTACCTCCTTTATACCTACATTCCTTTCCTGAGTTTACCTAGTTAATTCAGTAGCCTTACTGTACTTAGCTCAAGCGTTTACCAGGATAATAGTAAAACAATACATGTCTACGTTCATATTTAAAGACTAAATGTGACTTTACTATCAGAGATGTGGCCAACATATATTTCAGTTCATTGGAAATTACGGGCTTTTGAGCTAAATTCACAGAATACTACAACCCTGTGATCAGGATGCATCTGTACTACACATTACTGTTTACCACAAGCAATCCAACTGCTGAGGGGTTAGGCAAATTACCCTGTGTGGAGCACCCCACTAACACAGCTATCATGTTTCTGATAATCTGTAACATACTGCAGTGTGTCATGCAATGTTTATGTTCCTTGGCACCGCAGTGTACAGCTTTTAGGCTCCTGCCATCTCTTGGGAGGTCACAATTTATGAATTAGATATAGATGGTCTATACATGTTATACAAGGAGAAGAGTGCCAGCACTCTGACCAGATAATAACCTAGGCAAACCAACAGCAAACATTGTGCATAATCTCTTGCCAAGGTTCAGGCATTTTGCCTTTGCTGCAGAGAAAGATTTCACTTTATATATGGTTCATAGCCATTGAGACCTTTTGCTGAAGGAATGATTGGGAGGTCAAGGTCAAAGGAGGGGTGATGCTGTAGCTGACTGCTTCCATATAGCCAGGTGTTATAACATTCACCTGTCATCAGGAGACTTGCCTACAGGTTAATGTTCTCCCTAACCTGATTTGAAGGCACATCTTCTGCTTCATGGGAGAGAACCTTTATTCTATAGCTAGCAGGTACATCAGATGGGCAGGGACTGTTCATGCCTTGCTGGGACTTATTGACATCAACAGTCACACGGGGCCCATCTGGTTTAGTAGTTGATTGAAGTCAAAAGTAGATATCCAGATAAGTATTATCAAAAATATTTCACCATTTTTCAACTTTCTGTTGCTCCAGAAATTTGTGATCAAAGAGGTATCTGTTGAAGCTATTTCTCTTTCAAGGAGTAATTAAGACTTCATGAGGACAGGGGCAGAAAAAAATGCACATATCTTTATGGCTGGTTTAATTCACATTTCCAAAGTCAGAATGCATAGTGTATGAAAGACCAAGCATCTTGTGTGACTGCTAGCGTGGAATAAACAAGTTCTTGTTCCCTGGGAGTAAATTAATTTGTTTGCTTATCTGTTGAGTAATGGTTTGTTTGATTGCAGTTTGTCAGATTTGTGGTTTGGCAGCAATTTTGTGTTTGCAGAGTGTTTGGGGCTGTCTGTTCTGAGTAGCAAAAACATCTTACAGCTGAAGGGTGAAAAAGTCTTTCTGCTTTTAATCACTGTCAACAGTGTTAATAGTTTGTTAGCTGCCAAAGCTCTGTCACAGAGTAGGGTTGACCCAGGTGATGCATCAGAAGCCTAAATAGTGAAGATCTAGCAGCAGAGGAAGGGTAACTTGCAGAGGAAAAGTATTGCTTTATCTGTCATCAAGATGAAGGGAAAATGAAGGAGACAAGACTAAGGCAGCACAGACACCGAGAAATTGAATTAAAATCTTTCAGGTAGCTTTTAAATATCACAAGTCAGTAACTTTTTTTATTTCTTTATTTATAAAATTGTCATGGTATGAGTGGCGTCAAATGATAGCTGAGAATTTTACTCAAAGAGGTTACTGCGCATTTTTGGAAAGCATGAGATTTGCATGTACAATAGTATATTTCGGAACACAGGTGTGATCAAGTTGGAGGTACAGTCGTACACATTTAATTTAGAGAGATCACACAACACTGATTCTGTACTAGTAAGAGATCAGGGTTAGCTGCCTGAGGATCACAGTAAGTAGTACATCCACTTGCCTGTTTTATGGGTTGTGGGATGTCAATGTCAGTAAAATGTAGTAATTTCTTAGGCAGTTCTTAGGGGCAACTCAGCTTCTGTTTGCAAAATAAGCCACAGTTTTGGAGAATGATCTCACCAGAAGGTTTTGCTGAACCAGGCTGAATTTAGACCTCTTCTTAAAAGACTAATGTACCATCTTAGTCCTCTGCCTGGGCAATTGATAAAACAGAAACAGTAGAAAGGTTTCTTGCCTCATCATAACAATACATACAGACATGCATTCACTTATTAGCAGAGCTGAACAGGCAGCTAGGATCACATTAATGACTATATTCACTGTTTATTATGCATTTCTGTTATCATCCTTTAGAAAGGGAGTGGTGGGTCAGCAAAAAGAAAGCCTCCTTGGTTGCCTGCCTTGACACTGCTTTCTTGGTCAGGTAGAAGCCAATGGAAACAAGGACAAATCACTTCTTCATCAGGTGTTATCCTTTATTAGTTACAGTCAAGATGGGAAAAATAGGATGGTTAGTAAAAACTGGCAAGAGAAGTAAAAAGACTTCTGGGAAGATTAGGGAACAAATTCTAGCGATAGAAAAGGTAGACTATGTTAAAGGTAAGTCATGATTGAACAGCTTGATAAACTTCAAGAGGCCTTGCAGGGGTTTCCAGGTAGATTGAAGCACTGGGCAATCATGAATGGCATGAAAAAATGCTGGATTCTGCACCTGAGATGTACCTGGGATGAAGTAACGATGGGCAAAACTGGGAGAGAAGCCTTATCCTTCCAATATTTGTTTTTCATGTATCTACACTCTCTCATGTAGCAGCTCAGCTTCATGACATAGAAACAATACCACAGCTGTGAGTTACAATAATGAGATGCAGTGATACAACTTCATCTTCCCCTTTTATTCTGTCTCTGTTGTTTTTCTGTACAGTCCCTTTTGTCCTGAGCATTCTACCAGTACAGTTCTTACCATCTTTTAAATCCCAGATTAGCAGGCTTTTCCATTCCAGCCCTTAAGGTTTTGGGATTCTAACTACAGAAATAACAATAGAGCTTTGAGCTTGTTAAGGGAAACATGGGAAGGCTTCTAAAACAAAGGGTTTTGGAAAACAGATTCTGGAAACAACACGTAACAGAAACTGCAAAATGTAGAGTATGTTTAGCTCCCAGGATCACAGTACCAGACTTGATCCCAGTAGGCATTGCTTGTAGCCTGCTTTTGTTCACTGGATTTTGATCTCTGAAAGCTAATGGAAACTATGTGGTCTGTTTTCTTAGGGAAGTGTATGAAACATGGATTGTGGAAACTGTGCTCATGAAGTGAGTGACTTAAATATTGAATGTGTGAGGTGTTTGAGTAAGAACCAGGTGCCAGTAAAGACCTTGCTACACATTGTGCTAGGTCTCTCATAACCTACCTCAGCTATCTTCTGGCTTTTGTCCTGTTCAGAGCTAGTATGCAAGTAATTGAGTGCAGCTGTAGTTGTCATTTGGCTCTGGCCCAGGACAATAACAGAACAGTACACCTCCTCTGGGCCAGACCATGTTTGCTCTTCCCTGCTCCCATACATTGAATTTCATAGATTACCCATCCACTTGGCCAAAGATCAGGTTCATGTGCCCAGGCAGCTGACTTTGACTACAGATACCCAAATTGCTTAAGCAGAAAATAGAAATGGTCATTGTAGATACCCCAGGTAAATAAGCACCCTTAGCTCCAGGCTATCATGAATTCCAGCTGACATATCCTCTATCTACATCAGCTGTGGTGATGGTAGGTTCTGCCTGTGAGATCCTCTGTCTGGCTGGTGTCCTGGTGAGAATGGAGGGGGGAAGAACTTGTAACTGCTGGATCCAGCATGCTCTCTCCAGAATCTTCCACCACTGGGTCCAGTACATGGATGACAAAGACTTCTACAGATCCATGATGAATCATGGGGACCATCACATGCAGATGCCCCCCTGTTACCTCTGGCAGACAGTTCTTTATACTTCATGATGGCAGTCAGCCATGCAACTACAGGAGTACACAAATATTTTTTCAACACCGTGCATCCTATTCAGCACAAAATGGTCCAAAATACTGAATCTATTGGGCAGGAAATAAATGGCTTCCATAGAGAAGCCCATTATCCTAGGAAACATCTGAGTATACTCTCTACCTATATCAAGCTGTATAACTGCTGACACATTAGTTGAAATGAGAATAGTAAGTGAAGACAATTGGGCGGGAGATACGTCACTCCAATTTCTTTTCCTTTCTCCAAGTACTCTTCCATGGCAGGGGGGTTGGAACTAGAATATCTTAAGGTCCTTTCCAACCCTAACTATTCTGCGATTCCATGATTCTGAACAGAAAAATTCATCATTGCTGATTATGTGTGTGTGTACCTACATATTAAGTGTAATATGGCGTACTGTGCAACTTAAGTAAAATAAGCCAGTGAGGTATTTTTGTGGAAAAAAACAGGTACGGGGCTGTTATTCACAACTTTCCAGCTTGAAACAAGTGTAGCAAGAAGTCAAAGCCTCCAGATGTTACAGGTACTGGGTCCTGGACTAAAAAGCTCATTCTGAGAGTGGGAGGGTTTAGGTAGCAGAAAGCCAGTTCCCAGTCATTCACAGAAGAGCAGGGACAGAATTGCCAGCAGCACCAGTTTTTTTGGCAAAACGCCTAGAAGCTGGCTGTATGCTTAGAATATGATAAGGAAATAGAAATAGGTCTCGAAGGCCTTCAAAAATGATCCAGAGTTTGTCCTCAGATGCTCCCTCTTTTCCTCAAAGGGGGCAGCAAATAGGAGGCCCAAGTTCTCAAACATCTGACTACACCACAGTCAAGCAGTTGCCAAGCTCTTCACAGTATTTACAGGCATTACTGTCCTCAGTCCATATTAACCCTTCTTTAGAACTTTCAGATTAGTCAAGCACAGCTGGTCCTTTCAGTCCTATACCAATAAGTGAAGTAAAGCCAGGGCCTCTCCCATGGCCCTGAACACAGAAGGTTTGGATAGCTAAAATTTTCCCTCCTCTACAGGTAAAAAAGTAAGGCTGGCCTCACCTGGGTTCCCTTGTGCCAGTCCCTGGCCAATCGTATTTTCCAAACCTGTAGGAAAAGATCAGCTGGCTTAGGCCAAAGATGCGTGAATAATCCTAACAGTTAAACAGCAGGGTAAGACTCGGTGCCATGCTATGGTCCTGCAAAGGCAAAATAAACTTAATGCACATTTGTAGAGAATCTTTGCACATGCTGGCAAAAGAAGACCTGTAGAAGAGTCTGCCCCTGGAGCTCTAGCAGCTGTTTTAGATCTACCCATCTTCATTGTAGCTTGAGATAAACACAGTGGAATCCAGGCTAATGCAAATGAGGCACACATGGCCTTGATCTGGCTCAAATCCTGTCCCTGTCTCTGTGATGATAACCATGGTATTGTAGCTAACATTCAATTACATGGCAGTGGCAAAGTCAGAGGCAGTGGGCCAATGTAGAGATGCAATGCATGGCAGGTCTATGGCTAGGTCTGTGACTACAGATGTAATCCAAAGACAAAGGGAAATACAGGCCCCTGTGTCTGCATATAAAGATGCAAGGCTGCTTTCAAAGTCAATGACTCTGTGGGCAAGCAGGCAGATGGGGAGCAAGAAGGGGCTGTGAGAAGGCTCACTGCCTATCTGTAGGAGGTTCACTAGCTGTGGGATATCTGGCATGGTCAGACAGTCCTGACTTAGCATAAAGTCAGCTGGCACAAAGTCAGCTCATCAACATTTTTTGAGTACTATAAACTTACTTTGCTGGCTCAAGTGTAGGTTTATCAGCACTCTGCATCATGCAGTGGGAGTGTTCTTATTCCAACAGAGTCTGGATTTAATCTACAGCCAAACCATAGACATAGTGAGAGCTGTAACCAAACAAGAAAATGGATAAGTGCACTAATGGTAAAAATTCAGGAAAAAAGAAGTCATTAGAACATGGGGGAGCAAACTGGCAAATAAAAGTGCTGAGCAGAGAAATTCAAAGTATCCAAAATACCAAGTAATTATAGAGGCATGATGTTACACACAGCATATACAATTCCTATGGATATCAAGTGCGGAGCATGCTGTGACAAATGTTATGCAAACTGCCCAGTGGAACTTGAAATACACAGCTTTCACAGTAGGAAAGACAAGTAAAAGACATAGGGAATGAGCCTGTGACATGCTCTCTGTAATCCTAAAAATTCATGTATTACACCAATAATTTCTTGCAGGACAGAGAAACTTCAGTGTTGCTTATTTTACTGGAAGTGTCTCCTGTCCTCCTTCAGTATCATTTCTTTATTACTGGACCGTAAAACTAAACAGAGGACCCACTCTGATGCCATCTGAATCCTCTCAAGGATATTCTGGAGACTAAAGTGTGTGAAGAATCGCCCAATTCTCCACTTTATAGATCTGCTTTTTCCTTTATGTTAGAAATATTGTTATTAGGATGTTTTAAACCACACATATCAAAAAATGTAAAGACAAGTAGAAATTACCAATGTTCTTAACATCCCAGCCAGACAACGCCATTACCAGTGGTTATAAAGATTTATGCAAAGCCATGAAAGAAAAAAATATATCACCTACTCAAACTGCATTTATATCAGAAAGGTCTCTGCCTTATTCAGGTGACTCCTGGTTCTGAGAATTGTGGCAGTTCCAGTGCTTGGATGCCTGTTGTACATCACTTGGAGAGGCACTTTCAGATGGCACCCTACGGGAAATTCAATCAGCTCCCAAATCCAGGCCCACCTCGCAGGATTTATCTTCAGATAATCTCAGATTGTACCAGCATTTTTGCTATGTGGAAAATGTTAACCCTTGTAGACAAACTCCCTTGAAATTCCTAGATGGACTCAGAAAAATCATAGTAGTATAATAGTATCATCTTAATAAAAGTATAATAGTATCATAGTATGATAGATTCAGAGAATGGTTAAGGTTGGAAGAGACCTTAAAGATCATCCAGTTCCAACCCGCTTCCATGGGCAGGAACACTTTCCATGGCCTCCTCTGGACTCGCTCTAGCAGATCCATGTCCCTTTCCTGTTGGGAGACTCGGAGCTGAGCACAGTGCTGCAGGTGGAAACTCATGAGAGTTGATTAGAGGGAAAGAATCACCTCCTGGTGAATGAATGAATGACCTGCTGGTCACGGTCCTTTTTATGCAGCCCAGGGCACAGTTGGCTTTCTGGGCTGCAAGTGCACACTGCAGGCTCACATTGAGCTTTTCATCAATCAACACTCTCAAATCTTTCTCTTTAGGGCTGCTTTCAATCCTGTCCCCACCCAGCCTTTGTTTTTCCTAATATTCATTCCGTTTATGTCTTAATTATGAGATAGTTTGGTTGTGCTTGCTTGTTAAATAGAGGATTGTTTCATATTCTTGAACTATCAGGCTACTGGTAATCATAGAATCATGAATCATAGAATGCTTTGGGTTGGAAGGGACCTTAAAGATCATCTGGTTCCAACTCCCCTGCCATGGGCAGGAACACCTAGACCAGGTTTCTCAAAACCCCATTCAACCTGGCCTTGAACACTGCCAGGGAGTGTTCCGGAAAATATGGGAAATAAAGTGGTCCAGGCTTCCATCTTCCCTGTTTGGTGACTCATTGTCACGTTTTAATGTGAAATGTGTTTTATCTCCTGTATTGATTTCTGTGATTCAGAAGAATATGTATCATAAACATCTCATCACCGTAAATGTATTTTGGCAGTTATTGGCTTGAATTGGACATGAAGTCATGGTGATTGTTGTTGATACTTAGGTAAGATCTATGAAAACAAAGAGATAGTGACAAAGCACATCATATTACACCGTTTCAGTAAAGGCAGAACAAAAATAAATCAGTAATTTCCACACTCCTTCTGTACTGACTGTCCTTTCTTTATATTCTAGCATATGATACCAAATAGGTTACTGATTCTGTGGAAAGAAAGAGGAAACAATCCAGATAGTTGTAAAGAAGACTTACAAGAACATGGTGTTTTTTTGTTTTGTTTTTTTTTTCCCCTGTACTTTCCTTAGTAAGAAAAATATTAACCTGAAAACAAGCACCTTTCATTGTTTAGTTTCATGATGTTACATGTGAAAAAATCTATGCTAAACCACGTTGTATAATGTGGCTTATGCAAAATGTTTTTAATAACTATTTGAAGACCAAAATGTTTCAGATTAGGAAAAGGAACCAAGAGTTATTAACTTCATCAGAGAATTTGATTCCTATTTCATGACATGAAAATAAAACAGTAAAAGAATGAAACGAGGCACTGGAAAAACAATATTTACTTTTTCCTGTCATAGAAACAGCTATGAAAATCACCTGCTGTTGCAGGACTCCATGAGCTAATAGGTGAAACTTTTCACAATTATTTTCAGTTGTGATGTCAGTCCTCAAGAGTACACTGGCATTTTCCTAATGAAATAGCCTCACAAACAGTACCAAATTTAATTGAGTTATTGACATGTTTATTGACACAAGCATCAAATGGCTGTCTACATGAGTTGCTTGGTCCAAATGTTCCCAACCTGTTTTCCTGAGTGTAAATCAGACATAATTTATCTCATGTCTGACCTTTTTTAGTGTCAGATAAAAGTGACAGCAACCATGATGCTTACAATAATAATGCAGATGGCAAGCATACGACTCAGTGTTTTAGTCTGTTTTGAATTCCCAGCTACAAAGACCATTAAAATGGAGGCCAGTGACAGTCCTGGGTGTTTCAGCAGGACCGCAGAAGGCATGGGGTGTTCAGTGTGCTGTGCTGACTTCTAGATGACCAGTGTTAACATGTGGGAGAATAGCAGTGCCTGCTTGTTACCACCAAACGATTTAAAATCTCTGGTGGATTTACTGGGAGGATGAGATGGATAAACTGAACACCACTCATGACTGCTGGAGAGACTAAGGTCCACTCTGTATGCCTGTCTGGTCAACACCACAATTGCTTCCAGACTGATAATCCCATACAAAAAATCTTACCATAATGTGATAAGTATTTAATTTTTATTGATAAGTGAGAAACATCTATCTTCTAATAATCAGCTGTTTATTGTTTGATCCCCAGCTTGCTTCGTGTTTGTTAATGCAAAAAGCTACCCCTGACTACACACTTGCAATAAAAAGAAAAATTATACCTTAAAAAGTGTTCATTACCACAATAACCAAGATGATTTTATTATATATTACTTGTATATACTATTATATAATTCTATGATATTATTATTATTACTATTACTGCTACTATTACTATTATTACTATTGTTGATGTTGTTACTATTATTTATCACCCTGACTAACCAATAAATTAATTTTAGGCATCCCCTGACCTCACTTGAATTATATCTCCATAACCTGAGGTCATGCAGAATGTGTTTTCATGACATACCTGTCTTCAAAATTCAGGAAGTGTATCACTGTTAATATTATGACAGATATGTGCACACATATATGCACATTTGTACATTCATAATATCAATAGGTACATAAAATCACGGTTCATTTTATTAATTTCCTTCTGTAGTAGAACTTTCCTGAAATCATAAATATGTCCACAAGCACAAAAAATCCCTCTATGCATCCCTCAGCAGAGTGTAATACTTAAACCCTTTTAAACATATCTTTTTTTCCAGAAATACTGCTAACTAGTATGTTTTCCTAATGTTTTTCAAAATAAGGGAAAATGAGTTCACTTCAAAGGTTTTATAATAGCTACTTTTCCACCATGAATTTTGTTCTTTGTTCCTTTGACTTTCCTAAAAGAAATGAAGGCACAAAACCGTCATACATTATACACAGATTTCTAAACAGTTTCAATTTCTAAGCTTTAAATTACCATAGATCCATTTGAACCATCTATATTTCAAACACTTATAATTAGCAAGATTTATATTTACAACTGGCACTATGACAGCATTTTAACTAGCCTCTTTCACATCCTACTGCTTAGACCCTGTCACATCTGACACTGCACTGGTAATGCAGAGAACTGGAGAATGCTTTTACCAAATCGTACTCCAGAGACAGACAATTAAAAAATAGTACTTAGTATCAGAGTTAAAAAAATACTTATGTTATGTACTTAACAGATTTCCTGTGATCATGTGGAAAGGAAGCCTATACATCTGTTGCAGCAAGAAGGCACTAAATAATGTTTTCGATAAGGAAAGTTCTATTCTGTGTATATAGTTCCCACATTGCATGTCAGAACAGTCTGAAATGGGGTTGAGCATTATCACAATCAAAATATATAAGGTAATAATTTTAGTTTCAAATATGCCCATGTGGATATTTAAATTTACTGTAGTTCTAAACTCCTAAAATTACACTTTTAATATTATACATAATAGCTGCAGCTGGGAATATCAGGAATCAGACCTCCCCACATCTTGTGCTGCAGATATGTGTTCCTTAAACTAAGTATGGGTAGGGGAGAAGAGGCTGTGGTCAGGCCGTGGTCTCAGTAACCTGCTTCTTTAGGCAGGTTCTGAGAGCATACGTTGCAGTAATAACAAATGGAATTGTATTCTACTGTGGGAAGATAGAATAGAAAAAATGGTTACGATGAGTTTGAGCTCTTATCTAGGGTTCCCTATAAGGAACAACTATGCAGAGGTCACAAGAGTGCAGTCACCCTCACATAGCTTATAGGAGATGGACAGTTATCCATGTGTACCTGAGGCACATGGAACAGTTGATTCTCTCTGAAATCCAAATGGAAGCAGCTGAGTACCAGCGTGAAAAGAATTCAGTGTCGTAGGGAGAAGTATACATTTATGTTCTTTCTTCTGAAGAGAACAGACAGTTAAATAAAAAAAGGGAAAAGTAACTATGAGTAAATGACAGCAGAAGAGTTAAAAGATTTTTTTTTCTTTTTTAGTTAGTTAGCATCGGTGCAGATCTCCAGAAAAGCAACCCTGGAAAGTTGGCACTTTTTGTGATAGGACACAGGGACTCTTTTTAAAAAAGTAAGAAAGATTTCTGGAATAATCTTAAGTGAGGCTGCAGTGATTTTTCTGTTTTCTTAAGTTGCTTCAAAAGACTGCAGAAAGAAGCATGGGAGTGACCAGTAAAGAACTGCATTGAAAAGGAGACTAGGAGGGCTGAAAAAGGAAACATCAAAGGCTGTCTGAGACAATTGGAACAAGGTGTTATATTCATGCTTTAATTTACTGTGTGACAGTAAGCAGTTAAAATTTTGACACTGATTCAAGGAACTTTACGAGCTTCTTTCTTTTGAGAATTTACTGTACAGTGGCTGATACTGTAATAAAAGATTTAAGAAAAAATAGGTTTATATCAAAGATTCACCCAAATGAAGTGTCAAAAAACTGTACAAATGCAGATGCTGAGTGAGGAAAACGCTGCTTTGTTCTGGGGAAAAAGGCAATGTTGCAGGCAAAAAAAGGTTTGCCCTATTTCTAAGAAATGCAAGTTCTGACGCACTTGATGAGTTTCGGCTGCTGTAGGCAGAGGAAGCTAGCTGTAAAATTGCATTACAAAAATTTTGAAGATATTGCACTCCATATAAGTTTTAATACCAAAAAAGAGGAAATTTTCAAGGGTAAGATGAATGGGCTGTCAGTCTGAAAGCACAGAGAAAGCTAAATTTAAAAGTTGGACACAGTTGTGCAAGACAGCGTTATGCCAAAAACTGTAATATTAGCACTGAAAGGAGAGCCACAGGCAGCAGAGGGTAAGGTGGTAAACTTCAGCCTTACGATAGTGAACTTATCGCCACTAAGGGAGTTTGTGAACTAAATTCATAGGGAAACAACCTACTGGAAAGGATTCAATTTGTAATTGGACCAGAGGAAAAAGTATCCATTATAGGATTAAAAAGAGGTCATGCTATGGTGTTGCTGAGCTGGTTCTTTCACTGTTCTGTTCTCGGTCCATCTTAGGACATGCTCAGAGGTCAGGGAAAGTTGCAGGACGGGGGTGGATGACTGTGCTTTTCACTCATATTGGATAGTTGTTTACCTGTGGTTGAGGCTAAATGAAGATAAATGCTTCAAGATTGTTTCTCTCTCACTGTAAGCTACCTCCTTAGAGTGGGTAGGGAATGAGAACCTAAAAGTATGTGTGTAAACCATGGTAATGTGCACTTTGATAATTATCACACCGTAGGTTTTTTCTTTGTTGTCATATAATCTAAGAAATAAAAACGTAATCAGCAGATATTCTTTGTGATTACCTTTTTTGATTTACCAGCATTTGAATAGTGAAAGCCTTCTCATCCAAGTAAATCTATACTGGATTTTTTATTCATTATGGCACCAGGAATGTAGTAAGTCTTCTCTTTATTCATGCTGATACAGTACTCCTTGTCCTTAAAACTTCATTTGTGCCTAGAACTGCTGGACTGACAAACTGTTCTATTCAGTGCTACAAATGCCCAGAGTCCTATCTGGTGTCCTGGAGCAGCACCTGATTTGAGGACAGAAATTGAAACTGTGTTTTTCTATGCACAAATTAAAAATAAACTTTTACTTCTTTTACTTCTAACTCATCATGACCTGTCATTGTTTCAAGACCAAAAGCCTTTAAGAAGAGTATAGCCGCTTAATAGTGCAGAGAGAGAAGCTGTCTGTAGCTATTATCTCCTATGGTTTATGTCTGCCGTTGGCTGCACAGCAATAACAAGGTTTGTTTCTGAAAATATGTGTGTTATTTATTCTAAATATTGCTACTTGGTTTATTAGAGAGTTTATTGTTTTCTTCTAATAAGGAATATTACTAAGTGAGGAAAAAGCCTCCTGATTATATACTTTCTTGAGGCCCTGGCAGAAAAGCCACAGGGTCATTATTGCTGCTATATTTGTAGAATGGCCAGAAGATCATAATAGTGTGTCACAAGAAAGTGTTTTTAGTGTGATGTTACGCAGAGGTCTGGTGTGTGTTTCTAAACTGTATGTCAGGTCTTGAAAGTTTTCAATTGATTTGTCTCCAGCTTTAGTAAAGTGAAAATCTCTGTGGTAAAGGGTTATCACAAATATACCAAGGCTGTGTAACTCAGAGGAGCAATACTTGTACAGAGCACTTATATGTAGACCTCAAAGAGCTTTTAATCACTGGATGCTTAACTAATTTGCAATAGATATCTTAGCTAACAACTATAGCCTCCCTTTAATTCCTAAAGTATTTATGGGTAGACTGCAACTCTCCCAAACTGTTCAGTCACTCAAAGCTCTTACAGAAGTATTTCTTTAAGGAACATTTTCTAACTGTTACGCTCCTTAGAAATAATTCACACATAAATTTCTGCATTTATTTTGGTGTAAAATAATCTAGTAAGTGTTTAGCACTTACTGTGTTATTTGAAAATGTAATGGTTGTCCAAGACAATATAAGCTTATTGGAAAATGTATTCATGACACACTGTCCTATTGAGTAAAAGAACGTACTGTTAATGGAGAAGTAAAAGTTCAATTTTTAATGTAATTATTTTAAACAATGCTATATCTATTAGAAATTGTGTAGTAAGATGTCTGCTACTGGCCCCGTTAGTAATGGAGAGTCAAAAAAAATTTATTTGACTATATATACACACTATAATCATTATCAATTTAAACAAGTTGAAAGAATGAAACAATCATCTTTATATAAAGAAAATGTTTCTGTCCTCAGGGTGTTAAATATAGCTCTGGAATTCCATCACTAAGAATGCCCTTCTTTTACCAAAAGCCTCAATAAAGCAATCAATCAAGAAGCCTATTGGCTTCTAATGGAATTGCACAAAGGGAAAAGAGTGTTCACTGGTGGTTCCAGGCTCAAAACTAGCTCGTTCAGGATGTACCATCATATGTTACTAGATGACTTGTGGGAGAGCTCACAGGATTCGATCTTAAACTGAAGGCTACTTGTTAAATGCATGTGAAAGCCTTCAATAAGGAGTTTCACATCACAGAAATATGTAACTATATACACAAAAATACTATTGTATATCTGCTGCTATTTTATTTATATATGTATATGTTTACATACATATATGTGTGTATCTTTAGATATATATTTATATGTTCAAAGTACATACATACACCCAGATATGTATAACCAGATCATGCAATAGTAACTTCTCAGAACAAATATATTTGAAACTATGTAATTATAGAAGACAGTTTTGAAGTTTGGCTTTGGATGTTTCAAAAAATACAAATGCTTTCAAAAAAAGCTTCCTTTCCTTTCAAATAAAAAAAAAAAGTGTTGATCCTACTTCTGCCTTCCTGAGAAACAAAAAACAATGAAAGCAACTATAGCCACATGCAAATAATCAAAGCTCATTCCCAAGTAATTAAATTACTCATTATACAAAATGGCATCGCTTAAAAATAAGGGTGGCAGCAAAAGTATAATGGAACTGGACTTCTATTTTGGGCCAAGTAGTTTCTTGGGGCTACTCTATAAATTAATAGAGTTATTTCAAGGAAGTCTTTTTGTCTGTGTTCTTCTGTCAGAATGCTGAATATAAAGGTTAGAACTCTTAAAAAAACCATGAAAGTGCCTATTTACAATTTAAATCTTCAGCTAGAAATCTTGACAGCTAGAGAAAATGTGCAGATCTGTCAGACAAGCTGTAGCCTACTGTGTGTCCTCTCGGTAGAGCTTTACACTTTTTTGCTTCCACACTAACAAATTGTCATCTACTTGCTCTTCTAGATTACTAGTAGAACTTTGAAATCACTTATGTCTGACTTTGTGGCAAAGAAGGCAGTCCTTTTAGTCCTCTTGCTTACTGGGAAAGGGAAAACTCTCTAGATTTTACTAAGTGTTGAGAGTGAACGTATGGGAAGAAAGCGATTAGAAAACATCAGAAATGTTTTCAGAAGTAAAATGGACAGGGAAGCTTTTACAATTGCTCTTTAGCGATATTGCATGTAACTAAAACTGAGAATGTATGGAATATAATGATAAATGGAAAAATATGCAAAAAAAAAGTAAAACTTTTTTCTTTTTTTTCTTTTTTTTTTTTTTTTTAATTTTACAGAAACTCATACTGTCTGGTATTGGGGGACAGGCTGGATTACTTAATCTTTGACAAAATATGGCTGAACTATCTTCAGCAATGCCATTTCTTCAGTGGAAGGAAGTTAAGCGGACCTTACATAGGTAGTAGGTCCTGGTTCACTAGTAAGAAACATCTACTTTGGTACTTTGAATGCTTTGCATAATAAACATATTGGCACAGATTTATTCATCGTCATACCCTTCAGTCATGCTCTTCCTTACTAGTTCTGCTTGTGTTTATGAAGTTTGTGGTGGCGCAAATTTACACTGGCACTAATACCATTGTTTACTTGAGCATTTCAGTTAGTTTCAAAACTACCAGGTTACAAATATCTAAATGTAGTTCTGCCTGTTTCTGCTCTTGCTCTCAGTAACTATTTGACTGCATTTTGCACCTGCTATGAGATATAACCCATTGCAGTTAATGGATTTTTGCATCTTTACACAAGCTGTAATAATAAAAAACACACAGCAGAATCCTATGAAAATGTGCATGATTGCTGTATTTCTGAAATTATCAGAACGTTAAGAATTCTGTATTGTTTTTTAAGCACTTTAAGCCAGTCTGAAGGAATCAGTTCATTTAAATGATCTTAAGGTCCTTTCCAACCCTAACTATTCTAAGATTCTATAATTTAGGCCATTTGTTTTTTTCAAACACCCTGCACCTCATATCTCTTGTGACCTGTGTAATGCAGAGCTAGAGCTTGAGATCTTTCTTTAGGTGGCTGCGTGTGTGTTTGTCACACCACAATAATGTGGACTCTGAGGTTTGAGCACACTGAAATGCTAATGCTACTTCTTATTATGTATAGGTCAGTGTTAAGCATAAAGGGGGAATGGCATTTCTCCATGGACAGGTAATATAATTTGTAACAGAGTTCTTACACTTTTCAGTGATAGTATCAATTGTTTACAACTGACTGAAACAAGAAATGAGCTGGTCTGATAAGCGATTATGGCTTGGGTCCAAGCCCAGATCCTTTTACCAAGTCTGCAATAGAGTGGCTGTACTACTCTGTAGCCAGGGAGTTGTTGAAAGAGAAGCGTAAGTATTTACAGGTAAAAAGCTGGTTCCATAGCAAAATTTTCATTAACATTAATGATTTCAAGATTTCCCCCTACCGTGAGGCTGATATATCATTTGTACAGGGCATTTAAAAATATAAGCTTTTGCTAATGCCAGAATATGATATTGCCTGGGCTGAGTGAAAGACTTAATTTTATATTCCTTTAGGAAGATTATGTCAGTTAAGACAGCTTCTAATGGTGAAATCACATTCTGCTGTAACAAGTATGTTGATCATTTTCTTCTTTGAACACTATGGAGGGAACAGTAGCTAAAATACTTTTGATAATGAAACATGCAGTAGCGTGAAAATAATTGACCTCAAAGTAAGAAGCTTTCCTGTTATAGAATTTCATAATTAAAACTCATCAAACGTAATTTCTTAGTTGGCAATTACATATAGGTTGGCAAAAACATCAGTGAGCTTGAAGCTGACATATAGTTTACACTGGTAACCTGAATATAACTATCTTTTTTTTTTTTAATGTTGTTTAAACAATGGCAGAAAAATAGAGAAAAGATGCAGAAAAATGATTAATTTCTTATGTACTCTGCAAGACATAAAAAGAATACATTTTTACTACTGATCTACCAGTGATTTATACTGATATTTAGAAATTGGCCTCATGGAACCCAGGATATACTTACTACATATGTTTAAGGGAGGGGTAACTGCAGAGCAGCACCTCTGCTCTGCCCTGTAGCCAGGCTGCCTTGTGCTGCCTGTTCTCTCACTGTTGGAGCAGAACCCCAAAAGCAGCTGCATTTACAGGCAGACAAAGTGGTTACCCTGACTACAAAACCGATGTGAGTTATCTCAAATCACTACTCCAAAAACCTCAGTTTTAACTGGTTAGGTTTGTTTTAACATGTGGGGTTTTTTTTCCTCACGCCAGTGCCGGTTAATTTTCCACTTTTCTGACACTGATGCAGCCAGGCGTGTGCAAGGACAGGAATAGGTTGTCTTTGGTTTTTCCTTCTGCATTTCCCCCTTTCTCCCGCAGGGCCAGCAGAGGGGGGTCACGCGCCGCGCAGGTCCGCGCCGCTCAGCGCCGCCTGCGCGGGATGGGGCCGGGGTGGCGGAGAACGCCCGACTGCAGCGAAGAGGGAGCGTTACCTCCAGCTACGTGCCAGGGACATGGGCGAGGGGATCTTAATCACAAGAAATAAACTGTCCCCTGTAGTCTATCGGCACCTAATCAGTGATAGAACTACTTACTGGAAAGGTAAACTGTTTCATCTGTCACTGTCCTTCTAATAAAAACAGTCAAACAAAAGTATAAAATAAATATAAAATATCTAAATATAAATATAAAAACAATACAACCCCCCACCACCACCACCTCAGCAACACCCCACCCCACCCCCCACCCCCCCCCCCCCCCCGCAACCTTTTAGGATCAAAATGTAACCAAAAAGCCCAATATTTCCTTACATTTAAAACATGTGGGGTTGTTTTTTTTTTTTTTTGTTGTTTGTTTGTTTTTTTCCAAATAGCTCACAAGAAGATACTGATAATCCTCATGGCAACGCTGCTGAGATCAAGCTTAACTTCTGTCAATCTGATCTTTGCTCTACTGCAGTGGCTGGGACTTCCTTTGTTTCGAAACATGTTCTAAAAGCCTGTATTGATTAAGTGTGTGAGAACTGAAACTCTCTCAAGTAGTGTTTTCTGAAGTAGGCCCTCCTACGAGTGTGAGGGGATTTAATTTTGAGTTATTTCTTCAAGAACAAAATATAAATGTACCTTCACTGGATCGGGTGAATCGAACATGAACATGAAAGATATTGCATGAGTAACTTGTTCAATTTTGTATCTGCTTAAATGCAATTTACCTGGCTTTATCTTTTTTGCAACATAAATAAAGACTTTTCTAAGTAGTAACAGGATCTGTATAGTAGGTAAAAAACAATCATAGGTGATTCTTGTCCTTTTCTTTTGTTACTACCACAGCAAAATCACTCTTGTTAAATCAAATCAGTGCCTAAATGCAGAGCAACAGCATGAAGCTGAAGTGCTAAACTATGGCCTGCAGTGTTACTTTATTAAATTTCCGTTTTTGGATAGATTCAGACAATGATTTTCCCATCCTAATCAATTTATCCCAAATCTTCTGCATTTATTGCTTAGACAAGCGTTAAGGCAGGCAGACTCATACTACAGAGGGTGCATATGCTTTGTTTCTAGGCCCAGCTACCCATGAGCATCATATTTTTCAGTTCTTCCTTTTTTCAAAAAGAAGGGTGGGAGTGACTTAACATTAGTTAGAATTGGTTTACTATGACATTCAACTGCACATAGGTGTGCTGATAGTACCCAGGCAGCGTACTTCTGATTGCCTTCTTCTCCAGTTATAAATCCCCAGCCAGTAGGAGATTTAGACATGGATCTCAGTTCAACTTTCCGGTTGCTTCCTGACCTCCAGTTTCACCTCTATAACACTGTTTATTGTTTTTTTTTTTTTGGTTTGGTTTTGGTTTTGGTTTTTTTTTTTAGCTCATCTGAGGCAGTATTTTTGTAGTGATACAACTCACCTGAGCTGCAGATTATGTATATGGAAACATATTTGTTGATTATAACTGAGCCTTTGTTGAAACGGTAACCTGGTTATATTTCCTTTATTTCTCTTTTAATTCTTCCTTTTGGGATGTTTATCTGTTGTGGTTTAAACCCAGCAACCACACAGTACAACACAGCCGCTCTCTCACACCCCACTATTCCCCTCCCTGGCCCGGATGGTGAGGAGAATCAAAAGAATTCTCCTGTAAATGTAAAACATGGGTGTTAAGATAAGAGCAGTTTTATAAATAACATACAGTAGAAGGTAGTACTAATACAACTATTACTGCTTCTACTAAGGGGAATAACAAGGAGAGATATATAAAACTAAGGAGGAACACCTCCCCCCGACCCCCCCCCCCCAACAGTAAACACAACTATTCTATGATTTAGTAGAAATTGAGTATCAGACTTCCTGCTCAAGTACCTTGCATCTCTATGGTTTGGCTGAAAAGTAGCTAAGAGCAGATTACTAGCTGTTTGGATGCCATGTGGTTGTCTTTCATAAAATCATAGAATCATTGAATGGTTTGGGTTGGAAGGAACCTTAAAAATCATCCAGTTCTAACCCCCCTGCCTTGGGGAGTGGCACCTTCCATTACACCAGGTTGTTCAATGCCCCATCCAACCTTGCCTTGAACACTACTAGGGATGGGGCAGCTACAGCTCCTCTGGGCAACCTGTTCCAGTGTCTCACCACCCTCATAATAAAGAACTTTTTCTTAACATCTAATCTAAATCTCCTCTTTGTCAGCTTAAAGCCATTCCCACTTGTCCTATCACTATATGCCTTCAAGTCTTACCAGCCAACCTCAGTCTTGAAACTGACAGGTCATCTCTCTTTGCTAGGTGAGTTGATTTCCCTTTGTCTGGATTCTCTAGGCAGTGTGAAAACACCATGGCACTCGGGAATTTTCAAAACATAAATTGTTGATAGTGCCTGCTGCGGAAATTTTGGCTCATCCTCTTGTTTTCATACAGTACTGGTGAAATCATGGACCAGTGATATGATTGTTTTTCTCTCATGCACAGCACAGAGTGTGTGGCCCCTGTTACCTCCTAATGCTCATACATCTCACATTGGAAAGGCCCATTGAAACACAAATAGTATGTGCGAATGATTTCAAAACACCAAAACAATATGACGACAACATACTAAAGATGCTACAACTCCCTCGGCACTGCTTAGTTCCTGTAGATTTTTCTGCCTGTACTAGACAAAGCATGCCACCCTCCCTGCTTCCTACAGTAGAGTGCCTTCAGATGCACAGCCTTGCTTTGCACTCCCAAGTACCTTAATGTGTATTTTAGGAAGTGTGAATTTATGCTTGCTTATTGCCTGTTGCAGTATTTAGAGTGACGGTTCCATATTTATCACAACAGTTATTTTAAAGAACCACAACCAAATGAGGAATAGAGAACTTGCAAAAGCAGGCTAAGGGTGGAGAAAGCAGAGGCACATTCGATACCACTGCACTCCTCATTTCACCCCTTAAGAATCATCTACCAAAGCCTCACCACCATGTTTTGTCCTGTCATGTTGCTGCTGTTCTTTTATGGTTCCCAGTTCTGACATGAACATGTAGTTTAGAGGACTTGTGTCACTGCACAAACCCCCAGTATTTCCAGGCAGATGGTGTGGTCCCACACACTTACATAATGTTATGTGGAGTGGGCAATTGAGGGAACCTGAGTTCATGGCACTTGAAACATGGATTTGTGTGAGCTAGGGGGCATGAAAAAGCTGAGTACAGGATATTTCTTTTATACACTTCGGAACTGAAGAACAAGATTATATCATGCAACAAAACTCCACAGAGCCTGGCTTGCTTGGATCTGGATTAGACTTTCAAAGCTGTTCTTAGAATTTTGTTAAAGTTGTGCTCATTTTGCCACTTGTTTTAAAATAATGTTTTTACATATGAAAAAATATTATTGGTCAGATAATACTTTTTATGAATTACAATAACAGTACTTTGTAAATGACTACAAATCACTGACTGAATACATGACATTACATAAAAGCATGAATTTTATACCTTTGGTGCAAAGATGTACTTTATTAACCATAATACCTGAATACAAACTGCTTTAGTCTCCTGCTTTCTGTGTTTTTTTTCTGTCTCCCATTCTCCTGTTCCAGAACTTGCAGCTCAAATTAACACAGTGCCACAAACCTGTCTCTTGCTCTGGGACAGTGGGCATCTGCTGAATATAGTCTCCAAACAGGAAAATTACTCTGGTCCTTTTAAAAGGAAGGCTGTGTATTTTCACAAGTTATGTCCCTCACAATCTTCACCATTATACTGAGATTACCCTGACCTGATCCAAAACATGGATTTTAATTATTACATAGGAAATGTGGAGAAAGTTGCAGTTATAAAATACTTTATTTCCACATTCTGAGTTAGAGCATTACATTAAGGATGCTAGAAACAGAGTAGTGGTTTTACCAGTTGGTTTGGGTTTTCTTTTTTTGTTTGTTTGTTTAGTTGTTTTTTTGTGTGTGTGTTTTGTTTTGTTTTTTCCTGAGAATTATACAACTTCTCAATGTCAAAGCATGGGATAAATCCCTAAAATACCAAGAATGATCCCTTCCCACGTCATGAGCTCAACACTTTCCCTAAGAGCCAAGGTTAATATTTATCTATGCCCCATGACAGTAATTTTTGAAGGTGTTGCTCTTGGAGATTAATTGCTGCTTCAAACAGGCAGTTAACAGTTTAAACAACATTTTTATTGGCATACAGTAGTTCAGTGTCTACTAGTGTGCTGATGGGTTTATGACGATCAAAGTGAATTAAAGAGTTCATCTTCTAGTTACACGTTATTAGAGGCACTGCGCCATGTAAGTACCCTGGGTTAATGTATGTGAGATGTACAGTCACTGGTGTGCACAGAAGAAAATGTTCATTTTAAAATATTGTACTTCAGACTGTTTTCTGTTCTATTTACACTCGGAAATGAATCTCTCAGACTACTGGTGCTCCAGTGACCTGATGCCTGAGCACACATGCTTCTGAGGACACAGTCCAGGCCCTGGTGGTCATATTTCAGCACTGGTTTTCCACAGGATACAGCATCATGCTTGGAAGAAGTATTGCTACAGTGTCATAGGTTCTACACTGCACTGTGTTCAAATAAGTGGCTGAAGAATCAGCTGCAGAACTCATTACACTTTCAGATATGTTGCTTGAATTCAATACAACTGATACAGTGTTTATATGATCACTGGCATTAAAGGAAACAAGACATGTGTAATCCTATTAATTATCTAAATTTTACACCTCATTGATTGGGCATTTTGAGGTCTTCAGTGTGATTAGAAGCCTGAGGTCTCTATTGTGTCTGCCTGCTATTGGTGTCAATCTCAAACAGTGTGGCTATGCCTGCTTTCCTCAGGGAACCACAACCTGACAATGTCCACAACTCCACTGAAGTGAGTTTTACAAACCTCTTTGGGCATCTGTGCCACGGCAGGTTGTACAAACATGCTACAGGGGATTTCTGAAGGGAACGTAGAATGCCTTCACTGTGATTGCAGTGCAACATGGAGATTTCTGAGCTATGGGGCTAGTTATAGCTATGTCACACAGTGCCTGAGCCTCCTAAGCATACCCCAGTCTCCAGGACATGGATTCCTATCTCTATTTTCCAACTCTGTTGGAAAATACTGTCTCTGGCTTGGTTCTAGCAGACCAATTAACTAAAGCCAGCTTGTGATAAATGTTTCTCCTATATAAAATTATGACAGCTTGCTGTCTAAGTATAGGATGAATGCATCCCCCATTTCAGCTGAGTATTGTCACATGGATGTAATGAGGTTATTTAGCACGGCACAACTGGTGTGCCTTGCTGCTGTGACTCCATGGGACGCTGCTCGCAAACTATAGCTAGGCTCTTGCCTCACTGCTATTTATTTGTGTTGTCTGACTTTTTGTTTCCTGAGTAAAAGTGACACGTACAATTGGGAAGAAGCTGATCAGCTTCTTAAAATAATTTTAGCCAGTTGATAGAGGTTCCTAATTAGTTAACCACAAATTCTGGTCTTATGGGGACACTGCTGGAATGGAGCACAGAAAGCCAAGCCTCTGCCTCATGCCCACGTATGGAATGTGAAAACAGAAGCTGTTTGCAAAAATAAATAAGAGGTGTGGGTAGAAGAGTACACTATAAAAATATAACAGATAATTTATTTATAAACCACCCTCTTAAATAAGAAATAGTTGCAATTTTTAATTCCAGACTGTCTCTCTGTAAGTCTCCTTTTCAACGGTCACATTGCTGTTTACTTACTTCTGGTACCTCACATCCCTGGTGGCTGATTCTGTCTTTTCTTTACTATATCTGTCACCCAGAACCTAAATCCTAGCTGCTGGGAATGAATGAATAAATAGTCTCAGTGTAAGGAAGCTGCCATGGTCCTGGAGGCTGAAAGATTTTAGGTAGACCCAAGTCCAATATGCTAGTCTTGCTATTGAAGTAGTCATAGAATCATAGAATGGTTTGGGTTGGAGAGGACCTTAAGATCATTATGTTCCAATGACCCCTCTCAGGGACGCCTCACACTAAACCATGCTGCCCAATGCTCTGTCCAGCCTGGCCTTGAACACAGGCAGGGCTGGAGCATTTATCACTAAATTCAGTTAGTATTTGACTTAATTCCTGAACATACATATACTTATATGAATTTACAATCTATTTATTACTGCTGGAGAGAGCACTTGAAATTCTGACTCTCAGGGAAAATGAACAAGATTTTACAGACTTTTTTGTCTAAACCTGGGCTCAATCCAACCTATCATATATTCACATAGCCATGATGAACTTGTATTTCCTGAAGTTTGAATTGAAACGCAATGTTGTGTAGTTTTTCCCCAGGTTCTAGAAGAATGTGCCCCTTTTTGGGATGGGGAGGGTTTGTTCCATTTTTGGAATTGTGTTAAAGAGTTTTCATTCAGCTGGGTCTTCTGTAGATTCCAAGCTAAATCAGCTGTGCCATAAATCTTGGTATTAGTCAATGTCGAAAATAGCTGTATCATTCATGTACTTCTCTTTGCTTCCTTTCCTGCTATTTATCCTTTCCAGAAAAAGTACCAGAATGGTGATTCTGAATGCTGGAAGACTGGGCTGCTTGCATAGCAAGCAATTTCTGTTGGCTGCTCCTGCTCCTGGTAGAGTCAAACTCTGGCCAAAAAGTTAAGCTAAATTGCATGAACGCTGAGAGTACTCATGGAGTTGAGTGTGCCCATTCATGAAAAGTACAGCAAGGGTGAAAATATTAAAAGCTGCAATACTGAGATTGCTCAGTCTTGGGACTCTAGTTAATTTCTCATTTGGAATGAAATACACTTCAGAAACATCATTGCCCTTGTCATATTGTTCTTTTAACCAGACACCTAAAACAGTTAAGCTGTAGTTTTGAAGGTGAACTCAAACAAGAATAACAATTCAAGCTCTTAATACCATATTTTCCCAGTTTAAAGTTACATTGAAAGCTAGGTATTTCACCCACATAATTAACTACTAGCTTGTACAGTTGAAGGATGGGTTTCATCTTTCTTTTAACTGAAAGCAGAAGATGTGTTATTATTGCTCTAGGAAAGCGATATTGCCAGATTTTTAACAGAAACTTGAAAATTGGAGATTCAGTGCATTCTCTGTAGCTTTTTCCTCTTTATTCACTGGTGTATAGATTATACCTCTTCCAGGCCTTTCTTTTCAGTCCCTTTGATTTGTAGGTAGAGCACCACAGAAACTCTAGATGAAAATTTGCATTCTTAGCTTCTACCACAGTATTATATCCAATAGAGTTGATTTCCTGTGCATTATTTATCTAAGTCTATTCTATGAAAAAAATAAAAAAGTTTGTTGGAAAATCAGTCTTACTTAGAAAAAAAATCTATATTTAAAGAAGTAAAACAGTGATAACTCTTAAATGCTATATTCTTGCTACAAATACTTTAGCCAAATACTTGATAAATACTGAGAAGTTACTTGGATTTATGTCTTTTTCTATGTGGAGAAAATGAAGGAGATAGTTTTACATTCTGTTTTAATTAGGTCAGAAAGTAAGCAAGATTTACTTTCACGGTTGTTTAGAGTGCCATCCAGTTTGATGGGGAATCTGGCTGACATGTCTCAACCAGCAGAATAAATCAGAGTACTCATTCACGAGTTGCTATCAATGTGTATATACTCCAGAAGATGAGACTGTAACCCCTATCTCTCTCCATATCAGACAGTAAAAGGATTTAAAACAGGGACTCACCTCTAAATGCTCTGATAATCGTTGGCAGCGGCATCACTTCCTCCTTTGTTGCACCTGAGTTGAAAAGATCTGAGCTACAGACAGGCCTCTGGAGAAAATACAGAAAAGACTTTCTGATGAGGACAGAAAGATTGAGGTCACTGGAGGCTGGTGCTCAGCAATGGTGGGTAGGTCTCATTTCTTCTACAGATAAGGAGTTTTGTCACCTCCTTATTGGGGTGACACACCCCCATTTGGCCTTTTGTGTCTCTAACCATTACATGCATAGCGCTCGTCATCAACAAGGATTTTAAGCACCTGATTCAGAATTTTACTTTCTATTAGGTAGGAAAGCTGTAGCCTTGCAGGACTTAAAAAAAAAAAATTACACTTTCAATGTAATTTGCAACAAAGTCGACATTGTAATTTGCAATATTCACATGATAGGTATAAAAGGTTTGTATCCATATGAAATATCTTTCTTTTAAAGCCAGACAGTTTGTTGGTTCTGTCTAGGATTTACAGTAGATCACTCTTATTGGTCCTCTCATCAGCCATTTTAGATTAGGACATATAATTTTACTGTTTTCAAACAGAAATATCATACCCACTGTGTTCAGTTACTGTGCATTACTCCTATTTAATAAGGTGGAAAGTTGGTCTTTGAAAATGCCTCAAGTATCCTGAAAGTGTGAAAGTTAAAGACAAAATTTACCCTAGACAGAGAACAAGAGGATGCTGGGGCCATTCCTTTATTCCCCAGAGAAAGTGAGCAAATTTAACAGAATTAACATACATGCTTTTTCTTGCTTGAAGATTTGTTATGAATGTAAGAACCACTCAATTTCCCCATGTTCCCAACAGCATGAAAGTAAGTTTTCAGAAAGGACCTGTCTCTCTCTGCTGCCAGCATGTTTGACAAGAGTCTGGTAAAGCTTTTTCCCAGAGAACTCTCACAGCCTCTGTGTGAGACAAAATTCAGACAGGTTGTACATTGTAACCAGTAGCTCAAACATTTCTGGGGTAAACCACCACGTTCCTCTAAGAGCTGCGTCTTTTTGCCACTCTGTTAATGTTCCCAGCTGTTTACTTGTTCCCAGGTATGAAATCAAACGCGGGGAGTGCTGGTCTGAGCTGCAGCGTGACTCAGTGGCCATCACCATATTCCTTTGAAGGAAGGATCTGGCAGGCAGCACTAAGTGGAATCATACCTTAAGTATGCACATGTAAATATGCAAACTCCAGTCCTGAGGTGTAATTTATTTGTGATGACTCTGCTTATTCCTAGGAGGATAAGAAAAGAAAGCATAAGGTAGTATGTAGTAGTAGAAAGTGTTATTGCATGGTCTTTTCCTTCATTTGCTCTCAATACCATCTGGATTCTGTAGGATCAGGCACAAATCCTGCATCCCATCTTGCATCCCATTTACGATGGCAAATTTGGACCATCTCCACTGAAGTAACAGAGAAGCATTAACACAAAACCAGTCAGTCTTATGGGACTTCAGATCCCATTTTATTAAATCAAATTTATATGTTTAGAATTATGTTGTTTGGAATGTGCTACATTAAAAATAAATGTTTTGTTGTCCTGCTGTACAGCATTTACCTAGAGATAGAAACCTGCTTCTTACACCTGTACTTAGGAGCCATTCTGCAGTGACTTCCCTTATACACTGAGGAAGTTGAGTTAGAGTAACTCCAGTTACAGTGTGTGACATGATGAAAGCTTATTGTAACTCATCTGCAGCAATAACACATTGCAGCAGATATGTAAAGAAATAGAAATAGATTCTGGTTTCCTAGGATCTGTGTTTGAACTCTTAGCATATATATGATTCTGTGACAAAAGCCATTAAATTATATTAATGCTAGATCTATGGTAACCAATATCATGTGAGTGTTATTTTTATCTGGATGTTGAATTTCTATTTTGCGTTGCAAGGATTCATTACAATAGTGAGCTACAGTAATAAACAGTGTGTATGAGACTTTGCATGGTCTGTGAAGGAAGCTTATGGAACCATGTTACACAAAAGAAAGAATTCAGGGGATACAAAACTAGTCATTGTGCTGGAGGAAGTGGTCTTAGGAAAATAAGGAGTCTTTTGAGTACATCCATGCCCCCACTCAGTTTCTGGCTGAGTCTCTGATTTTCTGTGCAATCCTGGACAAATAATTTTGATTATGTCTATAGTATATAATGTAAGATCCTACAGAAATACGCACTGTGACTTTGGCTGAACTTTGAGAACTATTTTTTACCTCACCTCAATGAAATTTTCAGGTCAAAAAGCTGGGACAGGTCACATAGGTCATATGGTATGGGATAATAAAGTGTACATTTATCAAATTGGGTAGAAGACACCAAGCTATTGACACTTTAATGGAAAGTTTTTTTTGTTGGTTGGTTGCTTAGTTTGAAAAAAAAAAAAAGCAAATACTTTAATAGGAATAGGGAATTTTAGAAATTAAAAACTCTTCTTTTCTCTGAACCTGTTTTCCTTAGACAAAATGGAATTCCTCAGAAAATTGCCCTGTGGAATGATATGACTGTAGATCTGGAAGCAAGCACTTTTTCTGTATTTCTTGTTACACTTTTGCCTATGAATGCACAGGACCATGAGTGTTCCAGGGAGGACTGTGAACTGAAGCTGGCTTGGCTGGTTTGATGTCCTTATCAGAACAACTTTGCCATGTGTTTCAGGAAACAGTAGGTTGACCTTGGTGGTCCCTGTTTTACAGGATTGGGAGTATCTGTGCTTCTAGCTGGCGACCCTGGTTGCCAGCTCCAGCTGAGGTGTCAGCAAGAACAGCCCCAAATCTTACTGAATTCCAGTGTAAACAACAGAGCTGCTGTCATTTCAAGAGTCACCCTGGGTCCTTGCAAAGATTTAAGTGAATCCCAGCACAATTCATGAGTCCCTTTCCATGCATCCCCTTGGGCCAGAAAGGCTGCAAACTGGGAGTGACAGAATGGCTCCTGGACTCTTCAGGGGACCCCTGCTATTCTTACCTTGCCTCTGTGTGAGACACCATGTGTTTGGACAAACAAGATGCTTCAGCTGTGCTACTCATACCACCCAGATGTGGGCAGTAAGTGTTTGTGTGTGTGTAACTTCTCTCTCTCTAGTGAGGAAATCTTTAGTGCTGTGTACTGGCAGGAGATGCTTTGGCTGCTACACGGCTCTGCACATCTCCCCACTGTGGCGCCTGACCACTATGCGCTGCCTGTGATCCATTAGTTTGGGGCCTGGGGTCAGGGATCTTGCTTTGAGATGCAGGTGCTGTGGCAGGGAACTAAGCTGGAGACATGAGCAAATGCAAAAGGTGTCTGACAATTCTGCACTTCTTGAAGTTTCTTATGGCTGTTACATCTCAGTAAGAGGGTGACAAAGGGGAAGGAGAAGTCATCTTGAGCCAGTGGGAAGGGGCCATGCAATAGCCACAAAATGAGCCTGCTCTTCTGTGAAGTCTTTTCTCATCTAAAAAACATAATTTTCAAGTTTATAATCTCACTTTTCCATGTTGGCGTGTGAATAAGTCTGTTGTTTAAATACTCTGGAGAAAATGGATGTGGTATTTGTATAATATGTGGCATTTTTAAATATGACCTAGATATTTAGGAAGCCTTTGTACACCCACCTTTGCTACCCCCCTTTTAGCTGCTCTGAGGCCCTTTCATAAAGTTCTCTTTTTACTTTAAAAAAAAACCCAAAAACAAACAAACAAAAAAAAAAAAAACACCAGAAACAAAAACAACAACAACAACAACCAAAAAAAAAAAATCAACCCAAAACAGATTGTTACCATGTTTGTGCTCTGGTGTTTTTGCTTTGTCTCATAGGAAATAGCTGTTTTTATGCTAACCCTTAAGCTCACTGTCTGATCCTACAGTTTTCTTCCTGACTGAAGCTCTCTGGTCTTACATGAACAAATATCTTGCAATTATATTTCACAATAATTGCAAACACTGTGCAACTAACCCATGGCAGAACTAGTTGTGTTAATGGTGGAGAATTACAAGAAATGCTATATGAAAACAAGAAAGCAGTTGGTCTTCAGAGGCAGAAAAAGAAAGAGCAGAGTGCAAAGGTGGGATGAACAGTTCAGAGGTAGAAGGATATTCTGATTTTTCTAAAACCAAAAGTAACACTGATGTTTTGCTCTTTGCTTTGAATTCTTTCCTTTTTTTTTCTCTGCACTGGACATGCAGACATTTCAAAGCAAGGTAACACTTCATCTCTATATATTATTTTAGGGGATATTTAGGTCCAAATGCAGTGGTTTCTTTCCAGATGCAAAATGAAAAGCCTTCACCCCCAGTTTTGGATGGGAATCACTTACTCAGGAACAGACCATATACTTGGCTAAATATTCCAAGCAATTCTTTTAGAATAAAAATCTAGAGCAGGAACTCAGATCCAAATTCCTCTGAATTTCAGGAATACTCCAATCCTGTTTCTAATTGGTGCATTTTTACATTTGTTTCTAGCAAATACCAAAGGTGTTATTCAGGTATAAGACAGTTCATGAAATAGTTACCACAATCTTTCTTTAAGCACGTTGCCCTTAAGAAAGTTTCTACATATGATGAGAGGTGCCTGTATACCCCCAGACAGACTTGCAAACTGGAGGAAGTGTTTTGAATATAACTATGCAGCAGTACAGAAGACAGTCTGGAATAGTTCAGCCACCGTCCCTCACTGTTTTATAATTAGTTACCTTAGTTTAGATGCCAAACATAGAAAATTATTATCCATCTGTACTGCCATTTCCCATTACTATTTGGCAGTCTTAATTTCATTATATGCTGAAAAAAACCCTCTCTGTGAACTTTGCTAAAGAAACACAATTGTCTTAGAAAAGTAGCTAAAGCATGTGAGGGTTAAAAGTAACTTTTTTCCCATAAGTGTCATTCTCCCAACTTAGAATTCTTCAATAGATACAGAGCAGCGCAGAACTGAAAGTATTTTTTAATTTCAGTGCTTTGTATATTTACAGAGGGATTACAACAAACTTCTACACTTTATCTACATTTTAATAGGTCAGCGTGAACATATGAAGTGTATTAAGGTGGACTGCCTTCCTTATTAAACTTACGTGAATTTGTCAAAAGCCCTTAGCTGTTGTATGCAATAGGGGCTGGAAAGCCATGCATGATTGAGGTCATGCATCCAGCCAGTTTGTAAGATGATCCCTCTGTACGGAGCCATCAGCCATCCCTAACATAGGGGCGCACTCATACACGCATTCCTGTCAAGTCATCTTGTGAAAGGCTGCTTGCTTCCAGCTTGGCTTGAAAGTGCAACCTTAATAAAACTCACTGAAGCCTGAGAGAAAATAGCAGTTCTGCAGCAGATAGTGTAGGGGAAAGAGACTGGGATATGCATATGCAGCTGACTAAAGCAGGCTACATGCTGGACTGTAACAGAGAGGAAACAATAAATCTTAACTACTATGCAATAAATATTCCCAATTTTAACTAAGGAATCTATCCTCGTAGTGAAATTAAAAAAACAACAGTTTATCCAAGCTTGATTACCAAAGTGCTCTTCTCCAGTCCTTTTTCCAAAGACTTCAAGGGAAATTAAGAACAAATTTAAAGAAAGACGAAGAAAAAGTTTTTGTTAAAGCAGGAAAGGAAAGTAATAATATCATGTCAGTTTTCCTTTCCTTTGCTTTCCTGGCAGCGATTCTTCCTCATATAGCCTGTAATAACCAGCGTCGGGGTCCAGAAGCCAGTGGGAGAAGATTTAACCGGATTCAGCATGGGCAGTGCACCTACACTTTCATTCTGCCAGAACAGGATGGGAACTGTCGTGAAAGCACGACAGACCAGTATAACACAAATGCTCTTCAGAGAGATGCTCCTCACGTGGAACAGGATTTCCCTTCCCAGAAACTGCAACATCTGGAACATGTGATGGAAAATTACACTCAGTGGCTGCAAAAAGTAAGTGTTTCTTTTTTTCATTTATCACTAAATGGATTTTTTTGGCGACTCTTATGCTGTTTAGGGGTTTCATTAGTTTCTATGAGAACTGAGGTAATAAGGATTGACCTAGTTCGTGGCTGTGTAGGGGAGAAATGTTTCAGCCAGAGTGCACCATTCTTGGTGACATTGCTCTTGGGAGCAGAATTTTCCTGTTGTGAAAGATGCAACTTCTTGAAGTTTTATCTCAAGAGACCACGGATGTTTGTAAGCCAGAGAACACAGAAATCCTCCAGAGACTCTAATGACAGAACTTACTAAGTATTCCTGTAAACTCTCTTACAGCTCACAGATTCAGATCACGTGCCATGCAGGATACCTGCTACTCTGACAGCAAAAAGGAGCATTTTAAAAAAAATCAGCATTTAAAGGCACTAGGTTAAGATCATTGTTCCTCCATAAATAGATCTATATAAATTGTTTGACACAGCTAATTGCTGGAAAAAAGAAGAAAGTATATAGGCATTCATAGTCCTAAAATATCACAGCTAAAGTTTTTAACTGTGTCCATTACACTGGAGTTCAAACAGCTTGTTTTAAATTGTGTTTGTATATGTGCATTCTGTCATAGGAAGGGAAAAAATGGGTTTGAAGGTGTAGCAGTAACTTAGCAGAAGTAATTACTTTCAAGAATTTTTGCAGTAGTTCTAATTTTCTAATGAACTTTTCAGTATTTTATGCATGAGCTGAAGTTTGGGTTTGAGAAGACTTAAATATGTGAATAATTCCACTCATATGAGCAGTCCTATTCACCTTAGCAGATTACTCACTTGTGTAAAATTACATACCTTGCAGGATCTTTTCAAAGCCATGGTAATGAAAATGTCTTGGGATAGCTGACCAGTAAAAATAAATAAACAGTTTTTGTATATAGTCATTTGTAATATTCCAATTCTCACACTGGCATTTTGACCTGGCAAAGCAGAAAATTGAGCTATTGAGGGAAGTAACTAGTTGTGTAAGATGGTACAAGAAAACTACTGTATGTACTCTTTTGAAAGATACATTATTTAACTCTAACACAAGTTCGTCATAAGAATGAGCATCAATAAAAATCTAGTGAAGACTTTAATAGGCGAGCTAAAACTTCCTATTAGCATAGTTAGTTACCTGTGTTATTCACAAGTTTTGTTTCATCCAGGCAGTATGCAAAACAGAAATATGTTAAAAAGCATATACAATCATTCCCCATCCCCCTAACCCTCCTAAAGTCTTCAAAGAGGATTTCCCGGTCTCTTGGTGAATTAACTGTACTCTTTGCATATCTGGCTCTAGCAAGAGAGAAAAGCCCCTGTCAGTAAATATGTAACTGTAAAACAGAATATAATCAAGCATTTATTTTTTAGACTACTTTCCCTTTTTTTTTTTTTTTTTAATATCTTAGTCTGCTTTGGGAATATAATGCTGGAAATGAGGGGATGCCTTTTGTAGAGGAAAGCATTTCTTAAGGAATTATTTTACTATACCTTGGGAGGGCTGAGGCAAGCACTAAAAAGAGGAAAGTTGTTATTTGTGTTTATACACACATGATTTCACTTGAGCAAAGTGCCTGCTGAATCGTGCTTATAAGACTTATTCTGTGTTTGTCCACTAGAGACTGAACTAAGATCACTGTTTCAGTGTGAGCTGAGCATGAAGAAATATGAGTCTCTGGAGTGTGAATGTCTGAGTTAGGGTTAGTCCTCTCACACTTTGGAGGGAAGTGATTAAACAGGTAGGAAGCCCAATGAAAGCAGTTTATATTTGAGGACTGTTTTTTCTGGAGTGATTGTTAAACATGCTATGGGCAGACCTATCCCCCCTCCTCCTTTCCTTCCCATCCCCCAAGCCTCTGCTCCCAGGGGTTTACATAAAACTGGGATTGTGCACATATCCCCATGTGTCAGTTTTCCCTGGAATGAAAGGACTCGTTTCTCTGTGCGATGGAGTATGGCTCACTCTGAACAAATGAGGCTGATGTAGCTCTATTATAGCATCTCTGAATACTGAATTTGCTTTGCTGCTGTTGCCATTACAAAGCATCTCAGCCATAACTCATTTCCTTTCTAAACAAGCATAATGTTGAAGTGCAATGAATATATTACGTAGATAACTCGCATATCATTTTTATACTCTGCATTGTTTTCCCTCCTTATATTTTTAATATCAGATTTAGCTGCTGATACACTAAACAGTATTTTACAGTTGCACCTGCAAAGAACAAAGTAAATAATAATTTATCGTTATAGATCTATGACTGGAAGTGAATAGCTAGAATAAGACATAATGCTTAAGAATTCGAGAAATATTCTGACTTACATAATGGAAATAGCTTTATTACTTCAGGTTATATGTATAACTTTCATTAAAATTGTCCATAGGCTATGTTTGAGTGACTTGTTTTCTCAGCACAAATGCTAGCTTGCAATATTGAAAGACTATTTATTAAGGAAGTTTGGGGAAACATGGCTTGCTTAACTCTGTAGTATCTTAAACTTAAAATGGTTTTCTTTGCTCTCTAGGCTAGCAGATTTCTAGGAGCAAATCAAGTATCAAAGTAAAATAAGAACACAAACCTGAGTGAAGATAAAAATGTGCTTGTCTGGGGAGCCAGTTACTGGCAATTAAGTCCCAGCCTTGTCCATTGACATTTGCATATTTATAGTCAGCGTAACAGGGATTGGTTGGCAAATCAGGGACCCAGCAAACTGCTCTGCACAGAAACTATTCGGAAGAAGATGACTTGGTAAACATTTTTAGCGATTTTCCTAGAACTGTTTATTTTAATACCGGATAGCTTTCCCCATTGTTTAAGCTTGGGTTTCATTTCTGCAATATGTTTATACTAATAGTTCAAAACAAACAGTTCATCACATTCTCCTTCTTGCAGTAACTGACTGGCACACGTGATACTGTTTGGTATTTAATTACAGTGTCTAAGTATTGCCAAAGAGGAGTTACATGAAATGTTATCGTCATATCTTGCTTGGGAACTTTCTGTCAGTCAGCTTGTTGAACTCAAGGCATCAATAGACTCTGTATACATTCAGAATAGGTATATAGATGAATTTTTCACATACTTATCCATCAGTCCAAACAGCAGTAATAGTTGTTATTACAGTAGTAAATTTTACATGATCCACTCGTTCTTTTTTTTTCCTGATCATCACCTAGGTAGAATCATATTAAAGTTTAAAATTAATACTTAATAGTAATGTACAGTAAGAAACTAACACAGCTGTACAAGTTTGAGTTGAAAGTGAACCACAACTATTCTGTCAGCCAGATCCCAGACTTAGATTTCTTAGATTTTTTTCACTTTCTCTGCAAATATTGATGGCATAACTACACTTAAACCAAATAGAGAAGCTTCCACTCACTTCTCTTTGCCTTCAAAGTGCCTGTTCTGTCACCAACTATAACAGAAGTATAAAATGATGAGCCAGTTTCAGTCATTAAAGAAAGAAATTATGAACAATTTTTTCTGGGGTACCTGTAGTCATTTGATAGTCCACTTTAAAGTTTATTTTTCCTATTGTTTTGATAAATTATTTGTCTATGGCGTTCTTTGTGCTTTTTATTGACTTCCATATTTTACAGAAGTAAGATCACAAGTGCTCACTTGGGTTTTAAGCATGTAAGGAATCTAGATTTTGAAGGGGACCAATCATTGTATAGAAGAAAGTAGCTTTTGAAAAGACTGGTATCTGTCACTGTGTGCTGTGGCTCTACTGAAAATCTGAAATAATAATAATAATTTGCTTATGTGTGTGGATTGTGCCTTGGATTTTATATTGTTTGCTGAAGGTGGGAAAATTCCTTATATGTCATTCTTGCTGTGAAGTTGCGTGAAAATGTGATAGAGCCTGCCTTGAATAAGGCATATCCAGAGTTGTCATAATATCCTATGAGGCAAATTTCTATTAATACAAAGACAGAGGTGCCATAGTGTGTGCAAAATTTTGTCACATTAAGAAACCAATATTCCCTAGTTGAATGAATACAAGAAATAGTAAAAATTGTATTTAGGCTTATGTCTCACTGGGCATTTTGTAATGTATCATCTGACCATAGTTTCCATATAACATTTGGATGATGAGTGCAATCAGGAGATCCATGATGAACTCCTGTTAATTTTCCTAAATAAAAGCAGTTAATTAGATTTGGAATCTTCTTGTGCTTATATTACTGACAGAGCTGTGTAAGAAATGGTTTTTCAGTAAATCTTTCCTTTTCAAGGTGGACCAAGGCTAAAAAGAAGCAGTGAGAATGTTTAATCCAAAACTGGCCAGTAGCCTCCTATTTGGCATCCAGCTTGAATCTGGATTTCTTGTCTAGACCCAGAGGTTGTTTTCTAGTTTAGGTACTCGTTTTTGCTTCGATGAATTCTCATATCCAAAACAGAGCCTCATCCTAGTGACCTTTGAAATGGAGTTCACACAAACAAGCTTTGAAACAAATGATGGGATTCAAATTAGTGGGATTACTTATATATTATGTACTACTCAATGATTAAGTATATAAAAATGGAATTTAAGGAGCAAAAGTAAGTTCATGGAAACAAACTAATTCAAAGAAAATTAATGTTTGAGTGTAAAACCAAAATTGCTTATTTACCTCCAAACAATCTCTTGGCTAATAACATGCCTGCACTTCAAAACAGTATTAATCACATTTCTGAAGTCGTTGGGATAATTTGAGGTACCCACAAGAAAGAGGCAAGACTTTAAATGTGGAAATTCCTGAAAGCGTTATATTTATTTGGGGGATAACCAATTTGGCAATGTTGTAGCTTTTTTTTTTAAGAAGTAGAAGGGCAATCCCACATGTGCCACATTTGGTAGTAAATTACTTACCAAAAGAGTATTTCCCAAGCTTGGACAGAAGGTTTTACATAATGTGCAGTAGAACCTGAGTATGTTTGTTTCCAGTGATGACAGCTGTAATTAGGAACTTTCTGGTAACAATAAAATATTACATTTATTAGTCATCAGAACTGTCCAACCGACATGCCCAGTGGGAGATCTCATTTAGAGCACTGAGAGCTTTTCTAAATGAAACTGATATAAAGTAAATTGTGTGTCATTTTGAGGGTGCTGAGAACTCATCGTTCCCATTCCCTTCTGTGGTTTGGAACCAGTCTTCGCTTCACAGAGCTGGGTGCCTTGGAAAAAAAAAAATAAAAAAAAAATAGAAAGGAAAAGAAAGACAGCCCATGTGGGAAAAGTATGGAGCTGAGTATTTTAAGTCTGCATCATCCCACCCAAACTTATGGCCGAAAGCCAGAGATAGCCAAGATAGGTTTTTCTTTCCTGTGGGGAATCTCTCAGTGCTGTGTCAAGAGACAGTAGAAAGCCCAGAGGAAGAGCCAGGCATCTGAATGTTCTTGTGGAAGTCCCTGCTTCTCTTCATTAACTCCAGGGAAACCCTGAGCAGCTCACTTCCTGATTTAAATGCCCCAGTTAAATGGGATAGATTTAAGCTTTACTTCTATCCATGGCTGTAGCACAGACTTCCCTAGTGACTGCAAGGAAATTGTAAACTTTAAGTATTTCAGTTTCCCTTTTCTAACACAAATATAGTCCTACTACCTAATTTCACAATGCTGTTGGGAGGCTTAATATGTTATTTTTTGTGTTGCTTTTAGAGTCTTTCTAGTGGAAGGTATTTTGTGCTATTAAGAGTTTATAAATTATAATAATACTTCCAATGTTTACAGGAAATGGAGAGAAATTGAAAAATCTTTTGGAAGAAATTTAGTTTTAAAATTAGCAACTAAAATGATTTATAAAGAATAAGCAGATGAATACAATGAATATGAATTTATAATGCTAAGTCTATTTTGCAGGTTGCAGTTGAGCGAATTGATTGTGTCTGTCCTTTTAATAGCGAGAACAGTCCTTATTCTTGCAGTATTCTTCAAACATATTAAGCAGCTTCTGCTCCAAACTGTATTAATCTAAGATGAATAAGACTGTGTTTTAGACTTGTATGGTTTCTCAGGAAGACCAGTGAGGGACAGCTAGTTTTTCATAGCTATTTTAACCAGCAATTTTGAATAAACTTGCCATCATCAAAACTGAACTCACTTACATGATTTATAGGAAGCTGAAGATACTTAACAACCTGCTCATATTCATCTAAATTTATGGTTCAGCTTAGTTCAGTCATCTTCTCCATATTTGCAAGATGATTCAAACAATGATGAGGTAGTAAATGAAGACCTTTTAGAACCAGTATCAAGATTTTAGCTGTGCTGTGAACCTTATCTTCAGCACCAGCAGCTCAAGTGTCTTAAATAAACAGCCTTGGCGTAAAAGTCTTCCCAGTAGCATAAGGATTTCCTCTCTTGTTAAAGGGTTGTAGTTTGATCAGGAAAAGGAAATTGAAATAGTTTCATATTTCATAGGAAGGCTTCTTTTTCTTATGAAACAAGTGTACTTTAACACAAGGTTATTCTTGTGAAACCATATGTGCATATTTCAGTGTTATGAAACACCAGGGTGGTGAATATTCACTTGGAAGGGTAACTTAGAAATGCCATAAATTATTGAACATTTGCACTGCATTCCCTTTAAAGTTCCTGCACAAAAATGAAGCTTTGCTTTTCATTACCTTAGTTAAGAATTAGTTAATCTAAAACACTCTAAGTCACTCCAAAGGTGGGATAAAAAATCTACCCAGGGACTTGCACCAGTTCAATTATCCCTACTTAAAACTGATGCAAGTCAAACTAGTGTAACTTCCTTGTCTAAACAAGACTACCAGCGGGGCTACATTCAACATTGACCAAACATATGGGTACAGCCAGTCAAAGCGAGACAGGTATATGGTCAGCTGGAAAGATGCTGAAGTTGCACTGTTCTGCATTTGCAAAAATGTTTTGCTTTTAGAATTTAACAAAACCAACAAACCAACCAACCAAACAAAAAAATTTGATTAAGACAATTTTTTAATCCCTTAAGAAAAACATACAGAAAAACAGAGTCACATGATTGAAAGAAATTTCTTATACTGATTTGACTATCTTCTAGGAACAGAAATGAAAAGAAGAAAAAAAGGGTAATAGACAACTATGCTCATTTTATGGTGGAATAGGTGAATAGGTCTTTAACAAAGGTACTTTGAAGTTCTGTTATATAGTAGTACATGCTCAGTTATATGATCTTTATTACTATTCCTCATTTAAATGAGAAAGAAATAGGCTGAAAGTGCAGTTATAGTCTTGCTGATGAAAAATCTGTGTTGAAGACGCCTGAGTAAAAAGTAGCTGATGAAAAATTCTGCGAGCAGTCTCAGAATTCCTTGCCCTTGGAAGTCAAATCCTGGTGCATGAGTGTGTGCACACATATATATACAAATGCACATGCACACAGATATGCATTTAGATTTTTGGAGTGTTTGGTGTAACATATGCTAAAATCTGTTTCTAAGTGTTGTGGCTTAAATCCATTCTTATATTTTATACCTACTTACCTGCTGTCAATCTTTTGTTCTCCTAGAACAGACCAGTTGGCTCAAAATAATAGAAGAATTGGTAGCAAGATGAAATCTTGTGCATTGTACATGCGTCAATTCTCTGTGAATGACTACCCATGCTGTGCTGCTGATAAATTATGTGTGCCCTTTCTTTTGTTCTTTATAGAATGTATATGAAGCAAGAATTTTCATATATTCTGGAAAAAATATGACATTTGTACTTCCTATCCCAGCCATGTTTCTGTCCTCACATGTGCCTATCCGGCAAAACAAACCTGGTTATTTTTTGTGCATGCACAGCATCTGCTTCTTCAACAGGACTTGGCATAAATATATAATTTTTCATCAGGTCTTCTGGGAATTTTTTTTTTTTTTGGAGTAAATTCTTACCAGTTGTCGTGTTTTTACTAGTTGTCTTGCTGCAAATAATGTACCAGGCATCCCTTCTGCGATAGGAATGTATGGGAACAACCAAAATCCACTTGTTCCAGTTAGCAGAATTCCCTTCTGACTCTGTTCTGCAGGAGGTTTTGGGTCCTGACATTCTTTCTTCTCCTTCTGTACCAAGCAGACAAATAGGCTTGAGAGATTACCCTAGAGATAGGATAGGCTCTTAACATTCCTGCCAGGAAATTAAGGCAAGACTAGAGAACTGTGGGAGAAAACTGTGAGTATGAGCAGAAGACCTTAGAAGGTAATTTGTCTCTTTTGACAGCATGTCTTCTTTCACACTAGAGCATAGATGATCAGATTGGTGCTAATCAATTTTGAATTCAAAAACTATTTCTGCTGCAGGCTGGTATGTAATTTATAGACTGATCCTGCTTTTTTTCACATCTGAACTTCCTTTAAAGGCTTTCTGTGTGCAAGAGGGTTTTCTTGAAAGATACTATCTATGTTATGAAGCTTCTCTTTTAGGGACAACACTGTTTAGCAGGCCAGGCTTTCAGTTTCCTCAGCTGCGATCCACATCAGCCTAAATCTGCAGAGGGAACTTGCAAAGTTTCAAAGAGAAAAACACTGGTGCCTGCCCATTATTTTAAATATATAACCAACTTGCAGTCATTATCAAGGGCTCTCCAGCCTTCAAGGTGGGGTTCTTGCTTCCTGACTGTAGGTGAAAAAAATCTGATTCTCAAAGTGTAAATTTACTATTTTGAAACGTGTTTTAATATTTGACCTTTAATGCACTCCAAATCCACAGAACACATTTTAAATACCCATAAAAATGAGAGGAAGAGTCCTAGTAAAATCTCTAGAGATGCTTTTACATATATCTTCAGGTCTGTAATAGATTTGCCTGCCTCTCGGATCATATTATTTATGAATGTTTTAAAGCTGTCAGCCTATGTTTATAAACTTTTATTTTTCTTTCTGAATAACTTGTCTGTAAATATGGTCTTGCCCAGCGGAGATTTAGGAAAAAAGAATACAGTTGTTAAATAATGATTTTGTAATTTTTTTTTTCCTAAACATTGTATTGAATGAATTTTCAATTTGGGTGAAACCACCTGTGGCTCTACTTAAGTGTGCTGATTTTCACTTACGTATGTTCGACTTTCAATAGCTTTAGCAATAATCGTCTGGGAGTTTTAGTTCTCATGCAGAAGTCTTTTGCAGGAAAAAGAACTGTATTAAATAAATCTCTTCTTTAAAGCTCTCCCATTGGGTCAGCGTGTGGGTAAAGTGGGTCATTTTCATGCCTTTTTCTTCTCTCTTCTGAGTCATGCATTTATGTTTCAGGAAGTCAAGCATCTTCAGATAATTATCTTACTATCAAAGCACTAGTTCTAAAATCCTAATATTTTATATGAAAAACCTGTGTAGAAATGGCTTGATATTTCTGAAATCTCATAGAAAAACTTTATATACAAGCTGGTTCTCTGAAGCCTCCTCCAATGCCAAAGAACTCAATGAAGACTGCTATTGCCTTTGAAAATTCGGCATTCATATGCAGATAAAAGTCTCAGAAATAAGGACTTAGGATCACTGACATTATCATTTAACTATTGAGTATATTTATTTGTGTCATAGTTAAATATTTACCCTCTACAGCCTTAATTCATAGGGAAATTCCTGTGGCTTTGTAGGCCACATCAGCAAGTCAACCCAGTAACAAGCAGCCCCCAAACTGTGATGCCTTTGGTGCTGTGCCTGGAATTTTGAGGATCTGCTTAAACGGAAAATTGCTCAAAGAGGTGATCTAATCTCTTCCTGAATGAGCTATTCCCCTTTGCTCCTTGGCTAAAACTTCATACTTCACTCTGTATGTGACTTATTATAGTAGAGATAAATGGTAAAGGGCCACCTATCTTTCCTGTGTCATTTCTATCCTGTTAATAGGAAAGGCCATCAACGATCTGCTAGGAAGTTTTTCTGTGTTACTATATTTTTGTGGAGGAGATATGGACTGCAAAATTCTTAATCACTTTAGCCAGTTAACTACAGAGGTGATGATTAAGGTTGTTTCCCTTCACATTTTTCTTGAATGATCCAGTTTGATCTCTTGCCTTTTCCAAGAATTCTGTCTGATACAATAAATATCCTTTTGTATATTCCTCTGACAGTTTACCTCCATGACATCGCCCAGTTCAGCTGTTATGGCCTCTGTCTTCATGTCAGTTGTTAAAGAATTACTTTGTAGCTGTTGTAATACCAAACATTTATACCAAGAAGCATAAACAAGACAACTGTATTTGCAGAGGCACATGAGGCAAGAAGAGTTCCCCAAGTACTAAAAAGTTATCATTAAAGGTTATGATTACAGGAGAATAAATTTAATAATCATTGGTAAAAGGTAATTTTTTATGATTTGATCTGCTTGATGAGCTATTTTACTTGATTTTACCAGTCACAGTACAAAGATATAACACATGGCTCTGCAACTGAGAAGTATCCAGTTGAATGAGTGATTTCAAATCTTTATTAGCTGATTTTTGTTGAGAAAGATGGCTTGTTTCACACTTCCTGAAACCAGGGTACTAGTTGAATTTCTGCATCGCACCTCACTGGCAAAATGCTTGCGAATCCTTGCATGATTACATACACTGCTCTATGTTTATGCAACCATGACACCATGTAATGCTTGCGTAAACTATGCGAAATATCTGTGATAAATTTGTGAGTTGGGTAAAATGTAAATGTAATAACAATATAGGTAGCTTCTTCAAGTGCTTTTTGATGATTTTTAATTCCATAAGATAGTTACTGGACAGATAATTCCGAAGGAAACTGAAGGTGAGTTTGTAACTGCTGACTATTGTCTCTTGGAAATGGTCATCTCAGACAAAGTGTAAGGGACCTGGAGAAAGATTAGAAAAGCTAAATATAATGTAGGAAGTGAGGGTGGTGCCTCAGAGCAAGAAGTCTGTCTATTTGAGGCTGATAGAGGATTTTCATTAACACTCTGACAGGAAGGGTGAAGATTGCTGTTGTAATACATAAATTTGTGTGCTGCCCAAGGAATCAACATGTCACTAAAGCACACACAATAAGATAAGTTGTCTTGCAGTGACAGAAATGCCTGACAAATTACTGTACAGCACAGTGTTCAGTAAAATACCCTGAAACAATGTAGTTGTAAAATATATACAGGCTGTTTGGCCCTATTAAGATCATAATACTACATATTTCAGTAGTACTACAGTCTGCTGAGCTAAAACACATCATAGTTGAGGAAGGTTTTATTTAAAATGAGACTGTTTCACTGTTATAAAAAAAAAAATGAAATTGCTTTCATTTCAAGGTGGAGGGTGTTATCACAAGCACATAGCTGCTTTTCAGTAGACTTCAACAGGAGGTAAAACAGAATGGAAATTGCTCATTGCTCTGGTACTCTAAACAAGCACACACCTGGTTTATACTTTTGGATATATAGAGGAAAATACGAAGTTCAGAGATTTCCAATAGAAGCCTTCCTGCAGAGAACAATGCCAAAACAATTCAAAGCATCAAATAAAGGCGAATTCTAATTCCTTGCACAGTTCACCTAGGGGATCATATGGCCCCAAATAACTTTCCCTTTGACATACATGATAACCATTATGACACATGCTGTATTGGCCACCAATAAGTCTTACAAATATATAATAATAATCATAGAATCATAGAATAGTTAGGGTTAGAAAGGACCTTAAGATCATCTAGTTCCAGCCCCCCTGCCTTGGGCAGGGAAATCTCACCAAAGGCTCTGTCCAAACTGGCCTTGAACACTGCCAGGGATGGAGCATTCACAACTTCCCTGCGCAACACATTCCAGTTCTTCACCACCCTTACAGCAAAGAACTTCTTCCTTATATCCAATCTAAACTTTCCCTGTTTAAGTTTTAACCTGTTATCCTTTGTCCTGTCACTACAGTCCCTAATGAAGAGACCTTCTCCAGCATTCCTATAGGCCACCTTCAGATACTGTAAAGCTGCTATGAGGTCTCCATGCAGCCTTCTCTTCTCCAGGCTGAACAGCCCCAACTTCCTCAGCCTGTCTTCATACGGGAGGTGCTCCAGTCCCCTGATCATCCTCGTGGCCCTCCTCTGCACTTGTTCCAGCAGTTCCATGTCCTTTTTATGTTGAGGACACCAGAACTGCACACAATACTCCAAGTGAGGTGTCACGAGAGCAGAGTAGAGGGGCAGGATCACCTCCTTCGACCTGCTGGTCATGCTCCTTTTGATGCAGCCCAGGATACGGTTGGCTTTCTGGGCTGTGAGTGCACACTGAAGCCGGCTCATGTTCATTTTCTCATCGACCAACACTCCAAGTCCTTCTCCACAGGGCTGCTCTGGATCTCTTCTCTGCCCAACCTGTTGCTGTGCCTGGGATTGCTCCAACCCAGGTGTAGGACCTTGCACTTGTCGTGGTTAAACTTCATAAGATTGGCATCAGCCCACGTTACAAGTGTGTCAAGGTCCCTCTGGATGGCATCCCTTCCCTCCAGCGTATCAACTGAACCACACAGCTTGGTGTCATCAGCAAACTTGCTGAGGGCGCACTCAATCCCACTGTCCATGTCACTGACAAAGATCCTGAACAAGACAGTTCCCAATAATATTTAATTATTGTTATGTATACAGTGAGTGTATAAATTATGCATTTAAGCATTTATACAGTGTATTTATATATTGACTTTTAAAGTGCAATTGATGTACCTATGTTAAAAATAGTTATAAAATTAAACATTGACAGAAATAAAAGAATTTGTCTGGAATTCAGGTTCTTAAAGCTAGGATTACTGATTGTATTTCTGTAATGCTAAAGAGTAAGCCAAAAAAAGCAGCAATTGTTACATCTACCTTAATGCTTCCCAGGGCTCTCCACAAAAAAACCGCAACAACAACTGCTTTGTGAATCCTAGGATTAAAAAAAAAGTTTCCCTTATCCAGGATTTAACACTCCTACACATCTTGGAAACATCTACTAATTTGGCCACTGACCCCCTGTGGTATTTCCTAGAAGCAGAATTGAGCAAGACTGAAAATGCTTCTGTTGTACTGTTATGGGCATGAAGATACAACATGAATTCTTGATTTGTAAAATATGGACCAAGCTTGAAATCTTTTTCCTTTTTGTGCATTTTTAAAGACTACTTCAAAATTTTCATTTTTTTATTTTGTTAACAAAATCATGCAGAGCTCCTGAAATTACAACCAAAATTCTGGTCTTTTGTCACTAAAATTAACCTTTTTTTTTTTTTTTTTTTTTTCCCCACCATTATGGAACACTGAAGATATGTTTTAATATAAATTTCCCATTTTCATTCTTCTTAAGTTTCAAGACGACACCTCAGTCAGCATTAGTTTTGTCAGTGTAGTTTTGAATGCTGTCATTTTCACTTCTATCGTAAAATCCTTCTAAAAGGCTTTCAGCAAGCTGCACCAAGATTATTTTTTGAATACTATTCATAATGGAATGCAAGCTTTTTATTGAAAGACAGCTTCGCATCCTAATTCGGAGTTCCTCAGTGTTTCTATCAGAGTGGATGTTAATTTTCAGGGTTGCTTTTATCAGGCTTAGTCTGCTATTGATACTGCATTTTCCAGCATAAGCTCTTACCAAAAGTTATATCTAGAGAAAACAGTGATTTCCTGTGGGAATATGAACCCAAAGGTGGTTTTCAACACATTCCACAAACTCAAATCATTATCATTAAATAGCCTTGAGAGAATTAGAAACTGAAAAAAAAATAAAGTGTCTTGACTCTCACTCAGAGTGTGATGCTAATAAATCGTTGTGGAGTTGGGCCCAGCGCTGCTCACAGTGAATCAGCAGTAAAAATCTGAGCTCTGTTCCTGTCTAGGAAAGGACATTTCCTGACTTCAGCTGTGGCTGTCTGAAGCTGACACCCTCACCCTCTCCTTCCCCTGGTGCTTTCAAGCGTGGCAGAAGTTCTGGGTCTACTTTTTGTCACTGGCTTTCTGGATTCACCTACTTCAGGCTGCCTCTGCCATAATGTAAGGGGATTACTTAACGGTAAGAGACAGACCTCAGCTCTGTCCAGACAAACCTATTTGGCAGAACAGGAAATTCCCAAACGGTCAGGAGGAATTTTAAAGGGCTGAAGGGGTATGTTGCAAAATGCTAGCCTAGCACCCATGGAGACAGAAGTCTGCTATTTATAGAAAAGCAGAGGCAGAAAACAGATGATGTGCTTCCTCACAATATGCTCTACAATTCCTGCATTGTGTCAGCGTAAATTTGTTGGATACATCAAGAACTGAAATGATAGTACGGTCTCTATCCTCAGCCAGTTCTTTAGTCTGCATGCCTAGAAAGATACCAGCTCGTGCCATGTGCAGTGGTGGGTATACAGTACTGAAAAGAACACTTTTAAAAAGCCTTGAAACAACATTTCAAATCAGAAATCATGTCAATGGCATCAGTGGAATGATGCCAATGTCAATTCTCTGCAGCTGAAAGAAGACTCAAGCCCAGTCTGTGAGAAGCAGACAAACTCAGATTTTTTTTGTTCATTTGAGGATAGGGTACTGTGTACAGCTTTTATTATGTGCTCAGCCTTGTACCAGTATTCCCCAGGTCTAAAAGTGGGATGTAGATCTCATGAGAACAATCTTATAGAGACATTTTCAACATTTCCTTTTTCGTTCACGTCAGAAAAAACATAGATGCAACTTGGCCTATCTTAGTTTTGGGGATTTTTTTAAGTTTTCCTCTTTTCAGTCCCTTAAAACACCAAAGAACAGACACAGCTTTTGAAACAGAAACACTCAAACTGATCAGGAATATGATCTTAATTTAAAACTAGTCTCAGATTCTGTCTGGCCTGTATTTTTAGGGGACATATGAGGTTTTTGTGGTCTTTTTTTCTGAAGACAGTCAGTAAATGTTTTTATTTCTTTTTCTGAAATGATTTAAAATAGAAAAAATCTTTTTGATGACATCTTCTGCTGAATATTTTGGCATTTTCTTGAGACATTTTTGTGTCAGAATTGCTATGTAGCAGATATAAGCCAGTTAGAAACCTTCCAACCTGAGGATTTGAGAACTCAGGTTAAAGTAAATAAATGGCAGAGGCAACAACTGTGACCTAAAACTTTGTGGTTATCTGCCAAGAGGTAAGAATTCTTGATTAAACAAGAATCTGTATTTTTTTGATCAATGTATTTATTAATAAATAATCTTCATTTTCTTTTTTTTTTTTTTTTTTTTAAAGTTTTTCATAAACTGAAAGCAATGTCACTGGAAAACACTTTCCTGATGATAAAGCGAAAAATCAGCAGACTGCTACAAAGTAACTGTCAGGACTGTCATGAGTGAAAGTGGAAGCAAGTTCCAACATTATCTTGGGATATGAAGGAGAAGCCTAAGTGTAGTATCCATGTACAGGCACAGTGGAGATGTTAGAAAAGGGATGTGCTTTATTAGTATCCTCCTGTTTATCCGGGAACAGTTCTTTCTGCCATTCCTTTTTTTTTTTTTTTTCCTGAGGAACACAGAGAGAATATGCCTGTGGAATGTTGTTGATGTAGGAAAGATCATGCAAACTGTCCCCACTGAACTAGAGGCATTTGAGTTCAAAGAGAACTATTTGTAACTTTTCTTCCACTGCCCTGGTTTTTGGTTTAATTAAGAAAAGTATTTTTTAGCTGGCTGATTTATCTCATATTAAAGGAAGAAAAAAATCATCAATCTACGTAAGAAAAAGCTCTTATAGCAAATATGTTGTGAAAAAAAAAAAGGAGATCCATGCTGCATGCATTATAACATTCCACTGTTTTGTCTAGTGGCATACTAGAAATGCATCTATGGATGTTAGAATCACAGAACCATAGAATGGTTTGGGTTGGAAGTGACCTTAAAGATCATCTTGTTCCAGCCACCTACCATGGGCACAGATACCTTCCACAAGACCAGGTTGCTGAAAAAAAACATTGTCTAATTAGCCATGTGCTAAATTCATAGCTGCTGTAATTTGATGCTGCTCAACCTAGATTAGTGGAATGGTGTTGATTTAAATCAGCTAGACGTCTGGATGCTCATGCTTATGTCAAAACCTCATTCTCAATGTATCAAAGCTCATGCCTCCTTGATGAATTTGCCTGCTTTGTTGTAACGAATGCTAAACTGGCTAGAGCTCCTGTGTACATCCATGCTATTTAATTTTCTCATTCAGTTTCAAAAGTGGTCATTTTTTTCTGTTTTATTAAGAGACCAGCTCTGCTCACACAGCCTGATGTACAAAGGGGCAGTGATGCTATGCCGCAGTGTATCCTCAGCACCACCCCTGGAAAAGCCAAACCATTTGATGCCTACTTGTGGTTGTCAAATGAATCACAGAATCATAGAATGGTTAGGGTTGGAAAGGACCTTAAGATCATCTACTTCCAATCCCCAAGTCATTAGATAAAGCTATTGCCTCTTCTCAGCAAGTAAAAGCCTTTCCTAAACTGAAACTGAAAAGACTTTATGTTACAGCCCATTGCTTCCCATTGCTTCAGGGAAGGTACGGAAACATCGACCAGCACTAACTTTTAAAACAAAAACTAAACCCTGAAATTTGTTGAAAATGCCTTATAATGTCATGTATAATTTATTAGCAACAAAATCATTCTCCACAGGGGTTAAATGTGATGACAAGTAAAATATAGAGCATGTGCCACCTTGTATGAATTATTCTAGAAACTCATCCAAATGATTGATGAAATGTGTAAACCTGATATTATTTTATGCAAAGAAACCCTTTATTTAACAACCAATAGGAAAATCACACAGTTTAACAGTAGTTTTGAAGACAATTTTTGTCTTCCTTTCAATATATCTTTCTGAAATGTAAAGGTTCCTGGAAATTCAGAACATAAAAGTATGTCAGGAGGAAAATGTAAAATCTGACCTTCACAGGGCTGTAAGAGCTTCCGTTGACATCAGCAGAACAGGTGGGTGTTCAGTGTTATTGAAAATCTGTACATAGACTACATTTTCAAAGATGGCTAGTAATCAGGGTGCACAAGCTGCAATCATCATCACTTAGGAGCTGCAGAATGAATATCTGTTGAATATTATACCTGTTAAGAAACTTTGAAGTTCTCCAGAATGAGAGCAGTCCCAGATCAGACCGTACTTAAGGCCGTCTTGTGACTAAGTTAACAAAGGTGATAAGCTTCCATATTGTTATCCAGGTTCTAGGTTGCAAATGAAGGAGTTTCTGTCTTGGTTTTTGGTATTCTGTTGTGGTTTTCATTTGGTTTTCCATCCCATAATCCTCATGATGACTACACCAGCAGGACCTCTAAATTCTTCACTAGTCTGGACATTATGAATGAATCTGCCTTATATAAACCCAAGACAGTCAGTTCACATATACATGTATGCTTAGTTATTTGCTTGGTTCTTCACTTTTGAGATAAATTTGCTTTGCTTGCAGTAAACCAAGCACCAGTATGTTCCAGGTTGGCCTGCCTGGAAAAGTTTATGACCTTTTTGGAAGAAGGGGCAGGCAGCTCAGGAGGACTACATGGATGTCATGAGGAGGAAAACTAGAAGGGCCAAAGCCCAACTAGGACATAATCTGGCTACAGCTTTTAAAGAGAATTAAAAATGTTTCTATAAATAAATTAGTAGCAAAAGAAAGAAAGGCTAAGGAGAATCTCCATCCATTATTGGATAGGGAGGGGAAACATAGTGACAAAAGATGATGAAAAAGCCAAGATACTTAATGCCTTCTTTGTCTCGGTCTTTAATAGTAAGACCAGTTGCTCCCCTTGAGCTGGAAGACAGGGTCAGGGATCAGGATGAAGCCCCCATAATCCAAGGGAGAATGGTGAGTGACCTGCTACGACACTGACACAAACAGGTCTATGGGACCAGATGGAATTCACCCAAGGATTCTGAGGGAGCTGGCAGAAGTGCTCACCAAATCACTTTCCGTAATTTATCAGCAATCCTGGGTAACAAGAGAGGTCCCAGTTGACTGGAGGTTCCCAAACATGATGCTCATCTACAAGAAGGGCTGGAAGGAGTATCTAAGGAGCTACAGACCTGTCAGTCTGACCTTGGTGTGGGGGAACGTTATGGAGCAGTTTGCCTTGAGTGCTGTTATATAGCATGTACAGGACAACCAGGTTATCAGGGCCAGTCAACATGGACTTATGAAAGTTGGTTTACCATGGCCTAGCGGTGTGCCCAGGCAGCCAAAAAGGCCAGCGGCTTCCTGGCCTGTATCAGAAATAGTGTGACCACCACGGCCAGGACAGTGATTGTCCCCCTGTACTTGGAACTGGTGAGGCTGCACCTTAAATCCTGTGTTGTTCTCGACCCCTCACTACAAGGAAGACATTGAGGTGCTGGAGTGGGTCCAGAGAAAGACAACAACTCTGGTGAAGAGTAGGTGAAGTCCTATGAGGAGCAGCTGAGAGAACTGGGGTTGTTTATCCTGGGTAATGGAAACTCAGGGTAAACCTTATCACTCTCTACAACTTCCTGAAAGGAGGATAGGGTAAGGTGTGTGTCAGTATCTTCTTCAAAATAAGAAGCAAAAGGACTAGAAGAAATGGCCTCAAGTTGTATCAGGGGAGGTTTAGATTGGGTATTAGGAAAAATTTCTTCCCTAAAGGTTGTCAAGCATTGGAACAGGATGTCCAGGGAAGTGGTTGAGTCACCACTTTTAAAAGGTATTTAAAAGTGTCGTGGTTTAAACCGAACCATAAACCTCGTTTGCTCACTTCCCCCCCTTCTTGCCCTCCCCCTGCTCCTGGAGGGACGGAGAGGAGAATCGAAAAGAATGCAACTCCCTCTGGTTGAGATAAGAACAGCCCAGTAACTAAGGTATAACACAAATCACTACTGCTACCACCAATTATAATATTGATACGAGAAAATAAGAAGAGAATACGATACCACCGCTGAACGAGTTCGACCCCCCCGAAGAGAGAGTGTGTCCTTCCGGGTAACTCCCAGTTACCTCCCTGGGCATGACGTGCTGTGGTATGGAATACCTCTTTGGCTAGCTTGGGTCAGGTGTCCTGTCTCTGCTTCCTCCCGGCCTCCCCTTGTCCCCAGCAGAGCATGAGACTCACAGAGCCCTTGGCCAGAATAAACATTACTTAACAACAATTAAAAACAATCGGTGTTATCAGCTCTCTGCCCAGGCTGGAAGTCAAAACACAGAGCTTGCACCAGTTACTAAGAAGGAGCAAAACGGCTCCTGGTAAACCCAGGACAAAAAGATGTGTAGATTTGGCACTTAAGGACATTGTTTAATGGTGGACTTGGCAGTCCACAATTGGATTGATGATCTTAAGGATCTTTTCCAATCTAAATTGTTTTGTGATTCTACAAATAATAGGGAAGAGTTAATTCTAAAATTGGTACAAAATATAAACTTTTTCAAAGGGATTTTTCTCTACACAGAGTTTTGGACCGAATTCCTCAACACGATTCTTGTGTTGTTTGATGCATATTTTTGACTTGGTTCCCAGGCAAAATGTCATTCATTGCAGAGCAAGTAACTATGACAATATGGATACTTAATTGACTTTTTATGACTGAATCTGATGTTGCCACATGTTTGCTCAAGCTGTCATTGTGTGAATTTTCAGACACATGAAGAAAAACAGTGTGGTTTTATGCATTGCTATTATGTGGATATTTCCAAACTTAACACGTTTGCTATACTGTGTACAATTTTAGCTGACTCTTCATATGCTCCTGCAAGTTTTCTACTGTAGGTCTTAGAAAAGCTGTGTTCATATAAATATTTAGAATAGTATACTTTTGTTTTATTTACAATTTTTTCGAATGTCTTGTAGTTTGGAAGAGCTAGCTTCTTAGGTCAAGCCACTCATCTCTGTTACACAGCATGTAAGGGAATGAACTATTAAAATACATAAGTGCAAATAAATTTTGTAAAAATGTAAGGAACTTCAGCAATAAAAACATCACTCCACTGCTGAGTACAAAACACATCCAATTTTCTGTAGGGATAAGGAATAATAAGAAAATTCCAAGGAACAATGTTATTATATCTGAAAAGTTGTAGAAGGTTTTTCAACCAAAGATAAATGGTCTGGCTTTTATAATACCTCAAACACCCCTTGCAACAGAAAAATAAACTTTTAAATGAACTTGTAAGATTATTTATATTTTAATATCCTTTTTTTTAAATGTTATAAATGGTACAGAATGTTAATATTAATTTGATTTTGATTAATTTCTCTCAGTGACATAAGATATTTTCTCTTTCTTGTAATACTTACTGGAATAACCACTGGCCCTGCTTCTGGTTTTGCTTATGTTGGCTGTAGATCAGTATAGCATCCTTGAGTTCAACAAAATGTAACTACAAGCAGAACAGGCATTGTTTTCTTTTTGCATATGTACACATGATTTTGAACATATGTTTCCTAGCATATTCTCAACTTAAATGGTCACTAACTTCAGTGCATGCTTATTTTTCATTTTTGTTGTACTTTTATGTTTTGCATTTGTTGCCCAAGAGATTCACAGCCAGCTGCAAGGATCCTTCCTTGGGCAACACCCAAAAGAACTTAAATGAAGGCAACTAGAAAACTCCATGAAGGCATCCAAAGATAATTAGGTTGCCTGATACAAGTGACTATGATGAGAAGTGAGATTGGGTGCAGTGAATACAGTCTGAATTAATACTCACTACTAGCACAGGAGATTTTGAGAGTTACTACAGATCAGCTTTCTTCTGGAAAGAGTCTAACTTCTGGGGAGGTCAACTTTTCTCTCAGATATTCACCATGCCAGGGAGAGACTGAAAAAGTTGTATTTTCCTTTTATTTCAAGACATGATCCAAAGACAATTTTGCACACTTTAGCATTCCTTTGGCACAAGAGAACTTTTCAGATACATATATAATCTTTTTCACTTTCAGATTATTATCCAGAATCACATAAATTATGCTAGTTGAGCACAGTATCTTGAAGAATAAGATACAAACAGGATTATGTCCCACCTAAGAATTCTCAAGTGCTGTAAAAGAAGGATATTGAATGAAACTTAAAACGTCTGCAGTTTTGAATGACAGAATACATATTTTGGAAGATTCTCTTTATCACATTTTGTTTATTATTTATTGTCACGGAATTTACTTGTACTGACTTCAGAAATAATATTAGCTAACTGCATTACAAATGTGAAAGGAAATCTGTCTTCAGCACAGACTGATTTGGTTGAAAATTGGCACAATGTTAAAGTAATCAGAAATAATGTGGTAGAGTGTGCTGCTTAATTGTCCTGTTAGAAAATACATATATTTCTTGCTGATAATGAAAATTGAAGCATATAATAATTTTTATGTAAGCACTGACAAATTCATATGTATCCATCATAATAACACCCACTCCTATTTACTTTAGGGCAATGCATAACTCTTAGTAACACAATTTTATTTTAATTTATTAAGTATTATTTAATTTATTTAGCATAGTTTTCTCTCATCAACAAATACTATTTTCAATCTATTAGATTTGGTGAAATTAATAGGGTAATTTAAATATTGGATTTCCTATTCTTCATCTCAAGAGTTTACAAAGCAGTAAGACATGAACACACATTGAGCTTCAACAACTCTGCCAAATATCCAGAACAAATGGAAGATGAACTTACGGGGGCCTTCAAGAAATCTGATGAAGTATTTTTATAAGGACATGTAGGGACAGGAGAAGGGGTAATGGTTTCAAGATGAAATATTAGATATTAGGAAGAAATTCTTCAGTCTGAGGGTGGTAAGGCGCCGGAAGGGGTTGCCCAGAGAAGCTGTGGCTGCCCCATCTCTGGCAGTATTCTAGGTCAGGCTGAAGGGGACTTTGAGCAACCAGACATAGTGGAAGGTGTCCCTGCCTGTGGCAGAAGAATTGGAACTGGATAATCTTTAAGGTCCCTTCCAAACCACTCTATGATTCTGATTATATGAATAGGAACAAGATTTTAAAGACAGGAAGAGATCTTCTAGAGAAAAATCCTGTTTGATTTGCTGGGTTTTTTTCTAAATAAAATAAGGTGATTACTTTCAACTTTGTGTCGGTGTAGTTCTCTATACTTTCCAGTCATCACATTAGCACTTTTTCTGCACTTACATGTATAATCCGAATGTAGATACCCAGCATTTCAGAACTGTACAAATTAGTCCTCAACTTTTTTCCCTTTTTTTTTTTTCCGCTCAAAAACTTTAACTAAGAAAGTTTACATTTGGTGACAGGAGCTTCCATTTCTAGATGCTAAATAACCATCTGCCTCCCCAGTCTCCACATTAATATTTTTATGGAAAACTGAAGCAAAAAGTTTATACAGTTGTAGGGCTATACAGGCTTTAATTTTCAACATTTTCTTTACCACCTAGTTGCCTTGTTTCTTTCTTCTTTGTTCTCTGTTTAGTTATTATAACTTGAAATAAGATGATTGATTGAATAAGTGCCTCTATCCTTTATGCAGTAGCTTTATTTCCTCATTAATATGCTTTTTCCTTTGGTCATCTGTTGTAAGTAACTTTCCAAATCTCGCTCTATTCAGGTAGTTTCAAGAATTTTCCAAGATTTTAAAATTAGGTTTCATTTTGATCAGGAATTATTATTCATAGTTATCTGTGAAAGGAAATGCAATCCTGGCTCAGAAACAGCCAGTCAAATGAGCTGGCTTTGTGCCTCAGATCTTGGATTCCCTGAGATCCCAGGGTGCAGAGGAACTAGAGCGCCTAGGAGTCAAATCTGACCCAAAAACCTTGGCACTTGGATGCTATAGCTCCCACGAGCTTTGAAACTCCTGGCTTTATGTCTGTCCAGTCTGAAACTGAGCCAAGAGCTTGCTAACCTTGGAAGACCTGGGAGTCTGGACCTTTGCAGCTGGAAAACCCAGGACTTTCTGGGTCACAGGTCCTTGTGAATCCCCTCAGTGACTCTTCGTGGAAGTGAGAGCCTGGAAACATCTTTGTGTTGGGACACACAGGAGCCTGGAAGTGGAGGTGACAAATCCTGCCTGGAAAATAGGTTTCCATTGCAACTTTGTAATTGGACTCCTTTCATGAAATCTTCTTAGAACAGTAGAACTGTTTTAAGGGAAAGATTTCTGGAGCAGTGTTAAGCTTGAAAGGCCTTTGCAAGTTTCTGGATGTTTCGCTCTTGGAAATACTGATAAGTGGAAAAAGAGCATTTGAGGTACCTTGCAATGCCTCCAGAAGTTTGATTTTAAACTCTTGCTCCAGATTTGCCCTAGAGAGCAAGATTTGTCCTTGATTTTTCATTACTTTATTTTCACGTAAAGGTATGTGCAAATGTGTGTATAGTATGTGTTTATGTTGGAATTTCACAATGATCATAATTCTACTGCCCCTAAAATCAGCTGGAGTTTGGCAACTGATTTTAGTTAAAACAAATTAGATGTTCATTCAGAAATAAACAGACTCGTTTGGTATGTTGAGTTTGTGTCTTTTCCTACAAAGGCAATGCTTTTTGCCTTTTAAAACTGGAATGTGGTTTGTGTAATTTATGGACATAAACAAAAATGAAAGAATTTCAGAAAAATAGTGACATGGTTGTTAGGGTTCCAGTAATGCAGATACATACTGGGGCTTTGTTTGTTTGTTTTGTTTTGTTTTGTTTTGTTTTGTTTTGTGAAAGACTAAAATACACCTCTAGTCTCTGGCTACAGATGCAGAATGTTACCCTACCTTAGCACTTTGAATTGCCAGAACATTATGTGGGTGATAGTTACTTTTAGTGACAAGATCAGAGGTTTCATTTCAATATGGATTAGCCTCTGAACATGCCACTGCTTACTGTATCTTATTACTTGAATGCTTGTTGGATAAGAAGTGTAGCAGATTTTTTTATTATGCAAATTCTCAGCTAACAAGCGTATGGGAAATGCAATTTTCCTTAATGTTTCTTATGCTCTTTGCCTGAGGAGCCAGGGGGCTTGTGAAACAGTCTTTTTCTCAGACTCTTGCTGTTTTACCAGGCTCTGAAGTTTCTGAACTTTCCTGTGCGAGATCTAATATGAAAGGGGGAAAAGAGGCTAAATATTGTCCTTCTTAGTTCAGTCTATTTGGACTTCTGGGACTTTTGATCTGCCAGGTAGTGACTGTTTGTATAAAACTACATGTCCTGACTTCCAGTCCCTGAGGGGGGTCTCCCAGCAAGTACTGGCATTGACATCTGTTATTTAAGAAAAACTCACTCTTCCTCCCAGTCTGCTGCTCTCTCTCAATCCAGAACTGAGACATAAGTCACAACCTTAGTCTCTCAAGCCATTTTCTGAGAAGTAGGAAGAGCTTCTGAAGAGGAGCTCTGTGTGACCAGAGGGGTCCGTGCTTTAAAAGCATCTGTTGCAGTGGGAGAGGACTCTGTTAAACCCTCTGTTTAATTATGTCTGTTATCCCTTAACTGAAATAATGCTTTTTACATAGAACAGTGCAGTGGAAAAATAATCTTGTTAAAAAAGGGTTAGAACCCCAATTTTTATTTTCAGGTATATTATTCAACTTCAGCGAGCAGGAAAGCAGTTAAAAATATTGTGAGGCACAGAAACCAATGCAAAGACCCAACCTTTAAAAATAGGTAGAGGAAAAAGAAAAAAAAAAAAAGAGGAGATGTTGTGGTTGAGTTTCTATCATAGATATTTTTAGCAGTCAAAGCAAGCCGTACAGGCCCTGTTTAGATCAACAAGAATAGAGATGGATTTGCTGCTCAGTAGGGACCTCCAAAATTGCATGTCGCAGTATGCAGTTACTAAGATGGATATGAAAAGGAAACTTCAACATAATATTTTTTGGAAAAGAGCATATTATAAATAGCTAAATGAAGTGTCTCAGATAAAGCAGAAACTATAATGTGGTTTGGTTTTTTTAAACATTAAAATTTAATGTTTAAAATACGCTAAAGTTCATTATGGTCATCTTTTAAACAGAAATACCAGTGGATGTTAGTTGTTAGTTTTAAAATCACTCAGGTGATTATAGGACATCTGAAACTACAGATTAACATGCAGCTCACATTTAGTGAAAGTGACAGCCAAAACTACAATGACGGTCGTGGATCCAAGATTGTAGTCAAGAGTAAAGGTAAGGGCTAGTGATAATATTTAAGTCCTCCTTTTATAATAGAATAGTTGGGGTTGGAAAGGACCTCAAGATCATCTAGTTCCAAACCCCCTGCCATGGACAGGGACACCTCTCACTAAACCATCTAACACAAGGCTTCATCCAACCTGGCCTTGAACACTGCCAGGGATGGAGCACTCACAACCTCCCTGGGCAACCCATTCCAGTGTCTCATCACCCTAACAGGAAAGAATTTCCTCCTTATATCCAATTTAAACTTCCCCTGTTTAAGTTTTAACCCATTACCCCTTGTCCTGTCACTACAGTCCCTGACAAAGAGTCCCTTCCCAGCATCCCTATAGGCCCCCTTCAGATACTGGAAGGTTGCTATGAGGTCTCCACGCAGCCTTCTCTTCTCCAGGCTGAACAGCCCCAACTTCCTCAGCCTGTCTTCATATGGGAGGTGCTCCAGTCCCCTGATCATCCTCGTGGCCCTCCTCTGGACTTGTTCCAACAGTTCCATGTCCTTTTTATGTAGAGGACATCAGAGCTGCACACAATACTCCAAGTGAGGTCTCACAAGAGCAGAGTAGAGGGGCAGGATCACCTCCTTCAACCTGTTGGTCACACTCCTTTTGATGCAACCCAAGATACGGTTGGCTTTCTGGGCTGCGAGCGCACACTGCCGGCTCATGTTCATTTTCTCATTGACCAGCACCCCCAAGTCCTTCTCTGCAGGGCTGCTCTGAATCTCTTCTTTGCCCAGTCTGTAGCCGTGGCTGGGATTGCTCCGACCCAGGTGTAGGACCTTGCACTTGTCGTGGTTGAACTTCATAAGGTTGGCATCAGCCCACCTTACAAGCATGTCAAGGTCCCACTGGATGGCGTCCCTTCCCTCCAGCATATCAACCGGACCACACAGCTTGGTGTCATCGGCAAACTTGCTGAGGGCACACTCAATCCCACTGTCCATGTCAGCGACAAAGATGTTAAACAAGACCAGTTCCAACACCGATCCCTGAGGGACACCACTCGTTACTGGTCTCCAGCCTGACATCGAGCCATTGACCACAACTCTTTGTGTGCGGCCGTCCAGCCAGTTCTTTATCCACCGAGTGGTCCATCCATCAAATTGATGTCTCTCCAATTTAGAGAGAAGGGTGTCATGTGGGACAGTGTCAAACGCTTTGCATAAGTCCAGGTAGATGACGTCAACTGCTTTACCCTTATCCATCAATTCTGTAGCCCCATCATAGAAGGCCACCAAATTGGTCAGGCAGGATTTCCCCTTAGTGAAGCCATGCTGGCTGTCACCAAGCACCTTGTTGTTTTTCATGTGCCTTAGCATGCCTTCCAGGAGAATGTGCTCCAAGATTTTACCAGGCACAGAGGTGAGATTGACTGGTCTGTAATTCCCCAGGTCTTCCATTTTCCCCTTCCTGAAAATGGGGGTTATATTTCCCTTTTTCCAGTCGTCGGGAACTTCACCTGACTGCCATGATTTTTCAAATATGATGGCCAGTGGCTTAGCAACTTCATTTGCCAGCTCCTTCAGGACCCGTGGATGGATTCCATCAGGTCCCACGGACTTGTGTGCGTTCATATTTTGAAGATGGTCTCAAACCAGATCCTCTCCTACAGTGGGCCCAAGGTCTTCATTCTCACAGTCCCTGCGTCTACCTTACAAGACTTGGGTGGTGCGCTCAGAGACTTTACCAGTGAAGACTGAGGCTAAGAAGTCATTCAGAACCTCAGCCTTCTCCAAATCCTGTGTAGCCAGCTCTCCCGAGAGCTTCCTCAGGGTGTCTGCGTTGTCCCTAGTCTGTTTTTTGTTTGCTATGTACCTGTAGAATCCCTTCCTATTATCCTTAACATCCCTGGCTAGGTTTAATTCTAACTGGGCCTTAGCCTTCCTAACCTGGTCCCTAGCTTCCCGGACAACATCCCTGTACTCTACCCAGGCCACCCGTCCTTGCTTCCATTTTATATAAGCCTCTTTTTTCATTTGAATCTTCCTCAGCAGCTCCTTATTCATCCAAGGAGGTCTCCTGGCCCTCCTGCTGCACTTCCTTCTAGTTGGGATGCAGCACTCCTGAGCTTGTAGCAGGTGATCACAGAATCACAGAATCACAGAATCCCAAGGGTTGGAAGGGACCTCAAAAGATCATCTGGTCCAACCCCCCCGCAAGAGCAGGGTAACCTACAGTACATCACACAGGAACTTGTCCAGGCGGGCCTTGAATATCTCCAGTGTAGGAGACTCCACAACCCCCCTGGGCAACCTGTTCCAGTGCTCTGTCACTCTTACAGTAAAGAAGTTCTTCCTGATGTTAACGTGGAACTTCCTATGCTCCAGTTTACACCCATTGCCCCTTGTCCTATCACTGGATATCACTGAAAAAAGCCTAGCTCCATCATCCTGACACCTACCCTTTACATATTTGTAAACATTGATGAGGTCACCCCTCAGTCTCCTCTTCTCCAAGCTAAAGAGACCCAGCTCCCTCAGCCTCTCCTCATAAGGGAGATGTTCCACTCCCTTAATCATCTTTGTGGCTCTGCGCTGGACTCCTTCAAGCAATTCCCTGTCCTTCTTGAATTGAGGGGCCCAGAACTGGACACAATATTCCAGATGCGGCCTCACCAAGGCTGAGTAGAGGGGGAGGAGAACCTCTCTTGACCTACTAACCACTCCCTTTCTAATGCACCCTAAGATGCCATTTGCCTTCTTGGCCACAAGAGCACATTGCTGGCTCATGGTCATCCTCCTATCCACCAGGACCCCCAGGTCCCTTTCCCCTTCACTACTTTCCAGCAGGTCAACCCCCAACCTGTACTGGTACATGGGGTTGTTCTTCCCCAGATGCAAGACTCTACACTTGCCCTTGTTAAATTTCATCAAGTTTCTCCCCGCCCAACTCTCCAGCCTGTCCAGGTCTCGCTGAATGGCAGCACAGTCCTCTGGTGTGTCAGCCACTCCTCCCAGTTTTGTGTCATCAGCAAACTTGCTGAGGGTGCACTCAGTTCCCTCATCCTTGAATATCAACCAAGAGTCTTGGGCCCCCCTGCCCTCCAGGGCTATATCCCATGGAACCTTACTAAGCAGGCTCCTGAAGAGGCCAAAGTCTGCTCTTTTGAAGTCCAGGGCAGTGAGCTTGCTGCACGCTCTTCTCACTGCCCTGGGAATCTCAAATTCGACCATCTCGTGATTGTTGCATCCAAGGCTGCCCTGGAGCGCCACATTCTCAACAAGTCCTTCCCTGTTGGTGAGCACAAGGTCAAGCATGGCACCTCTCCTTGTCGGCTTCTCTATTACTTGCAGAAGGAAGTTGTCTTCCACACAATCGAGGAACCTCCTGGATTGCTTTAAGCAGGTTCTTATTGTTCTGACTATTTTTCTCTTTAATAGGGAACTACATTCTTCCAGTTAACAAAAAATATTCCTAAAGAGAGACAACATAGCTCACAATTTACTATTCAAAATAAAGTAACTTCATAAACTTTCTAATGATTTAAAAAGACCCATTTTAAGAACCTTACTCAATCTGACCTCTATCATGGTAATATGTGAGATAGAGGAGCAAATGTTCTCCTGCTGAGAAGGTGCTTGAGGTCTCATACTTCATGTTACAATGTTGTGCTCATTGGACCAATTTATAAAGATCTAAATGATATCAACACAGTTTTGGCATGTAATAGAATATATAAAACCTAATCACAGTTTTGTAACAATATTTCTAGATGTCTTTCATGAAAGTAACGTATTTGGTCTCCTGATGTCAAGTATATATAGGCACATCTTTTCAACTTACGATTCAAACTATCTAAACACCAAAAACAAGTGAAATATATTTCTGTACTGTACTATTTCCTAATAAATAACAAGTACCATGTCTCAAGTGCTAGAACACAGGCTCTGACTCTGAGTTCAAACATTATTCTCAAGGCTATGTCTTTATTCTTTCAGTGCTTAGGATGTAGATGTCTATATGTCTCATTAGATATGAGAGATAATAATGTGCATAATGTTTATATAGCTAATCAGGGAGTTAAAGAAGGAAAAAACAAACACTGATTGGAAAACAAAAAAAAAAACAATAGGCAAAAATCAAGTAAAAACTTAAACTACCAATGATGCCACTTTTGTAAAAAATTTTGTAAAACTTTTTGTTCATTTGTTTTTCTTTCTAAAAATTATTATTTTATTCAATTCAGGTTTCACTTCTGCCTGTTTTACAGACTTGCAAAACACATCATCAGCAAAAGTTATTCAATCAAAATAGCAATCAAAAATATTCCTGAGAGTTTACTTTGGGCTGAATATCTACATTAATAGATGTCAAAGTATTTGATTATCATTAATTGGGTTTTAGAATAGTTTACATTTTAAGAGGGCCTGGCTCAGAATTCTTTGCATTATTGACAAAGTTTCTGTTCTGCTCTCGGTCACTTGAAATAAACAGCTAGAAAATATGTTTCTCTGAAGCTGTTTCCTGTAATATGTTAAGGAACATTAAAGGAAGAACATTAATTTCAGGAGATCACTTTATACATTTTGTTCTGTAAGTCACCAAAGCCTGACAGTTATATCTGATTTTTCTTCTGATTATAATAGAAAAAAATATACTCAGTAAGCTTTTATTTTCGTATTATGCTGATATGACTGGGAATTGGAATTATTTAATGTATGGATGGCACATAAACAACTAAGTCAGTGGAGGACATGGCTTACCATGAATATACATGATTGCTAAGGAAAATAAAATCAGGACTCTGGGGGAAACTGGAGGGAATGGTTGAAGTGGGTGTTATGTCAATAAACAATAATAATAAACTTATCTGTTTTTCAGAATGACATAGATAAAATATATTTCCTTTTCTCTTATATGACAGATAGAAGTATTCTGTCACAAAAAAACTAGACCCTAGCTGCATCTTTATTAAAAGCTAATAAATGTTTATCCTTTTTCTTAAGTGGATGATGTTTAAACATAAACCAGCATGTCCTTACACAAAAAGTCTGCCACTTAAAATTTATTTTGTATCACTCTTGCAGGACTTGAACAGAAGAAACACATTTAAAATGATATAATGGAAGAATGTAACATTGTAGGTCACACAGATTGGCTCATACTCATTTACAGTCATGACCTGTCATTGAAGGAGTCACAGTATTTTCCATTATAAACCTCCCTTGAAGTGGCTCTTTCCTTTTTTTCATTCATAAGCTAATCCACATGTACCACAGATGTTTATGCAGATTACTATTTTTTAAAAATATGTCTTATTTTAGATGACATTCTAAAAATATTGTAATTGATTTACACCTAAAAGTGTGTAGTTCATGTGTCCCTGGTACATTTGGCAAAGGAGAAGATTCATTCTTGGGGTTGCCTCCTCTACACCTGCTAAAGCACTGGGTAACTCAGTCCTGGGCTGTGTCTAGGCAGTGAGATAGGTGTGCTTTACATGTGCTCCTCAGTCCTGGTCTCCTGCTGATGTTCCTACTGGAGGAGCAAGTTGGACACATAGCTGCATTCAGAGGGAGGGCAACAGAGCAAAGGCTACTGCTACCTCCTAGAAGGCAAGGGGTCTCTATTCAAGAGCTCCATAGGAAAGACATCATCAATGTGTGTCTTCACGTTCTTCATGTTGCTGCTGCTGTATTACAGGAAAAGAGATAGGCACAAAACACCGATGATGGGTAGTCCAAGAAATAGAATGGTTCAAATAATTAACTTGTTTTGGCAGGCTAAATGATTTGAAAGTCAAGAAACTGTTATAATGGCTCTGAAGGGGCTGGCTGTGTTTTTCTTGTTTCTGCCAAAATAAGAAATAAATGTAAAAAATATTATAATGTAGTTGCACCTTATTAAGCTGTCACTTACAAATGCAGAAACTGGATTCATCGACCTGTGATTCTCCTTCTGTTTGGTGAGACCTCACTTGGAGTATTGTGTGCAGTTCTGGTGTCCTCAACATAAAAAGGACATGGAACTGTTGGAACAAGTGCAGAGGACGGCCACAAGGATGATCAGGGGACTGGAGCATCTCCCGTGTGAAGATAGGCTGAGAAAGTTGGGCCTGTTCAGCCTGGAGAAGAGAAGGCTGCGTGGAGACTTCATAGCAGCTTTCCAGTATCTGAAGGGGGCCTATAAGAATGCTGGGGGGGGTCTCTTCATTAGGGACTGCAGTGATAGAACAAGGAATAACAGGTTAAAACTTAAACAGGGGAAATTTAGATTGGATATAAGGAAGATGTTCTTTACTGTAAGGGTGGTGAGGCACTGGAATAGGTTGCCCAGGGAAGTTGTGAATGCTCCATCCCTGGCAGTGTTCAAGGCCAGGTTGGACAGAGCCTTGGGTGACATGGTTCAGTGGTAGGTGTCCCTGCCCATGTCAGGGGGGTTGGAACTAGATGATCTTAAGGTCCTTTCCAACCCTAACTATTCTATGATTCTATGATTCAATATCAAGATTTATGAAAGATGGTAAGATTTTGGACCATTTGTTCAACTTTGCTTGAAGAAAAATATGGAAGAGGGTTCTGTCCTGAGGACAGAGGTTTAAGGGTCAACATCCCTTGCTTTATGACTAACAAACAGTGTCATAAGCTCTTATGTGAGACACAAACAGAAAAAAAAAAACAAACGCCAAAACCAAACAAAAAACCCCTAAGAAAACCAAAAAAAGACCAAAATTTGAAATGAAGGGAATTAATCCCTATAAAATTTTAGGTGTCTCTAAGTTTGAAAAATATCAAGGAAATACGAATTAATAATTCATTTCATGTTATATTAATGTATGCTTCAACTGAGTTGTGTCATATCACACTTCTCCTATTTGTGGTTAGAAAAAATGTTGGTTTAGGCCAAAAAAGTGGAAACTTATAAAATAACATAAGCATCAAAGCTTGTGAGAATAATATTTTTATTTCAGTTATGAAATAATCAAAGTTATGTATTAAGTTGATTTTTCGTGTGAGCTAAGGGTTGCCACAATTTTTATATAGGCTAGCCTTTGGATAACAGACATAATGTTAATTGTTCTCAAAAATTACTTTGCTAACAATATAAAACTTTGAGCTAACTGAGTCCTACCTAAAATTCATATTCATATGAATTATGAAACATGAACGTAATAGCTTATACGATACCTATATATGCAACCTACTTGGGGTAGTGTTTGAGAACAAAATGTTTATGTGTTAATATGTAACAGATATCTGAATCAGTTATTTCCATTTGTACACAATATTATATTACGTCCGTAATTTTGGTCAGTACACCAAAATTTATTGCCCTTGAAATATACTTGTAGGCCATACCCTTTTGCAAACATAAATAGGATGTCATATTAAACTGTGGATTTCTTTTTTAAAAAGTATAAGTATGAATGAGTTCTTAAAATCATTTTAGTTGAATTTCCATACTGTATTCATTATCTTGAATTATTCCATGTTAGGATTTTTCCATAATTAAATTATATGAAATTAAATTTTTTTTTATGTTCTGATGCTGACGCACCACAAGGGAGCAAAAATTTTCGTATTATGATCTCAGTTAGTGACCCATAGTGAAGGTACATTTTTTGGGGGAGGGGAGGAGGGAGGTGAGCAGGAGGAATCCAGCATATGCACTTGTTAAAACAGAAGAATAATTCAAATAATTTTTCCTATATACATTTCAAGAAGTCTTACAATAATTCAGTACTTAATAGCAGGGGGCATTCTAATTTTCTGGGAAGGCAATAAAAGGACATTTTAACGCAAATACTGTGAAAGTATATATATATATATGGTACATATAAGTGTATATACAAGGACAGAAAGAAAATATAAATAGAAGGAAAAGTCTCACAGTGAAATAGTAATTTCTACATACATTTTATGCAGACTTCTTTGAAATTAAAGAAAAATCACTAATATTTTCTGCTTTCAGGGTCCCAATATTTGTTCATATTGAAGCTTGTTTGGATATATGTATGAAAATATGCAGGTATCTGTGCATGTGTTTATATATGTATGCCTTCTATGCTTTAGTCTGTGGTCTGTACAGAAAAAAAGTTGAAGCACTTGTTATAGTTAATGTAAATGCATTCACATGAAGTTGAAAGGAAATATATATATATATACACAGTTAATATAAATATATTTCCTTTCAACTTCACTGTTATGAGATGCACAAGTGACTATATCACTTTGGAATAACTTTCTGTATGATGTAAGTATTTAATCTTTATCTACTATATATTTGGCACTGCTATATTCTCTTTCAGTCAAAGTTCCCACTAAAATCAGGAGAAGTTTAATCTGAGCTTTTTGAGTTGAAGTTTTTTATTGAGAAATAGCTATCAATAATCCCCTTTTCAAAGAAATGCTGTGTTCTGACACTGCTTCAAAGTTGTATTATTCTATTTTATTGTTTTTAAACTTACAGTTAAAAAACATGTTTATGAGAAGATAATTTAGAAATTAACATCTGGAGGCTCAGGACAGATGCAGTTTGAGAGTAAGGTGACTGGAGAAACACTTGCCATCTACTGGGGGGTTCTATTGAATTTGCTTCCTAGAGCAGGAATGTGAGGCAGTGCAATGGCTTTCATATGTTTACAAATGGTGCATGAAAAGCATCACCGTTCAGCATTGTTTGACTAAGTTAGACCCACAGGTTGCACACTTAGCATGGACTTTTCCTGTCATGAGGGAGGATAAGCTCATCAGGTCCATTAGGTCAGAGGTTGAATAGGAAAGGATAGGAAAGAGACCATGCAAGAGTTCCCACCACTATGCCCTACTTGTAAATAAATAGAAGACTTCAGTCTCCATTACTATCGTCTTCTCTTTTCACAAACACTTAATTCAGCAGCACAAATAGGCTCTTTTCTTTTCTTTTTTTTTTTTTTTCCTAAAGATAAAAAGACACCTAAAGATCTTATTCTGTTTGCCTGGGCCTGTCTGCCTCTCTTTACCATTTGTGATGATTGATTGTTTCTGTGTTTCATCAATTAAAAATGTTTTAAAGTACAAAGTCTTCAGCATGTTTAATAGAGTCTGGTTAAGTAAACATCCTCCACCAAAGCAGCACAAGTAGAGCTTAAAATAAATACTGCTACTGTGCCAAGTTCATAATTGCTTGCACATTTAGCACTTTACCATGTCCTAAGCATATCCATAAAAAAAAAAAAAAGCTCTGTGTACTTACTGCAGTTGTCATGAAACTGTAGCCATTTCAGTATTGCAGAGTATTTATGTTCTTTAAATATTTGATTTTCCAGTTTATATCATATTTGTTTCAAAGAACCAAAAGCTGAGCCTGAAGATGAGCAGTGGTCAGGCTTTGTCAACAAACTAGCCATGTAAGTGCTTTGGTACTAATTTCTTTCTGCCAATAGAATGCATTTTCAAAGACACAATGTGAAAGGATCCAATGCATCTGTCACTCTTAGTGTTACCAGCTTTATTGTAAAGGGAGACTTTCATCTGTGATTTTATTTCAAGGTAGATAAAATCTTGTATAGTTAGGAGACAGATAAGTGCTGCGTTCAAGAAAATTGATTGTAAAAATTGGGTGGTTCAACAACATATCATGGAGATATTGCAGAGCAATTTATGCATTAAAATCAATGCAACTTAAACCCCAAAATACTTCTACTATGAAAATAAATACATTGTAAAAGTTGCATTATTTTTTTCCAAATTTAAGACAGCTTAAATTGCTAAAATTATGTATGAAAAACATAGGGTAAATTTGTATCAAGCCCAACAGAGACAATGTAATATCTGTAAAACAAATTAATAATGAGATCTGAAACATAATGAGGAAAAAAGATACAAAGATGACAAGTGTTAACACGATTATGAAAAAGAAATAAAAATTGAGTAGTGTGCAGAGTATCAGGAATTGCGGTCTCTTTTCTAGTGACTGTTGACCATATGAAGGAATGCAGGCCAAGATTTTTAAAAGCCATTAATGATTTGTTTGTATCCACTGCTGCAATTGATTCAAGCATGCTGAACAGAACAGATTTTCAGAACAGAGAAACTCAACTTTTCAAGATAATCAAGAGTTAAACAGGCAAGATATGAATAGACAGACTTTTCATGAGCCTCTGCAGATCTCCAAGGTAAATTTCCTGCTGATCATTTCGTGAATCTTGTGTTTGTGTCCTGAAATGTGTCCTGCATATCATATCTTCAATAACTTAATTTTTCCAAGGGGTGTGTTTGACAAGCTGGGTTATATCTTACACTTCCAGGGTATCTAGTTAAATTGCATTTAATCCAAAATTCTAGGTTTGTCTATCCCTAAACACTGAGGAAATTTGGAGCTGGAGGGGGGCATATGTAAATGGAATGGTTGTGGCTATATGCTTCTGGAATATCTGCCAAGATGCTTCAGCATCTATCTATCATCTGTGCCTAACTTTTTCCCTTAGAATTTTTTCACATACAGTCTTCTCTATTGCTGTTGAAAACTTCATTTTTAGTCTCAATATCTAGAGTGAGGAGATTTTTTTTTATACCAGTTGCTGAGAAATCTGGTCAAAAAAGGGAGATCAGAAGGAAGCTCTGAAGAAAAATAGTTTTTCCAGTCTAAATTTATCTTTAGCTTAAATTTGAGTTCCAATTTTTCTGTCTACAGACTGTTCCACCTTCCACTTCTCTTTCATTTTCCCTCCCCCACTCTTCTGGGCCAGTGAAATTTGCTTAATAAATGATAAAAAGTAAAAATTAATAGTTACATTATTTGGTGGTTATGAGAGGTTTTGTGTCCTCTGCAACATTTTTCAGATTTGAAAATCCATGCGTTAAACTGGAATTGAAAATACAAGATAGCCATATGCGTATGAATGAGAAATCAACTGTTTTCAATACAGATTATTGTAAGAATTCTTACCGATTACACTTGTCACATATTTAAACAAGTCATTGCCAAGCAGCGTTTTTATTTTGAACTCCAAACAAGACAATTTTCTTTAATATATATGAAGTACTAAATTTGAGGTTTGTTTAAGCATGCAATAACCATTCACAAAACTTAAAACTAGGTCAGGAACTGTTTTCATACTTTATGAGCCTGTATGCCTTTGGTTGAAATTGTATCACAATACTTATAATTTATATAAGGAGGAAATTCTTTCCTGTTAGGGTGGTGAGACACTGGAATCAGTTGCCCAGGGAGGTTGTGAGTGCTCCATCCCTGGCAGTGTTCAAGGCCAGGTTGGATGAAGCCTTGTGTGATGGTTTAGTGTGAGGTGTCCCTGCCCATGGCAGGGGGGTTGGAACTAGATGATCTTGAGGTCCTTTCCAATCCTAACTATTCTATGATTCTATGATTCTATATTAGCAAAAGGAAGTCCTGCATTACTAAGAAAAATCTCAGTCTTTTAATTGACTACTTCAATTACAAAAACATTAAATGTTGCAATTTCATAGTTGTGCAATGATACAGTGCATTTGTTTGAAGACAGCACAGCACTACAATTACGCAAAAATAAAAAAAAGAGTAGAGCAACTGTATTATTAACCCAACAGAAGAAACTAAAGCATTACAGAGAAAGGAAACTAACAAATAGGTTCACATCACTTAACAGTTCAGTTAACTTTGATAATAGCTTGAAAAGTATGTTTAATTACATATCATTTATGGCTCAAGAACATGAGAATGAATATCTGAAATAAATATCCACATACAAATGAGTTCTATAATAATTTCATCTCCTTTATGCTCAAAATGGTCATTTCTGTCTTTCACAGATGCCTTTGTGTTACAATGAAAGTCCCAACTTTTTCAACATATTTTAAAAGTTGCATTTTTCTGCCTATCTAAATAGCACAGTGACATACATTGTCCTCTGAGAGGGAACAGAACTGTCCTCAGGACACTCTTGCCCAGGAAGGCATTGTTTTCTCTGTGGTATTGAAGGAATATATTAAGTGACTTCTCAAGGACACAGGAAATCTGTGGTAAAGCAGAAGAAGGAATCCCAGTATCATGAAACTCTGGACAGCAGTGTTAACCACCAGACCACCCAAGCTTAGGCCTGAGGCACACTTTGCTGAAGGGAAAATAGTCAAGCCAAGTGTTTCAAATTGAAACTGGTGGGACTTCCAATCCCTTCAACAGTTACTCCCAGCAGAGCTGCACAGGACCTTGTGTATCATCTGATTGTAAAAACAAAAGCTCTGATGGGTACATGGTAAGAGGTGTTGCAGGAACCACTTCATGTGAGCTGGGACAGCACGGAGAGGACCTTCTGACAGCACTGCATGTTGTGCCAGCTTTCAGGCGTGCTGTCAGCATGGTTACTATACCTGTAAGTGAACATACGAAAACAAAAAACAATCGCAAACCCCTCTACCCAGAGCTGCAATCAACATTTGCAGAACATACCAGGAGAAACAAAGACAAAAAATGAACATGGAAAGCTAAAAAGCCTTTTTTTTAACAGGCTGTGTACCCTGCGGTTGTGAAGTGGTTGACACAGGAGAGACTGATAGTGGTTTTTAGCAGCCACAAGTGTGTTAATTGCAGAATCACCCAAGTAGATCTCTGACCACACCTCACAGCCTCTCACCTCAGCTGGGCAGTTGGGTAGGATGGACAATTTACTCCTTAACCTTATTTTGCCTTTTACTGTGGATACGGGGGAGGCAAATAGGTAGGGACTGTTCAGGCACATTAACAGAAGACAAGTACAAAACAGCAAGAGGGTGTCCAGAGTTTCTTTTACAGGGCAAAGTTAGTCCATCTTACAGTCTTTTGTTGACCAGTTATGGAATTAATGCTTAGCTTTAAAATATGTGATATTTAATGCATATTCATAAATGTCACAGCAGCTGATTTGTTGCTGTTAGGATGAATGTCAGATATGATTAGAACAAGCATGGAGGTGATGTGGGGTAATTTTGCTTGGGGTTTTGAAGTTGGTCCTTTTTTGTTATTTAAGAAATGTTGCAAATAACTTTTTTTTTTTTTTTCTTCATAGACTTATCATAAATATATTAAATTTTCTAATGCCAAATTTTGCAAATACTCTAATATTTCACAATCCATAGTGTTGTAAATGTTGTCATTCAAACTTCAGGGCCTGTGTCTTTAGTAAGTTTTCTTCCATAGCATCTCCAGGGCAACACTGTTGCAAACTCTTAATATGGATTTTGGAAAAACTCATAATAGGGATGGGAAAGTCTGCCCTGGAGTTCATGGTTAGTGCTCCAGTTTCCTGGAAGACTTGTCCCATATTTCAGCATCATACTGGAAATGATTTGTCTAACTGATGTTTTAGTGCAAAAACATTTCCAGATGGACCCTGATCCGCATCCCCCCACCTCCATTGTGTTTTCTTTGAAAATAAACTTCCAAAGTGGGGACTCTGATTTAGCAGGAAATTCAGTGATCAAGTTGGAGATACTCTGGAAAGAGAGGACTATACCCACAGGTGGTCAGGCTGACATATTTTAGGTGAAACCAGACTGTCCTCTTGGAAATATAAATAAAAGAATAAAAGAACATTGAAACACTTAAGTGTTTTCTTCTCATCAGAAAAGTTTTATGAAGTTTCAGTGAGAGACGCGGTTGAAAGGTTTAGTGAGATTAGTCTCACAGATGTCACATTTTCACCTGACAGACATTAAAAAGCTTTTGTGAAGTGCAGTTAGGTAAAAGGTAACAATAAAATCTGCAATTTGCACATTTAAATTAATACCAAGTGACAGATTTACCTCTATTTTGGTACTTTGCTGTGGCAGGTAAAAGCCAAGGTAAAAAATGCTTTAGTCTCAACATGGGCAAATACCTTGAATAAAAAGCTAGTCATCTGATTCCAGATAATGTTTCACAGCTAGACATTTTCTTTACCAGTCATAAATCTAGGGACAGAAGAAGTCAGACTCCATGGCTGTATCTGAATTTTGAAGCTTGGCACTGTTTCTGATAGTTGCCAGTACAAGATGTTTCTGAAGACAGTCTTTATTTATTTTTAACTCTGTTGATAGGAGCCATCTGCTTCCCAAATATCTCAGCTAAAGGATGACTAATGTATATTTAACAATTACCTGATAATGAGCTGAGCAACTTTCTAATTGAGTAAGCATTTATAAATCCCTCTTTTCTTTCACTTACCTAAAGGGATCTTAAACTTTCGGGATTTGCAAACCACAGTGTTTTCCGGTGTATTCCAGTGGCTGAGGACCTCTGAATACTGATAAGAAGCTAACATAATTTTCTTTAACACTTTTCACCAATTCCTTAGACAAAGGCTATGAACCAAAATATCAGCTGAACATACCTTCAGAATACTGCCAAAAGTATATTCTAAACCAAAAGCATATTTGGTACAGATAAAACAGCAGTTAAAATTTATAAAACTCAAAAGTGAATCAAGGGACATAGAATCACGTTGTACTTTGGTAAATTTGCTTTGTAAGTTTCCCTTGTGATTGTCAATACAGTATAGGGCTTGACTCTATCAATGGTAAAATAAACATTGCTATTAACAAATGTTCCTGTTCAAAGGAAATAGTGGAAGCTTGTGGAATTTCTCATACAAATCTTAATCAGGCACCCTGATCCCTATTTTCCATCTGTTGATTACAAGGATATTTTTGCTGTTGGTAATTATTCTTACAGATTTAGGCCAGTACATCGCATTAAGAATCACTGATGAGCTATGATTTATAGCTGAATATTAGCGCCAACTTTGAAAACATAAATGTTTTTTTCTTTAGAATTGCTCTGAAAAATCCCTTGAGGAAAACAGTCTGGCCCTTCGATTTCCAGTCTGAGCAGGAAGTTCAGGGGAACAAGAAAGCTAGAATAATATCAGAATATTTGTACAAAGTTAAAGCTGAATCTGGAGTGAAATCAAGTGTATGCTTTGTTCTTTTTCTTTTTTAATTAGGCGTGTAATGCTTATCACCAGATGACTTTATCCTGGTGCTTTGGTCACATCTTGAGGTTGCCACAAAGCCCTCCTCTGTAGTGAGAACATGACTCCTAATATTTTTTGCCCTTGTGGTCTGCACACCATGGGAATGGCATGTGGATTTACTGCACCCTGAGAAGACCACCTGAGTAGCTCAGCTTTGGGAGATATAGCCAATTTCTGAACTCCCCAGTGCACCAGATAGACACTCAAGCCAAACCACGTACACTGACCCATGTAATCTACATCTGTGCCCATTCTGATCTCATGTCCCTAGTCCCTGCTGCTTGTAGAGCTGTGGTGGAGAGTACAGCTTTTGCTAGCTATGAAATGCTGAGGCAAGGCACTTTGTACATAACAATTATTAAGCACCATACTGCCCATATTTAGACATGTATCTAAAGGAAAACGTAAACAGCGAAACTGCTATGGTACTTAGCGTTCCTCTTTTGTCTCTAGAGTAGTCACTGACTATCAAACAGCCCTGCTTTTTAGCTTTGGCTCAGAAAGATATTTTCATTGGCTGATCTGTGGTTGAATTTTATAGCCAAATATTTTGTGTTTGGGGACTTCAGTCTTAAACAAAGACAAAAACACTCAAACTGCATTATTGTCTTTGAATTGGCAGATTTCTAAGGCAGTTTTACCTGCTTCATCATGAAAGGAAGGTTGGTGAGAATGAATAACTGCAAAGACGGAATTCTTCAGCGGTAGACTATTTATTAGCTCAGTACAGTAGGAACAAGGAAATGCATGGAGTGAAATCAGGGTAGACTTAAACTTGTGCACAAGACAGTGGAGCCATGGAACACAATTTCTCAGTGTGACATGCCTCTTTGCAAAGCTAGCTCTGAAAAGACCTCTGCATGGAGCTCATTAAAATTCTGAGGTCATGGTCCACAAACAGAGCAGGACACACAATGAATAAAGGTCTGTACAAACATGGAATTTCAGGGAAAATCAGGTTGCTTTGTCATAATCTGATGGCTCAGTCTTGAAAACCATACTCTCAGTGGTATTGCTGTTGGCTTCAAGGGTATGATGGGGTCCTCAGAACTACCTAAAGAAATAAGATCAACTCTGCAGACTTATCAAAAAAACCCAACAGTCCAAATATACAACATCTATTCACTCTTCCTTCACTCTGCTACCTCAGTATGGCTAAGCATATGTATTATTCTTTCCTGCTGTTTTTAATTTTTAGTGAAAATATGAAATGGCATCTGAGGATTATTTTATATGACATTATTTGAAAATTTTGTATGAAGAAATAGGCTAGGATTGTTTTGCTCACAACTTGACAGTAAAACCCTGAATTTCTCAAAAGCTAACAGATCTTAAGACCTGAGTGGAACAGTTAGCCAGAATTCTTTCATAATACAAATAGCTCCTGTACAAACCCATAGCCTGCACTTGAGTTGGACCATATTTTCTGGAAGGAAATCTAAAGTGAAATCCTGATCCTGCCTTCTCACAAATATAAACACCTAGCAGGAAGCGGAGAATTGAGTTCCAGATTTTGTTTGTTTGGTATAATTCAAGGTAAATTTTCCCTTTAATTCTAGTTTATGAGAACTACTGTGTACACTGAAATGGTAAAAGCTATACAGCACTGTTCTTTAAAGAAAATTAGTTCCTTACCACTAACATGCAACAGTTCCTCCAGAAAGTACAGTGCTGTCCTCCTTTCTCAGGCAGCACTCCCCTTCATTAGTTTCATCTGGATTTTATCTGAATAAAGAAGTGCAGGATCTGCTTCCATGGACTGTGCATGAAATACATTTAAGAGGATAACTCATTAAGAAAACATGTCAAAAGAGATTTTTCTGTTTGTAGTGCAAGAGGTGTTGACAACAGCTAAACTAACTTGTTGCTTCTATGTAAACCTGTTCTCTTTCATATTTTTAGCACGTTGCCAAAGAACTTTGGCAGAGTATATTTGCCACTATTGATTTCTTTTGAAGAGGTTTGTGGGTCATTTGAAAGCTGCAAAGTGAAGTGAGACTTTGCTTTTTGTGTTTTGCCAATTTCATTATGCCTTGACTGGTAGTTAGGGTCATTTCCAAAAGCCTAATGGACATTTTTATTAGGTTTTTACAAGGGTACTACTTACTTTCTTTCCCTGGCAGATTTCCATATTCACTGTGACTAATGCAACCTCTATTGTTTTTTTGACAAGAGGAAAAAGAAGAGACATTTTTTCATTCCCAAGCAGAGAAGCTGTCAGCTACCAGAAGAATAAAGACTTCAGTGTTTACCTTTCCACTCAGCCCAATGACTACACAGGGGAAACAGAAGATTTTTAATGGGTAGAATGAAAGAATACACAAAATGACATCAATGGACTGGAAAAGTAAACAATTTGCATATTTCTTCTTGTCAGTCCACCTTTTCTTCAGTGGCATTTTGCTATGGAAACAAGTGAAGACCCCTTTAACATGGCTATTAGCATTTCAAACAAAACTAGTCACTTTATGGACACTTCTTGGAAGGTTTCTATGTCACCCGGACTCACAAAAGTGAATGACAAAGTGATTCAGAGTGCATAAAGAGCCTGGTTATTTATTGCTTTCAGGATTGACCTTATGTTTGGATGTAAGCAAAATTGCCAGTGGAACCAAAAGGGTGTTCTGGCTGAGTACAGAATGAAGGATGGAACTGTTGGGAGCCAGTTGTCTGCTCCGTGCCTGGCCATAGCAACAAGCTTGGATGTTAGACAGATGTATTTAAATGGGAAATCTCAGCTCCCTCATCCCAAAATAGCTCTGCCAGGATGATATTTTGTCCCTCACAGAAAGGGAGAGGAACAATTCTGCAGAGAGCAGAATTTCTTGCTTTTCTTCAAGCATCTCACACCCATCCTCAGACTGACCCTCCATTTTGACAAATGCCCATGCAATGATCCTGCCCTGCAGGGTGTTCTTCAGGTGTCTGCAGCTGAAAGAGCTGGGATATACTTTTCTCTTTTCTTGAAACAAATTATATTTTTGCAATATACATCCATAGGAGGCCAGATGCATTATTCAGGAGAGAAGCAAGGCATGGAGACCGTAATATTCGTTGTTTACATTCCAGTGCAAGCAGAATTATTGTTAGGATTTGACCCTAGCAGTTGTTGCATATTCATGCAAAACAGAGGGTCAGAAAATTTTCCCTTCTCATCACTCCCCTAGCACAGCAGCACAGATGAAGCATTAATGGTTCCCCCAGGCTCCCGTAATGGTGTCCAACCTTTTTCTAATTTGGACTGAATGTTGCTGGAGAGGATTGCAAGGCACATGCTATTGCATGCTGCTGCAGATGCACTTTCTCAGCTGATTCAGGACCTGCTGCAGGTCAGTGGCTCCTGTTCGTCCTGTCGGGATCTGCAGCAGTCCCTCTCTACCCGTCAAAGGGCAGGGCAACAGAAAGCAGCACTTTTTGTCAGTTATCTCCATTTCAGAGAGGTTTTTCTCAGTGAACATTTCTACATTTCTGAAAGATTTGTATGTTCCAATCCTCCTTCAGACATGGCTCCATCAGCTCAAGCTGGGAGTTTGAGTAAATTCTGAAAGGCTCAGCCAGCCACGTGAGCCCTGCTGACCACTGCCCACCAGCGTTGATCCCCTCCAGCTAGTTATGAGGTAGTGCTCTCTTCCTCATATACTGAAAGAGTGAAGTTGGTGCACATTTAAAGTTTTCCAAGGGATTGAACACACACACACTATTCTTATACATACCTTTAACTTTTTTATATATATTTGCATACATGCCTTGCATTTTTGAGCTTCAAAAATATTATACTTTATTAACTTTAAAACTTCGTTATCCCATCTTTTATTTAAAGGCCATTGGAATAAGTTTTTATTTGTTGTACTTAACCATGGTTTTTCTGTGTCGGGGTTTAATATGTGTATTTTTAAGTTCTCAAATTAACCACTTTTTAGCGTTATAGATAATGCTAAACTTATCATTTTGCTCAAATTAATAGATAAAATAGGCCTGTAAATTAATTTCTCTGTTTTTTTCATAGATATTTATCAAACAGTAGTGTGTAAATTGTCATGAAACTGGTACTAAATTTAAATGAAGACATTCCATGGATTACTTTCTTAATGTTTAGTTTGTTACATCTAATGTGTTACAGAAACACAGTTAACATTTTTTTTTAATGGATGGACTTTGTTAAGTTTAGGAACTCTCTGTGTTTACCTCATAGTGTTTCAACACTCCAAATGTTCCAGTACACGGTACAGGTGAGGAACAAAACTTGTTTGAGCATTGTGGCCTCCTGTGGAGATTAGAAACGTCTTGGTTTGTCACTTCTGTTTTATTTCTGACTATCCACCTCTCTGCAACATATTTATAATATGAAGGTATGAGATTCCCTCAGTTACTCATATTCTATGAGTCCATTTTATGCCAACATTATTTTAACAACATTCAGTTTTAGCTGTCAGGATAATGTGAATCTTATGGCAAAATGTGAGATAAGTCTGTGCCATCTGGGAGTTTGAAGCCTACTTGTTGATCTTCTGATAATTATCTCTGTAAAACAGCACAATGCATCCAGATTTAATTTTTTTATTTGGTTATTCAATTGCATTGATTTTATAGAACTGACAAGTGATGAAAGAATACATTTCATCAACTCAGTGCACCAGTCATATTTCCCAGCCAGAAACTGTTAATATTCCACATTTTCTATTCAGGAATTGTATTTATACTGGATGATTATTTGTGCACTCCCAGCCCTGTGGGACCATCAACCTACTGCTGTCATCTCTGCAGTTTGAAAGGATGGACTTGTCTTAGCTGCATGTGACAGGTCAGATAAGGTCCAAACTGCACTTATATAACTGACTTGCTGTATAAACAGGAGACCTCATGTTTCACCTTTCTCCTCTGCAAAATGAGAATAATGACATAAGAACTTCCACTCTTTTGACCACTGGCCCAATTTCAGTCAAGTGGGCAGTTCCAAGCCCTAATTAAAAAAAAATAAAATTAAGTTACAATATAGTATCAATAAAATATATTGATTTTACTATGGACAAATAAAGAAGAATATCTAAAATGGGAATGGGATCCAATTATCTGTGGTTTTAGCTTTTCTCCTGCCCGCTTACTTAGATAAATTTTTGTGGCTTTGGTCGCAATACTCTCCAACAAGAAGATACTTTTATGATGTGGTTTTCTGAGTCTAAAGTGACAAAATTACATTCACAAGAATTTGGAGTGGAGAATAAATTCATTACGTGTGTTGATTTGGGCTTTCACATGTGATCCCAAGCAGTAGGAAATGGTTTTCAGTTAAGCATTTAAATATTTTTCTCTTATGAATTTAACTGACTTGCTTACATTTTATCTAATTCTATATTACACTGAAGACTGCAGTTTAGATTTCATTATTATTAATAGTTATCAATAACATTACTGAAAAGATAGAAATCATCATAAGGAATGGATTATTGGTTGAAAATACTTCATGAGACACCTATTTCAGTAAGCTAAAAGTGCCAAGTATTTTGTTTGTACAGGTTCAGGATACTGATATTGTATAATGGAGCATATTTATTGTAATACATTTTTATTAATTTTGCAAGTAAAGGACACAAATACATGATTTGTTTGAAAACACAAAACCTGAAACTAGGTGGAAAGTCAATGCATACAGTAGCTGTAAGAAGTATTGTTTATGCATATGTATTATATGCATATATGAATGATATATAATTTAAAACCTGAAAAAGGCTTAGCATGATGCATGCTATACACCTATGCATCTTTTGGCTTTTGTGATATTCTATGCACAATAGGTTGCTTTTCTCCATCTGCTAATGCTTTGTAATATGTATAAAAAACACAAAAGGAAGTAAGCAGCAATCACAATGCTATCGCCAAAATGTTAAACTGAATTTGGTTATTTTTGGACTTGAATGACTGCCTTTAGGTTTAGACATTGGATACATATTGTAAGAAGATTTTTAATGAATCAGCAACCTGCTTTTTTAACCCCTTTGAACAATGTTTTGCAGTTTTCTTCCAATAAACATTTATAAAATATATTTGAGTGTAGTAGCTGAAAGATTCAAAATGTATTTGAAATTACCAGTTATATCTGAATTAGTAAGTCCATTCAGGAAGCACTTCCCAAGTAGCATAACTTTCATGTAGAATATAAAACTTACTTCACACAGCTGAGTTGAATAATGAAATATACTGAGGCAGACAAAAAACAGCATCAGTTTGCATATTTTGTTAGTGAAATACAATACTTTTTGTCAAGGGAAGTAATGAATAATTTATCACAATTTTTATATGTAACAATAAGATTATTGCTGCCTGTAGAGAATTTTGAATAACTGAATTATCAGATATTTTGGTCAGATCCATAACTGCATTTAAACACTTGAAGCGTAACATAAGCAACATTTAAACACTTAGATCAAGCAAATGGTACAGAATCCACCAATTCTCCCTTCTCAGACTATTTAGGTACTTGGAAGTAAGTAGTATTTGATGGTTAAAACACACACAGATTCTCAAGACTGTGCTGCTGCCTGTGCTGAGATGACTTTGGATAAGGCAAACCATTCAGTTTCTATTTGCAGGTGAATTTATCTGGGTCTTCAAACTGGTTGTCCCCATACCCATGTGGACTCATGCATCAGCGTGCTTGAAGCATGCTGGTGGCATTAAGTTTAAGCTAAAGAGTACACACACTCAGGGGAAAAACCTCCCTGTGTCATAGTTATGTACTGATCTAATTTTTTTTGGATGCTGTAAAATTAGTGAGGTCAAAGCATAGATTAGTAAATCCCATCAGTTCAATGATTTACTCACTAGTCTGTTAGTAATTGAAAGGATTCAGCCTGGAGAAGAGAAGGCTGCATGGTGACCTCATAGCAGCCTTCCAATATCTGAAAGAGGCCTAAAAAGATGTTGCAGAGGAACTCTTCATCAGGGACTGTAGTGGTAGAACAAGGAGTAATGGGTTTAAACTGAAACAGGGGAAGTTCAGGTTAGATATAAGAAAGAAGTTATTTACTGTGAGGGTGGTGAAGCACTGGAATGGGTTGCCCAGGGAAGCTGTGAATGCTCCATCCCTGGCAGTGTTCAAGGCCAGGTTGGACAGAGCCTTGGGAGACATGGTTTAATGAGAGGTGTCCCTGCCCATGGCAGGGGGGTTGGAACTTGATGATCTTAAGGTCCTTTCCAACCCTAACTATTCTATGATTCTATGATTAAATTTGTATTTCATACAGCAGAGTTTTCAAATAATCTAATTTTTGAATGAAAATTGTTGGGATCTGAAAATGCAGCACAGAGGGGAATTTTAAACTGACAGTAGTTTCAGGGGAGCCATTTAAAAAATGTGATGCTATCACTTAATCAATTTTAAGATGCAAATCTTTGCAAATCCAGACATAAATCTCATTCTATTATAACTGTAACACATAGCTATCCTCTCTCTTTTAAACTAAATCTGAAAAAAAAAGTAGCAAAAATTGTCCTATTTATCTCAGCAAGAACATATTTATCTCACAGTTTCTCTGATCTACTCTTAATTTATTCTGTTCTCTAGGAAATCTATTTTGCAGTTTCCTTATCAAATGCTTTCTAATAGAGCCTGTATATTACTTGCTTTAATTATACGAGAAAGTGGGAAAAGAAAGGACTCTTCTGATTGATTTCAACTACTGATTTGCAGTTTTTACAGACTAAATTTAAAAGTTTCAGAAAATACAGGGACCAAGAAGTCAACAGACCTGAATAAAAAATATGCCTGAGCTGATCTTACTTGCCAGACTTCAGTAATTACAAAAATGTAATAGCTTTAAGTTGAAATATACCCTATGATTGGTTTTATAACATTTTTATGAATGGCCTAATACCCTATAGTTTGAGCTTTTTACACTAACTGATTAATCATTAAAAATGTTTTTTATTTTCTTGATCTGTTGCTTTTTTCAAAGCTTGTTCTGGAATGAGGGTGTTTTTTACACTTTTTCTGCTACATACTTTCACTATTGTACCTGGTTGTTCAAAAAGTGTTGCCAATTCCAAAAAAAAAAAAAGAGTTGAATAAAAGAGCACCAGCTATTTGGAACACTTTGATCTCAGGATTTATTTTATTCAAATATAAACAGGAGTTAATCCACATTTTTCCTAAAGGAAGCTGAGGCATGGAGGTGTCAAATGAAGATAGTGGCACAGCAAACTCTAGACCACAGGAGTTTCCAATTTGTTCTGTCTGTTCAGCTTGGCAATATAAAACGAGCATTTTCATCATGCCTGTTTATCTCAGATAATCACATACTACTTTTTAGTTTCCTTTCAAGGATCAGCATGCCAAATGCTGTCATGCAGCTATTGCTATTGACATGTCAAAGTCAACACCACATGATCACATTTTCTAATAGCTTAAATTAGAAGTTAAAATCACATCTATTTAAAAATGATAAAAGGTTTAGCAAAGCAGGCCAAAAAAAGCTGTAATTATGCCAGCTAAGTTATTATTTGATGAGAATGGGAAAGGGAAACATTCTGTGTGTACCACCCAGCTCCAGGCACTTGAGCTGTATGGGTGTATTAGGACTGCAGAAATTTGTACAAACAGTGAAGAGAGGAGGGATCTGTGGACAGTAATGCAAATCAGCAATACTGTGAGCCTGCCTTCATAAACATCACTGTAGGATGCCTGGGACAGATGGTCTGAATAATATCTATATCTGTGCTCTTTGCAGATGGCCTGTCACATCTGTCACATGTTCCTTTTGACATTTAGGTTCAGGCACATAAACTGATATCCTGCTACATGCTAATAGCTTGTCACTGGCTTATGAGGCTTAGATGTCTATTATTCTTTGAATACACCAGAGAAAACACTGCAGACACAGGGAAGGTGCTTTACTTCCCCCGTTTATAAATTTTCCACACCACCTAAAGATATTTCTGTTATCCAGTTACCTTAAAATAATACTCACTTTAAGTTAGCTTAAGGTAACAGTTAAATAAAGGCATTGTATTAATAGAATCACAGGATAGTTAGAGTTGGAAAGGACCCTAAGATCATCTAGTTCCAACCCCCCTGCCAAGGGCAGGGACATCTCACACTAAACTAATTCAAAATAGATAATGTAATTACAGAAGTTTGTTAAATACATAAGTGAATTAAAAGACAAAGTATACTAACCTGTGTGTTTTAAGGCTGTATTTGTTGAGGGTGTCTTCCTGTGTCTTAGCCAACTTGGTCTTGGCTTCCAAGGAGGTGGTAAGCATGTCAAAAGTTTTTATTGAGAGACATAACCTGGAGCAATATGAGTTAGGGGCCTATGCTAGAAAACCTTGAGAGTTTTCCATTAGAGGGGCTTTTCAAGAGCATGTCTTTTGAAAGTTTACTGTTCACTGGTGATGCAAGTTAGCTTTGTAGCACTGTCCTCTTAATGTCTTCTTTGAAATCTAAGTTTTGATCACTTCAAACTAATTTCTTGCCTTTTTAATGAAAAGAATTACCCTCACTAGTCCTCCCAACTGAAAAAAGAATTCCTGAACTTCACTTCACTGAAGGTGTTTTTGCTTGATTAGATGTTATCACTTCTTGGCTAAATAGTATATATCTTCTTCCATTTGCAAGGACTACACTTTCTTTTTTTTCTTTTAAGTATGATATTTTTGTCTTATATCAGGCCTTGCATTTGCTCAGCACACAGTTACTTTTCTGAATTAGGTGAAATGAAAATTTTCTATTCACTTTCATTTATTGTAATTAATTCAGTGAGCATTGTACCAAATATGTTTATTTATATATAGATTCATGACATAATAATAGTTTGTTTAAAGACCATACAGAATAATAGACTAAGGAGTAAGAAACTTCAGTTAATTTCTTAGAAAATTCAGAAATTTCAGTAATTTTCAGCTTTTATCATTCCTTACTTTGTTGGGTATAAATATACAGAATTTCAGTGTACTTTTTTTTCTTCCATATATTCTTCTGGATTCCTTTATGCTGTCAAGTATGGGTTAACTCTAATTTAACAAGTAGTTTAAGTTAATTGATGCTGTCATTATTATATCCTTGTTCATGAAATAGTAAGAATAAGCAAAGGCAGATACGATGCCAAGTCTATGTGCCCACCTATGTTTGTTATTTCCTCTTCCTTTTCCTTCTTCTAGCTATTTTAGTGCAGGGCATGTCTGGTAATGCTTGTTTCTATAGTAGCTAAGACACTGGAACTGAGACCTGATCTGAACTAAATAATGCAAAAAATAAGAAAATTACAATGTACAACTGGCTAACACACATTCCAAAGCACTAGAGATCTTTAGCTGCATTTATTTACCACTATTTTGTGCTTTCCAGGCACTCAGATTCCTCAAATAAGTCTAAGCGGTAGCCATTCACTGTAAACTGAGTAATATTTTTATCTCACTCTCTTCCTCTCTCCATCATCTACTTATAGTGCTCATATTTTACTTATTATTTACCAGAAGCTTTACATGCACACAAAAGGTGTAAAGGCAGCATTTTATACCTGGTATCATATACTGTCATCTCTTTTTCAAGCTGGGGAAAAACCTTGAGAATCTGACCCACAGAGGCACTAGGGTAATTTGGTGAATGCCAATTATCTATATTGAACATCAGCACTTATAGAATATACCTTATATTTCAATGTGCTGTCACTGCATTTATTCATTAGAGTTTGGCCACAAAGTCATGCTTTCTGTCTGAAAGCAGCTGAAATACTTTCCAGTTAAACAATGATAATTTTCAGATTCTGTGGTTAGCAGCTTTATATTGTGAAGTTTTAATAATTTGGTCATTGAAAAAGTAAGTACAACTCTTTTGCTTTGTATGTGTAAATAGAAGAAATGTGGGAATAACCTGAGGAGAAGTATTGGGGTTTTGCTTGTTTCTAGAAAGGGGAAGTGTGAGGGTGTCAGACTGTAGCCATTTGTTTAGCAAGCATCACTCTTTAACGTGGAAATTCATTACCTCCAAACTTACATGCATGTTTGCTGTCTAAGCTGTCGATATTTTCAGCTCATTACATAACCACTTCAAAAAAGACAAACCACAGCTTATGGTAATATACTGCTCCCCACACCACGGGCTGTTTTCTGGTCTGCCTTTAGGATTCATACAATTTCCTGTTAGTGTATTTCCATAGCAGGCTGGGCCTCTTCAGTAGAGTGTATGTGAGACAAAGCCTTTTTTTTTTTTCAGTCACTTAAATTTCTCACTGGATACACGTGGATAAACATCTGGCATTGGTTTGTGGCACAGAGATATCCAGACTGAAAAGCAAGTGTTGACAAAAGGAGAAACTATAATACATGATGAGCATGGGCTTCTCTACTTTTCCCTGCTGCAAAAATTGCAGCTCAGTCTTCAGACCATGCTGTGAGTGCCCCATCACTCTCATAGTTGCAAAGCTGTGGTCAGAATCAGTATCTTCCTCCTACAGCTCTGCAAGTGTCTCCCACCACAACATTACCCCTTACTAGGTAAATACAGTGCCTTTTCATTTATGACTGTGTCCCTTAGGGACAAACAAACAAAAGGAAGTACTTTTTCTCATGATATATAATAAAACTATGGAACTCATTGCCACAGGATGTTGTGGAGGCCAAAAATATAAATGTTTTTTAAATTATGTTTTATAAATATATGAGGATTGGGTCCAGCAGCAGCTATAAAGTGTAATTGTCTACATATAAACTTACCTCAGGAAATTCCAAAGCTATAGATATCTTGGAGAATATACTGACTGTCCTGAAGAACTTAGGCATGCTCTGTTTTTGTATGGCTTCAGCTATTGACCATTGTCAGAAATAGGATTCTATATAAGATAAACCTTTGACATAGAACAGTATATAGCCATTTTGTGTCTTTTTTACTTGTCTTTTTTTTTTTTTATTTCTTAAAAAAATTATTGCCAGTGCTAATGTCTTCCAGTAAGTTTTCTTATTTATCTTTTTTTTTTTTAACACACCAACTTACTTTCCAAGGCAATGAGGTAGTAGTAAATGTAACTAAAATGTCAAATTGTTTCATAAAATTATCCACAAATATCCACAGTGGACTTTTTTATGATAACATATGATGGAAGCCATGTTGCTAAAGCAGTCTCTAATCCTACGCAACAAAAATACAGCTTGCAACACAACAGTTTATCCCAAAGAAATGCTCTCTTGCTCTTTAGGAAAAATAAATATTTGTTTTCAAAGTGCTAAATGCCAAACTGGTTTATAATTACACAACTACATTCCAGGAAGAATCTCCTTGGAACTGATCTGGGATCACAGACTGACCAGGGAAGATGGTTCAGAGTGCAATTGGCTACAGAACATTAATTTACTGTTAAAGGTGCAGATACTTACCTGGTGTAAATCAGCTCTGCTGTCTCCATCTGGGTCAGAAATCTGAACACAGGATCTGAAATCTGAATAACATTATGACAAGCATTGAATAGAAAAAATAATAAAAGAAAAAGATTGAAAAAAAAAATAATGTGAAGAAATTTAAGTTGAGCACTGAAATAATGTATCTTAAAAGATTATTTTTCATCAGTTGCTTATTTTTAAACTATTGTTTTTCCCCTGAAATAAACTATCTCTTGGAAATTATTAATGAATTAACTACTTGTGAAATAAACTGGGATGAAATCCTGCAAATGCAAATTATTGTAATGGAAGCAAAATCAGGCCTGTAGTTTCATTTTTCTGTTGTATTTGAATCGTAGAATCATAGAATAGCTAGGGTTGGAAAGGACCTTAAGATCATCTAGTTCCAACCCCCCCCCCCCCCATAGGCAGGGACACCTCACAATAAACCATGTTACCAAAGGCTCTGTCCAACCTGGCCTTGAACACTGCCAGGGATGGAGCATTCACAACCTACCTGGGCAACCCATTCCAGTACCTCACCACCCTTACAGTAAAGAACTTCTTCCTTATATCCAATCTAAACTTCCCCTGTTTAAGTTTTAACCCATTACCCCTTGTCCTGTCACTACAGTCCCTGATGAAGAGTCCCTCCCCAGCATCCTTATAGGCCCCCTTCAGATACTGGAAGATTGCTATGAGGTCTCCACGCAGCCTTCTCTTCTCCAGGCTGAACAGACACAACTTCCTCAGCCTGTCTTCATACTGGAGGTGCTCCAGTCCCCTGATCATCCTCGTGGCCGTTCTCTGGACTTGTTCTAACAGTTCCAAGTCCTTTTTATGCTGAGGACACCAGAACTGCACACAATACTCCAGGTGAGGTCTCACAAGAGCAGAGTAGAGGGGCAGGATCACATCCTTCGCCCTGCTGGTCACACTCGTTTTGATGCAGCCCAGGATACGGTTGGCTTTCTGGGCTGCGAGTGCACACTGCAGCCGGCTCATGTTCATTTTCTCATCGACCGACCCAGCCAAGTCTTTTTCAGCAGGGCTGCTCTGAACCTCTTCTCTGCCCAACCTGTAGCTGTGCCTGAGATTGCTCCGACCCAGGTGTGGGACCTTGCACTTGGCATGGTTAAACTTCATAAGGTTGGCATCAGCCCACCTCACAAGCGTGTCAAGGTCCCTCTGGATGGCATCCCTTCCCTCCAGCTTATCAACCAAAACTTGGTTTCATCGGCAAACTTGCTGAGGGTGCACTCAATCCCACTGTCCATGTTAGAAATTAAGATGTTGAACAAGACCTGTCTCAACACCGATCCCTGACGGACACCACTCGTTACTGGTCTCCAGCTGGACATCGAGCCATTGACCACAACTCTTTGCATGCGGACATCCAGGCAGTTCTTTAGCCACCGAGTGGTCCACCTATCAAACTGATGTCTCTCCAATTTAGAGACAAGGATGTTGTGTGGGACAGTGTCAAACAATTTGCACAAGTTCAGGTATATGACATCAGTTGCTCTACCCCTGTCCATCAGTTCCATAGCCCCATCATAGAAGGCCACCAAATTGGTCAGGCAGGATTTCCCCTTAGTGAAGCCATGCTGGCTGTCACCAAGCACCTTGTTGTTTTTCATGTGCTTTAGCATGCCTTCCAGGAGAATGTGCTCCAAGATTTTACCAGGCACAGAGGTGAGACTGGCTGGTCTGTAATTCCCTGCATCATCTATTTTCCCCTTCTTGAAAATGGGGGTTATATTTCCCTTTTTCCAGTCTTCAGGAACTTCATCTGAATCTTTTTCTTCCTACCCTCCACCCAAATTTAAGGATGCAGCCACTTTCCATACAAATTGAGTGCTCCTACTAACATCAGTAGGAATTGTATATGTGATTTACAGATGCTCACTATGTAATTTCAATTGGTAATAGTGGTATTTACACCACAGAGCTGTATGCACAGATGGCAGAATAGTTCTTTTGTCAAATATTTAATTCAGATAGATAGAAAAAACCTAACCCAAATCACTCCCAGGAGGCAAATACAGTAAAGACTATAAACTCTGTGACTATGAATTTCAATAAAAGCTTCTCAACTAAATTCATTCTTCCATTAAATACAATCTCAGTCTCAATTTTACAGCATTAAAGTAAGCTGTTTTTGAAGAAAGTAGACTGCTAGAATGGGCAGAAATATCTTATGTATGAAAAGATAACGAGGTCCTGAAAGAATGTGCTAAATGCTTTTGCTTAAAAAAGTAGACATAGGATACATAGTTAGTCATATATCCACAGAGAAACTGAAAGCTTTAAACAGAATGTGAGAAAGAAATATTAGAAAGGAAAAAGGAAATGTGGAGGAAAAGAGACCCTATGGTGTAAATAATGGAATGTAAGCAATGTAGGATTAGTTTCATCAAGGATATTCAAAATAATACTGGAATCAACGAGGTTGGACACATTCTTTGTGCAAATCTGGACAACTATATTAATCCTGTGAATATTGTCATCATAACTTGCTAACATATTGTCTTGACATGCCAACAGCAAAGGAGAAACAACCGCCACATCAGCTTACCAATGCTTTTCCCCTCTTTCAAATAAATCTTGGTTTAAAATATCTTTAATGTCATATGTTGAACCACGCTGCTTCAACCCAAAATCTACCAATGTCCCACTCATTGAAGTGCTTGAGCTGCTTTAGAATCTTCTGCAGGTAAAGCCCACCTAGTCATGATTAGCATTTGCACTTCCAGCCTGAGGGCAGGTTTGTAAATGTTCCTAAATGTCCTAAAAAGCTAAATACCAGCTGAAAGGAAGAATACTAGCATTGTATAGCATACCTTATCTTTTAAAATTTCTGGAGAACCTGAAATTTTGGTGAGGGAAGACAGAAATATACTGTATTTGGGATCGCATAAGGGAAATGCAATAGATGAATAAGTTAATCAGTTGGCTAATATAAAATCCACAATGAAAACCAAGATTTAGAAGCCAGTATATAAAACTTTTGTTACCTGTGCTGAGAGTAAGGATTAGGGTAATGAATGGCACATTTCCAATTTCTGAGTTATCCTTGCAGCAATCCAGTTGTCATCAGATTCAGGGATCTGATTTGATCATTGCAGCCCTGAATTTTAGATACTTTTATTCCTGCAGCCTAACAAATATTATGCCAGCAGCTTCGTTGGTTTCTCAGACTGTGGTTGCACTAAAAACGTCTGACCAATACGCTCACATACTGCTCTGATAGCTGGAAGAAGTTCATAGTCCAGGGAGTATCTTCATCTGGAAGACAGAAGAAACATCTAGCCCTGATTTATATTAGGAAGGGAAGGAGAAAGGGAAAAGAGAATTAGATGAAGGGAAAGTGGAAAGGAGAATAGGAAAGGGTGGAGAAAGGGAAATGGAAGTTTCCACAATTGCTTTAATGACAGGTGATTATCTGACACCTATAAATTACTTCATCTATGAAAACTTTATTTGTCAGAAGGAGGTGGTAATACATTCATGGACCTTTTTAAAACCTCCAGCTTCCCAATTTATTCATTCTGTCCCTGATCACTAACAACAAATTTGCAGAGCTCATGCTATATATCATTTGAAGATGTGATCCTGTATCATCAAATCATATCAGCCATGTTTTAAAGACCTGCTTAGATGATCATATTCAGCAGTAGTCAAGCTGCCACTGCTGAAGTGGAAGGTTTTACTTTCATTCTTGAAATATGATAGTTTGATATTTTTATTTCCCATGTTCCTTATCTGAATCACAGGAAACAAAAGTTCTGTTACACAATGACCAGCAAACATGAAAGAACTAAATGGATTCTCTGAAAAAATACTGGAATCTTTTATATGTGAAATCTAGACTGTTGTCAGTTTTGTTTCTACAGTCATAACCCATGTAGGTAATCACTAACTGATAATACCACTTTCAAGTGGACATAACATCAGAAACCACATTACTTGGAAAAAGGAAAGCTAGAAGCTTTATTTCATTTAAGTGACGACTGATAAAAAGCAGTTCATTTGAAACTTGTTTGCATTGGCTGCGTCTTGTTATTCCTTTCAGGGCTTCTTTTGTATAGAAAACTGCTTCCTAAAAGTAGCTGCTGGATCTCCTCTAGTGTTGGACATGTCCATGACTTAATATTGTGTGGTTTTCATGAGCATTTTTGGTCTCAGGTTGTTTTGTGCAGACATCTGCATAATAGGTAGATAATTTCAAAGAAATCCTATCAGATACAAATCCTGTTAAACCCTTATTTTCTGTAAGGCTAACTAGCTCTGCCTCTAAAAAGAAAAAGCACAGGCTTAATGTCATTTTCTATGTGTTTCTGTCTATTCTGATTTCTTTGGAAGATGGGCTTGCCAGAGTTGAATGCTGTGCAACTGTTGCATATGTGGGGTGTTAGAACTCTTGGAATCATATAATTTCAAGCCAGAAGTTCATCTATGCAGAAAATTTGTGAAACAATTTTTTTAATATCTTCCCACTTTAAACTGTGCCCAGATAAGAAATCTGGAGGAGTTAGGTACAGAAACACAGTATGGCCCTAAGCCAAATATTCAGAAAAGTCTAATGCATATGGTGGAATTTTGATGGTAATACTTAAATTTAAGCATTTTATAATCTGTGATGGATTTGGCATGGAATCATTCAGCCTGGGAACCCTCAGGCCAAGTAGGTTTTCACAGTTATGTTCAAACGCTATCTTCAGAAGCTGCCTAGTTCATACCTGAAATCTTCAAGTCACCGTGAAATACAATCTCATTCTTTCTATAACCTAACTGCATAATTGCTGGGAGAAGAAGCTACATTGTATGTTTATTTGATGATTCTTGAAAAAATCATAAACAGTCTTGGGAAAGGAGACAAGTCCTTAGGACACCTGATCTCTGTATCACCAGTTTGCCACATCATAATCCTACTCTTTAGCATTATGAACCTTGTGGTCTTCATGGCATAATGGTCCTGCTTCAGCAGGGGAAATAGTGATCACGTGTGATCCACCCACTGTATTTCTACATATTAAACTCTTGCTTGGAAGAGAATTTGTAGGCCTGTAACCCTTTAGACTGAGGAGGGAATACAACTCCTGTTATCTACTTACTCATGTAATGTTTTAAAGAAAATCAAACCCAGATAATTCAGTTTGCTGTATCTAAGTATCTCATGGATAATCCAGGAGGAAGTTTCAAACACAGTATTTTCAGTCTAATCCCAGTGAGATATACCTGCCAGTTGGTTTGAGTGAACTTCTGCTCACTGTGTTTGAGATAGTGAATCAGATTCTTAAGAGCTTAGTGACCCACTTTCGATGTATGAGGAATTCAGGTATATAACTATGCTCCAAAGCTCTCCTTGTACATCTAAACTTTAACACTTTTAAGATTCTTGTCCTAAAATATTATTCTTAAAAATATTACTGGGATTTTTTTTTCTTTTATATAAGAGGCATACTGAATAACTCTTGTACTAGAGGAGTATCTGTTATGAACAAGACAGTGAGCCTTCTCTAACTTGACTAAAAGAAGTGATAGAAAGGCAAGGTGCATGTTCTATAGTCATCACTATTTATACATTTTAATTTGGCACTGTTAAATCTCTGTGTATTTGGCAATATTTTGCTGAACAGTAATTTTTATTTTGTTGTTTTAAGTTTGCTATTTTAATAGTAGTTTAAGATTGCAAGAATCATCTTTAAAACCATTAATCTTATAACTGCATCTGCCATGCCGTATCGGGACGTATTAGCAAAAGGACAGTATTAATGCTGAATTGTTCTCATGCCCAGGGTAAATAGCAAAACACAATAGTTAATCTGTACCCTCATCTCTGAAACCTAAAGGAATATCCTCATGAAAGAGGTGAATTGAGTAGGCTAGTCCTGGCAAACTTATCAGAGTGACTCACACTCTTTCCCTGTTGACAAAAAAAGAGAGAACAAGATACTACCTTCTATAAATACAGCAAAACAGAGTTTGTACCCCCTATTCCATGTCTCTCATGGCATTAAGGTAAACTAGGTATGAGACATCTTAAAATCAGAAATTCCTTAAAGTCAGCAATACTTTTCTGTTTTCCCAGAGTTTAGAAGTGATGAATTATGCCAAATAATACAGAATGTAATTATTTTTAGCTCTGATTCAACAGGAGATTTTCAGACAGATTAGTGGTCACCAAAGAAGTATTTGCATCTGTTGTTTATGTTATGACATCTCAGATCAAAGTAAGGCTTTAAACTTTAACTTTCCTTTTTCCAAATGAATAATGAAACTGGAAAAAAAGCTGAAGATGGGAGGAGAAAAAAGCTCAGGAGTATTAAACACACTGAGGACAACTTTGAAATGAAGACGTCATGTAGGATGAAGCCCAGGGGTTGGACCTATCAAACTTCTGAACACTCTGCTCCTCATCCCCTAGATAACGCACATATGTGTGTGTGCCTGCGAATCATCTAAGTGATCATGTAAATACTCCATGTTTAAAATGAGGTCTGTGTTGGCCTCAGGCTTTGCTGAATATACAGCCCTTGGCAGTACTGTGTCCAGCGCGCTAAGTTCTGTGTACCCATGGTGATACAACATTTCTGTGGCTTGAGCTAACAAAGTTAGTACTGGATTGCAGTGACAGAAAGTAGTCCAGTAATAACCCAGCAATAGAAGCTCAGCCAAAATAAAGCTTCTTTCTAAACAGATGCTAAGATTTTTCAAGCAAACACAAATTTTTAAGGAGCTGATTTTAAGCAAGTTGAGGGTCTCTTTGAAGAGATAATTGATGTGGATTACCACAGTCAAAAAAAGATCTATTAGCTACCTTGTAAACAGGGAGATCACCAATAGAAAATAAAATCCACAACAAAACTTCTGCTTGAGGCATTGTCTTTAATGAGATCATGATTAGACAATTTATGCAGTTAACTAAGAAGGAAAAAGAAGAAAGAAGCTTCTGATTTAAATGCATGACTCAGAAAATTATTGCTGGTCTGAAGAACCCATCACAAACAGCTCACTTGTAAAATACAGCTCAGGTCAATAACAGTCAAAGGCATTTTCATTTACTAGATTTCAGAGGGCTTCAATAAAATAATTTTCTGGCTTCAGTTCAGTCTATATTCCACGATCCCATATTAAAATCTTCAATGGACGAAGCTGTATAATAGAAGATCACAATTTCAGCCATGTACAAATGGACCAGTACGTACATGTACACAATAATACTGGTCTAGATATGCATGCAAAGGTTGGGACTGAGAGATCCTGCTTCTTATTAAAAGAACAGCCACCACAAATTTTGTCAATTTGTGTCTTTGTAAGTTGCCTGGATATGGCAAGTGTTGGGCTAAAGTGTAGACTGACAATGTCATCTTAGTTTTATTTATGACCTTTCTTGGACACAGTTAAGTGAATAGAAATTGAACAGAAAGAAAATGTCAGTAACTATGAAAAACAAACAAAACGACCAGAAAGACCTTCTTTCCTTTAGCACTCATTTGCATATCACTGTTAGTATTACTTGGAAAGAATGTGAGTAAGGTAAAAAAGGGCTAATTATAAGGTTGTCTTTAAGTTGGCTTTGTCTTCTAAAAATATTTCAAGTCACTGTGTGGATTTAAATTTTTACAGAATGTTCTGTTCCCTCAACTGAACATTACATTTGATTTGTCTGGATAAAAATATTTGGATTATTTATTTATGTTGGAAAAACTGTATGAATTTGAATTTAATTGAATGAGCTAACTAGATTGTCTTTTAATAGTATCAAAGTTTCACTGAATTTGAGACGCAAACGCAGTTTTAACCAAACTTAGGGGGACAGTTGAAATAACTAATCCGATTTTGAAAGTTGACAAGTATAGTGAAGTATAGCTGTCACATTTTTTCAGCAATTCTGATGTTCTGTTACATGTTCTTTTCTTTTTAAGTAAGATAAACCATTTCTAGCGGAAAGACTGGCCTGCACTTTGTATTCCAATGTATTTCTCTCACACAGTTTTCTGTGCAGAAGCCATACCATTTTGTTTTTAAATAGCATGTAACTGTTTAAAATAAATGTAATTCATCCATGTAAGAGACAACAAACTGGGGGGGGGGGGGGGGGGGTGTGTGTATTTTTATCTCTTATTTTACATAAAATTACTCTGGAAGGATATTTACATCAATTAAATGTCACACTATTTGTTATTAAGCAATTGTTTTGATGATGTACCAAAGGGTAGCTATTCACAGTATCCTCAGAACTACAGACTGAATAAAACTATTTTGTCATCTATTTTCTTCCTCGACATTTCAGGATCATTTCCTAAAATATATTTTTCCAACTGTTTGGTCCACCAGAGTTATTTATATATTGTATGTTTCAATTTTAGCACTCATCTCACTCTTCTCAATGAAAGCTTTAGAGTTCATGAGAGAGTATAATAGGCTTTAAGTATAAAAGAAATCAAATGAAATACCAATCTGATTAACATTTCAGGACTTGGAAAGCCAGTTTATATTAAAAAACCTTCTTACCAATCTGGCTTTACAAAAGCATGTGTTAAAAGATGGGGATTATGAAGATCCATTGCAGTAAAGGATTCGAGCATTCTTACTGCTGGTTCAGCTGCTCTACAGTGCAGCCTGTGCCAAGACCCTCTGCTTTTCTAAAACATCACAGTGAAACACTGAGCTGCTCTTCACATTTGCGACTTGTAGCTTCATTCTTTTAAATGTCACTAATTGTTTGAAGCATCTTGGTAATACAATGAAAATGGGGCTGGCATCATATTTGAATCACACATAGAAGAGTTCCATTCCTATTTGTGAGGATATTTGTTTACTAACCAATATAAAACACCGGAGTAAGAAAAAAATGGTAGGAAACCTTTCTTCTGTCAATACTTATGTGGCATATAATCACAGCTTTGCTATTTGGGTAGAGCTTACCTTCATAAAAGCAGTGTTTACCCTATATTTACTAAAAGAATTTACAGCTGCCACATGAAGAAAAATTATTGGAACAGCCCATGTTTTAGTTTATTATTTCACAGATATATCAAAGACTCCTTGTCAGACAAGCTAGAAGCCTTGTGGAAAGTTCACAGAAGCCAGGAAGCCTTAAGATCAAACTTCACTTGTCTTTTTAGATGCTCATTTTATTTCAATGTGTTTTATAGTTGTGACTATTAACGAGGGAATCGCACTCTCATTTTAGCAGCAGATGAGTTATCAGTGTCAGCTTCCTTTTTACCTGATAAATTCACTGACTCATATGTCGAACACAATCTTTTCTGGCAGACAGGAACAGAAGCTACTTCTTACATATTACAGGATTGACTGTCACATACATGAGTATACTGTCACCACCAGGAAAGTGGGGAATAGACTAAACCTTTGTATTGAGCTGTCTCAAGAATAATCAGCTCCAAACACCAGTGATCCAGGGTCCATATCCCTTTTGCCTAACAAAAATAGAATCAGGATTATGAATGTGTTGCATTCAAGTAGGGCGTGGTGAATCCTTGGTCTGTGCTATGTTTCCGCGAGATGGGACAAGGCAAAAAAGCTAGACTACTTTTCTGTAATTTTTTGTGACGAGCAAAAAGGAATCTGAAAGCAAGCTGGTTTGTCTGCATGTTAGTGAAAAGCTCTGCAGCCATCCCAGATAAAATAGAACCCTGGAGAAATAGAGACTAACACAGAGCGTGAAGAAAAGGAGGGAGAATCACATTTCCTACACACTCAGCTGTCAGTTTGGATAAGGAACTTTAAACTAAAGCAGAGTTGTGTGGTACATTTGAGATACATTATCTAGTTTTCTTTGGCAAGCTAGAAGAAGTCTACCTGGAGAAGTCATTCACATCAGCCAAGCTATTGCAGTGTTCCAGCTGAGCCTATAGTCTCACGTGTCACGGAGTTTGTGAATGATGATGATGAAGACGTTTTCATGCCATGACCTTCTCCCATATGGCAGCAGTGGAGCGCAGGTCTGCTTGGAATGACGCCTCCTTCGGGGTGCTGTGAAAGCAGAGCTATTTCTGCTGCCCAGCTGTGAAAGATCTGCTACTGGAACTGCAAGAGGCAAAAAGATAAGCTTCAAACAAACCCCCAACACCCCAACCTTTCAGGAAGTTCAGTTCTCAACTGGAACTCTACAGATTTTGCCCATTTTACATAATCCTTCCTGTATTCTTCCTTTTAAAGAAAACACCTTTGTGATGGCCTTGCAGTCCACTTGCAAAGAAAGGAATGAAGTCCTGTTTTCTGCCTTCTTTGTCATCACACTGACACTGCCACTACTTCCATTGTTATCACACAGAAATCCATTGAACACTATACACATTATGCAGAAATTTACATTTCACTTTCCCTTTTCCTGCTGGGAATTTGTGGGAGCATAGTAATTTATTTCAAGTGGAACAGAAGTGGTTGTGGTTTAGCCTTCTTTTCATGTCTAGAAGTTAGCAGTTTAGTCCAAATGTAATAATGGTTAATAATCCCTATGTGCACACTTGCACGGATGTTAACAGCATACTTTTCACAAGAAAATAATCTTGACTAGCATGTTAATAAGTTTACAGTAAAATTATAAACTCCAATGTTTGGTTTCAGAGCAGATTAGAATTGCAGACAGTGAATTGATAATAAAATAGTAGCATTCCTGTTGGGAATATCATCTGGAATGATATTTTTACCTGTCCTGGAGCTGAAAGTCAAAAAAAAAGTGAAATCTCAGGGGTGAAATCCTGGTCAAATTGAGATTAACTGCAAAACCTCCATCAACTTTAATATGTCAGGATTCAGATGTACTTTGCAGTAACCAATACAGTTTCCTTGGGGCCTCTGGGAGGAATAGATATGAGTATGATTAGAGTCACAATCACAGCATTCTTTCAGTGCCTGAAAAGCTTTTTCATCTGTTTTCGGTACTGAAGAAATTGCCATGCTATAATGTTCTGACTACAATGTTATTGCCAGCTAATGGGCAGAATGTATAGCTATTAACATGATTTTGACCTACATCTCAGTGAAACAGCTGCCAAACTTTTCTAAGGATTGATGAAACTCTGTTCTCCGCTATTATAATACAGAGTGTTATAGATATGAGCATTATTGATGTCGATTCTTCTTTTGACCAAATAGCTGTAGTCATGAGGAATGCCACCCTAATTCCTATATGTTCTGCAAATGTGGTCAAACTAATGACCTGAAAGTCTACATTTAAGGACAGCAACTACAAAGTCAGTACAAAAGATATTTTTCCTTACCCCTGAGGGGGAAGAACAGTACCACATGGCTATCATCATGAAAACGAGATTGAATTAAAATCCTGAATTTAAATACTTGAAAGTTTAGGAATATCTGCATTTGATTTCAAGCCCTGGTCATCTCTGAGTCTGAAGAGTTACAGCATGTTTTAAAAGCCTGGGATATTTTCCTTTTAGTCCTGTTATTCTAGTATGGTGGTTTATTCAGTGTATTTTTCATTACATTGTATATGCTTCTGAGTTATTACAAAACCACTCTTCTGAATACAGTTTTACTTGGTAAGTAAACATTAGTTTTATTGTTATAAGTGACCTACTTGGAATTTACTGTAAAATTAAGAGTATTATAGAAGGAAGATCAAGAAAGCAAAACCAGTGATAAATGCTAAGAATTCATATAATATCTGAGCGGAGGGACTTGAAATAACTGATATTTCTCATCTTTTCTCTGTGTTTTCACTACATTAATCATGCCAGAATAGCTGTCACTTTATATTTGTGAACTGTGAAGCTCTGTAGGGCAAGGGCCAGCACAAGTTCCTGGATTACAAATCGGAAATGAGTGTGATTGTTATCACTTTAGGCACCGGGACACTGTGTGGAAATTTGCAAACAAAAGTAGCAACTTAATCAGTGAGAGAGTGAGTCTGACAGCCACCCTGCCACCTCGCTGGGAATGTAGGAGCAGCCACAGTTACCAGTATGCCTGGGATCACTGGGAAGATATTCCTAGTTAGATAGTCCAAAGGATACATCAAAGACATCTGAACAGTTTCTTCCTATTTAAAAATAATTAAAGCCATTCCATTTCATCCTTAGTGTAATTCTTTGAATTTGCATTGAGCATGCATGAATCTTAAAGTGTTCATGTCTAATTGGTTTTAACTTGGACATTGAGCATAGCATTTGTGAACACGTTTGGTGGCTTCTGTTTTCCCTAGAAAAATCAGGTAGGTTTTCAAATTGTGGCATTTCTAATATGTGCCCCTCTTCCTCAGTCTATCATTTGTTAAATCTTTTGTTCTGCATGTGTGCTTATGCATGCACATAATAGATTTTCATATGTTAATTTATTTGTCCTATCTTTGTTAGCAACTGTGACAGGAACTGTGCATGAGACATAAAAAGATAAACTAGTAACAGTGAGTTAGCAAATATGAAATTGAAGGCTCAAAGCTTCCCTACTTTAGCTCATGATTTCATGACTTACAAAGGAATGCCTTGTATTAACATTGACTTCCAGGAAGAGCTGTGAGTATGATAAACTGAAATAGGAGGGAATATTCTTGCCAGGTCCTGGAAAAAAAACCAAAACAACCAAAAAAGATAACAGGGGGGAAATGCTGCTTCTAAAGCAAGGCTTTAGGAGGGAGTCTTTCCCATAATTATTTTCTGTTTGTCTCCTCTTTTTAATGACTTAAGTGCAGGAATATCTCCAAAAGTTTTAAATTTTCAAATTTTCCCCACATTTAAACATGTGTGGACCAGTTTTTATTCTTCAGAATTAGAGAAAAAGAAGAGATTTTTCAGTCCAAATTTCTTGTTGCTTCTACTGAGTATAGAACAGCCTAATTGTACTCCACATCATTGCAAGTCCAATGTGATTATTCCTTTAGCAGTTAATGGGGAAATGATAATACTTATTCCCAGTATACAAGCTCTCTAGAGAAACCTGCAGTTTTACATTTTTAACTCAGAGGCTGTGGCATTCAAGAAGTAGGAGCAAGGAACTGATCCTCATAATCATAACCTGAATCTCATTCCAGCAACTGGGGATGAAGGAGATTGTATTAGCAAATGTTTACTTAAAGGAAACCTGTGATTGTGTCCTTTGAAAATCTCCAGAGGAATGTAATGAAAAGAGGGACTAGAACTGTCTTTATATGCTTTGGCTGCTCTCATATTTCCTATGAAAAAGGCCTTATCTTTCTATACAGTTATTAAAAGCCATAAAAGGAAACGTACCTTGAATTATGCCATTTCCGATAAACCAAGGCATTTTTATCTTATCAAGTTTCATAGCCTTTTCTGCAAGCTAATTTGAGTACCTGATATTTCACTGTATGGTTTAGTGATATTCAGATCTTTCCACTGCTCTTACTAAAATGGGTTTTTTACAATCTATTCAGTGGAATTAACTCATCCTTTTTTTATATATACATACATGTATGTGCATATGTAAATATATGTACATATATACTGAATATGTGACAATTTCAATCTGAATTTTTTATGTGTTTATATTATAATATTGTGAATTTGACACCACTTTTATTTATGTATTTTAATTCACTGTTTGACATGTATTAAAGCAATCAGATCCATCAACACAGGAAGAAAACAATTTTTCTAGACTGCACATGTTTTGGCAGGACTAACTCACCTATATGTAGAGTTACACATTCATTTTAATGCTGAGAATTATAGGTATATCTGGAAGCACTTATAGATTAATGGGTTTATATATAGAATCTCATGAATGGAAAGAAAAGGTGTTAGACTTTGTACTAGTAGTTAACATTTTTTATAGTGCTGTGGGAAACTGAAGTTGTTAGTTTACTGCTACAGATACTTCTGGAAATTTCATTTATTTGTGCCTTAAAATTGTAAAATGATTCCAGCAGAGGTGTATCAATGTCATTTTTTAATGTCTGTGGTAAACCTAAGGTAAATATTGTCATGTATCCACAACATCTATCATTACATTGCTTGTGTCCGAATTATTGTAATGAAGGTTAAGAACCATAAATATAACCAAACTTCATAGGATACAAGTGAATGTTGCTGTCTACCTACATTATAACCCATAATTTCCGGGAGTTATTATATATACAGTCTTTTAAATCTATGCATGTAAATAGTGTGAGAAAATATATAAACCCTTGTCTAGTTATTAATTGCTGGTAGACTGAAATAGTTCAACAGATTTCAGGCCTCTGCCTCCCTGGGCATTGTGGGGAAATGGATTTTACAGCACTTAGGGGCTTTACCCTTTGCTGTATTAAGTACCAGTAGGCAAGAACCTCAGTCTTCAATATAAACTTGAGTCATGGCATTGAAGCTAAATGCTGAATGCAAGACAAAGTAAAATTAAATAATACTTGCCATTATTAGGCAAGGGAAAGGAGGAGAAAAGAATAGGGTTCCTGATTTAAATATTATCATTCTTTGTAGTGTAGATAGGATTCTTTTAAAAATTTTTTGCTAAATAAGACATGCTGAGGTGATGGATCACACTTGCTTACAAACACCTTGGCTCACAGAATCACAGAATCACAGAATCCCAAGGGTTACAGAATCACAGAATCACAGAATCCCAAGGGTTGGAAGGGACCTAAAAAGATCATCTAGTCCAACCCCCCTGCAAGAGCAGGGTAACCTACAGTACATCACACAGGAACTTGTCCAGGCGGGCCTTGAATATCTCCAGTGTAGGAGACTCCACAACCCCCCTGGGCAGCCTGTTCCAGTGCTCTGTCACTCTTACAGTAAAGAAGTTCTTCCTGATGTTAACGTGGAACTTCCTATGTTTCAGTTTACACCCATTGCCCCTTGTCCTATCACTGGATATCACTGAAAAAAGCCTAGCTCCATCATCCTGACACCTACCCTTCACATATTTGTAAACATTGATGAGGTCACCCCTCAGTCTCCTCTTTTGCAAGCTAAAGAGACCCAGCTCCCTCAGCCTCTCCTCATAAGGGAGATGTTAAAGATCATCTAGTCCAACCCCCCTGCAAGAGCAGGGTAACCTACAGTACATCACACAGGAACTTGTCCAGGCGGGCCTTGAATATCTCCAGTGTAGGAGACTCCACAACCCCCCTGGGCAACCTGTTCCAGTGCTCTGTCACTCTTACAGTAAAGAAGTTCTTCCTGATGTTAACGTGGAACTTCCTATGCTCCAGTTTACACCCATTGCCCCTTGTCCTATCACTGGATATCACTGAAAAAAGCCTAGCTCCATCATCCTGACACCTACCCTTTACATATTTGTAAACATTGATGAGGTCACCCCTCAGTCTCCTCTTTTGCAAGCTAAAGAGACCCAGCTCCCTCAGCCTCTCCTCATAAGGGAGATGTTCCACTCCCTTAATCATCTTTGTGGCTCTGCGCTGGACTCCTTCAAGCAATTCCCTGTCCTTCTTGAACAGAGGGGCCCAGAACTGGACGCAATATTCCAGATGCGGCCTCACCAAGGCTGAGTAGAGGGGGAGGAGAACCTCTCTTGACCTACTAACCACACCCTTTCTAATGCACCCTAAGATGCCATTTGCCTTCTTGGCCACAAGAGCACATTGCTGGCTCATGGTCATCCTCCTATCCACCAGGACCCCCAGGTCCCTTTCCCCTTCACTACTTTCCAGCAGGTCAACCCCCAACCTGTACTGGTACATGGGGTTGTTCTTCCCCAGATGCAAGACTCTACACTTGCCCTTATTAAATTTCATCAAGTTTCTCCCCGCCCAACTCTCCAGCCTGTCCAGGTCTCGCTGAATGGCAGCACAGTCCTCTGGTGTGTCAGCCACTCCTCCCAGTTTTGTGTCATCAGCAAACTTGCTGAGGGTGCACTCAGTTCCCTCATCCAGGTCATTGATGAAAATATTAAACAGCACCGGTCCCAGCACCGACCCCTGAGGAACTCCACTAGTCACAGACCTCCAGCTAGATTCTGCGCCATTGACCACAACTCTCTGCCTTCTTCCTTTCAACCAGTTCTCGATCCACCTCACTACTTGATCGTCAAGCCCACACTTCCTTAGCTTATCTATGAGGCTCTTCAGGCGCTCTAGCTTGTTGAAGGCTTCACTTACAGTCAGAAGTTGGTAGCAGTGAGCTTTGCCCTTGAGCAGACCATGAAGCACTCTGTTAGTGCAGTCATGTTCTGTTTCTATTTTTTCCTGTGCTTTGAGGTACAGTTAGCTGTGTAATCATGGCCAAAAGGATCACTGGCTCCACACCTCATCTGGTCTTGGACAAGGCAAAACCCTACCTACCATGGTTCAGTTCTTACCAGCTCCTGTGAAACACTGTAGGCATCAAAGACAGGGAGTACACAATACATTTCTGGTTAGGAAGCTTGCATTATTTCCTGTAACCTAGCAAAATATATGAGATTACTTTCAGCTTTCCTCACCACTAGGTTATTTATGATAGAAGCACACACATGGAGGATGTGAAAACATACTGCAGATATCATAAGTTCCACTGACTGTTTTAGGACTGGTGGGATGCAGGGAATGGATGTTTTGTGGATCCCTCTGGGTTGAAGGTAAAAATAAATAGTTGCCTGGAACAGTGGGGAAATTGTTTGATGGCCCAGGGGATACCCTTGCATTCCTGTAGCCCCGCATATACTGAAATTACAGTACTTTCTGTGCTTTCAGTGAATCTAAACTTCCCATTAATGCAGTACAAAAAGATTGCAGGTTAAGACTGAAAGCTTTTGACAGTCACCATCATAATATGATGCCCTGGGTCTTCAGCTAACTTTGAGACTTTGTGTCAGCTGCTGATGAAGGGCAAAAAGGTAATCTTCAAGGAAGTTGCAATATACACAGGAAAAATAGGCAAATGATGTAAAGGATTTCTGATTCTTCGTCAGGGGAACCTAAGATAGAGAATAAAAAGCAGAGCTCATGGCAGTGAATAAAGAGATTCCCTTTCTGTGATATTTATATAAGGCACTACAGAAAGAAGAAACTTGTGCAAACATTAGAAGGCAATGCAGGTGAGTTAATTTCACAGCCTTTCTTGGAAAGGTGTTTTTATACACCAAATGCCAACAATGCACTTATATGTCACAGTGATGAGTGTAAGGAACCAAACAGAATTAAAAATGGATTAAGAAATACAATGTTAGAACATTACACTACCTCCTATAAGACAAAAAGTTACATATAGATTCCAAATTATGCTACAGATTCCCAAGGTCACTGAAAGTTTAGCTGTAAGCTGGCAGTGCAATATAGCAACCAGAATTATTTCTGCAGTTCAAGAACCGTATGTAGTATAGTAAGGAGATATTTCAGTGGAACTAATTTTCATTTTAAGTCATATGTATATTCTCTAGGTATGAGCCTTAAGGTGTCTAAATATTCTTCTACACAGAAGTTGTTCCAGAATTAGTCATTCTGAAAAGTATTCCTCACCAAAGAGAGTACTCCTCTCTTTGCCAGAGAAAATTAATTAGATATACACTTTAATAGAAATTAGATATTTTTTAAATCCCCATGGATGTTAATTTGTTTAGGGTAAGATCACAGATGTTGCTTTTTCTACAATTATGCCTTTCCCTTCAGCATATATTTGGGATGGTTCAGGTTTGCAGTCAACTATATAATCAAATGAATTTGGTTTGCAGAATTAAGTAGCTTGGAAAGTCAGGTCAAGAAAGAAAAATACAGCTCATGCTGTACTAAAATTCGTAATGGTTAACATGAAACTGGCTAATTCTTTGAACCAGAAATATTACTAATCAGTAGAAAACAAGAACATATTTTTATGATTTACTTGTTATAAGTATCTTCCTTATGGGACTATTTAATCACATCTGATGTGATTTTCAATTATTGACTTTATCAAGGTTAAATACCAGAGAAATCTAATATTCATACAAAAGTAATTGAAATTGGCTCTTAGTGTTTTATATACTTTTGTAATAACAGCAATAATTTACTCCTGAAATAATAATAAAAAAAAATCATTTATATAATTTTTGAGGTTTAGTCTAGAAGTGGGTAAGCTCTTAGAGTTATATGAAACTTTGAAAACAAATTGGAAAGATTTATTGAAGGTACCATAGTAGACATCTCAGATTGAATTATCAGGCCAGTACAGTCAATATTTGGCCTAAGTCAATACAATGCCTTTGATAAGCCGGATACTTTGAGAAGAACTGAAACTCAATCTTCTGGTTTCCAAAAATTACCCATAGATTGAATATTATACTATTGGGTAAACCTAACTGGAGGTCTTTTGAAACAGAGAACTCTCCTCCCCATATCTTGCCTTGACTAGTGTAGCAAGGACTATTTCTATGCACATTACAATCCTTAATAAAAATACTTCTGCTTCCAGTTTACCAAGATTCCAGTGGGATGTCATACAATGTATTCTTCCACAATCGTTATCCATTATTGCCTATTACATTTTATGTACTTTACTGTATAACATAACATGGTACAGAGATGCCAAGCCACCACTGACACGAGCTCAAATGTCTACAAATGGATTGATTCTCCGAGACCGCAGTTTCTTAAGCACCTAACAAACAGAAGCAACTTGAGTGCAACAAATTACTGTCATTTTATAACTGCAGAGCTGGTTCACACAATAATTTCTCAAATGGTTCTGCAGACTGCATCCCTACTGAGTCATATTTGCAGGTTCAGATACATCTTCAGTGACTTTCCTCATTTTGCTCATTTGTCTATACAGAATAGTTCTTTTTATTTATTTCATTATATGTGCTTTGGTTTGTTTGGCTTTTTTTAATTGTTAATTAATTGTTAATATCTGACTTCCCAAGGCATTTTGTCAATGTGCGGAAGTATGACCCTCCCTCAGACTGGAAAGCAGAGAAAGAATCGAAATTCCATTGTTTTTTGTGGGATAGTATTATTAGTACCTCTTCAGGTATGCAAAGCATGACAGACAAGACAAACTAGTTCTTACAAAATATCACTTACTGCATTGTCTTTCCATTACTCCAAATGATGTGCAGTGTATGATATGAGAGGGAGAGCAGTCTGTTGTTGCTTTAACTTGCACTATATGAAAACCCCATGTCATCTGGATATCAGCAGTCCTTAGCATATAATTACATTGGACTAACATTGCTTGATCAAAGAAAAAGAAAAAGCTCTTATTTTATTTATAAGCCATCTGCCACAGACCATTATCGTTTACTTAGACCCTAAGTTACAGTTTCCATTTTAATAGCTCTGTTAGTGTTTGGGTGGTTTCTATGAAGATTATTCAATAAACATTGTCCAGAAAAAGCTAGATACTTTTAATGCGTAATCATCTGGAATGTTTATTAAACAATAACTCTGGACCTTCTGACAGTTTTATTTCTGAGAATGTTACAATGTTATTATGCATCCCACTGGTAAGCCTGCATTACTGAAAACTCCTGTGCAGTGTAAGAGATCTTACTGAAAGCAGATGCAGCCAAATTAATAAAAAGGGGCATCAATGCGCTATAGAAAGCCATATAGTGGGAGGAGTAGAATTGGGGAAAAAGCATTCAGAAAAGAATTCTGTTTCATTTTTGAAACAAAAAGTATCTGAAATAAGAAGAAAGAGTAATGTATGGATTTGAAAATTCAAATGCAAAATGTAGATTAGCCAAAAAGAGTGTTTCATCATGTATTATACATTTAGTGTTTAAAGCAGAGTCTCTGGACAAATTGAATTAACTTAATTATAGGATGAAAGGGTCCTAAAAGATTACTTCAACCCCTAAAGGTTCTTGAATTTACTTCATGAATAGGTTTCTGCATGTCACATTTTCTGTGGGGCCACCCTGCAAAAATACTTTTATCACCTGTTAAATGTTATTCCTCTTAACTAACCACAAAGAAAGCTCAGCCTAAGGTTCAGTACACTTAATACAATGTCTTCAAAGAAGCAAAGGTTTCAGATAAAACTCACTGCTTGGCCATAATGAACCTGGTAAATGCTGGTTTCCTGCAATAAACATAATAGATGAAGTCTTGGCCTATTGAAGTCAATAGGGATTTTGCCATTGAGTTTAGCAGGGCCAGTATTGCAACCAATAAAACTCCCGAGCAAACTGAAAGAAGTGGGTGAAGGGAAGAAGAGGAATTGATGTAACAGAACCTGTACAGTTTTTCAGTCCTTGTTCTACCTTCCTTGGCCTGAGCGAATAGCTCCTAATACTCCTGAGATGTGCTCACAGAAACTATTGTGGCAGTGTACTGAACACCAAATATTTACAAAAGCATTTGATGATTAATTCTGAAATGGGAAAATCAGCTTTATTATTATAATGAGTCAGTCTCAGATTCAATCATAGGTTGTTTTAGGGGTGAGTAACCAAGGGCAATTGCCCAAGAATGGATACTATGGGGAGTGTGTTAGCCTACAATAATTAAATGTACAAGTTTTTGAATATGCTTCAATCTGCACCTGTGTTCTTGCTAGTCAAAACCTGCTGTAGCTCCACACAGACACAATTAGATTTTTCAAACACAATCCTTTCTGTGAGTAAAGCAACAGGGAAAAAAAACAGCAAGAAATGTAATTTTTTTTTCTTTTTATATTTATATTCCTATCTGTGTTTCTTTTTATTGATGTGTGAAAATATCTAATTTCTGATTTCTGATGTATAAGAAGTGTAGCTACCATATTTTTTCATGGGTTTTCCCAGACACTCAGTACACATATGTGCCATGTGACACATGTTAAACAAAGAAGTTTCAGAAAGCTGCGGACTAACAAATCAAGCACTGTACAACCACATCACAGACATGTTATGTTCCTGTCTGGAAACAGAAGACATTGGATGGGAGAAATGTGTGTGTTGGTACCTCATCATGGGCAGTACTATGTCTTAAGAGTCTTGTGTTTTGTTAGGAGGTGAAAGCTGTGGGAGAAATTTGAACTTCGTGTTCAGATGTTCCAGTATCTGGACCAGAATGTGGAGAATATGGACCATCCAGTTTGTGGATCGATTATTTGCAACCAAGAGATAATTTGAAGGGAAAAACAAAGAAATTGTTTAGAAAACAAGAAGCAAAGGGTCGATAAAAATACATTATTGAATATGAAAGAGAAATACAAGCAAAATACTTCTGAACATGAAAGCATGGTGTAGAAATGTGATGGATCTGTAAAATCTCTCTTGAACTAGCATAAGATTTATAACACTTATCTCACAGTAATAAACTAAAAAAGAGCAGTGAACTTAAGACTGGGAGTGGGAAAAGGTGACATCCATCGAAGACATTATTTTGCAATGCAGTTTTCCTTGGCTGCTGTGTCTCATTTTAATACTTATCAGAGTATTCAAGACAATTTTTCCCCACTACTTAAAACACTGCAGGTTTTCAACACAGAGTGGTTGCTTGGCAATTCAAGCAAAAGTTTTTGTTGTCTGAAACTGTAAGAAATCCACTTTGGTTTTGAGCAGCATGAGTATTAAGTGCTTTTCCAAACTGGTGTACGCAAACAAACAAACAGAACACTAAGAACTGTTTATGCAGAAAATATTTTACACTTTGGCAGTGTTCTTTCTGTGTCAAAGTGTTTATAAAACTAGTATGAGGTGCACATAAATAATTAAATTTTGATAAATCATTTGTGAGCTCAGCTGATGTGGCTCTTCCCAACATCTAACTGTAGTTACCCTTAAGCACAAGTATGCTTATAGATAAGATGAAAGCATACTGTCTTATTAATCATACTGTATATCTGACTCCTGCTCCTTTCTTCAGCCTTTAAATAAACTCCATCTGGTTCATACTATATAGTTGTGCAGCTTACCTTTCACAATGAAATATGCTTACTGCTGCAGAAGCAGGTCCAATGTGATTGACATGATTAGGTAAAACAGTGGTTGCTTAAATCTGGAACTGCTAACTGTAAAAAAACTTGATAAGCCACAGAAAGAAACTGAGGACCAAATACTCACTGGATGTCCTTCACTGGCTGGACTCCAGCTGATTGCAGTGGAAGGTATTGAAAAAGAATGCTCTGGGCCACCTTATGTTAGTACTTTAGGGAGCACACCAAGCAAGATTCCAAAACACTGCTTGTATAAGTAACGAACAATCTCATTATACTGTAGGCTATTCCTGAGTTTCTGGTGTACTGTGGCTGGGCAAGGCCTAGGTATCTAGAAGGAGAATGACCCTGCCTATGTTAACTAAAACAAATCGAAACAAAAGTGCCCCTCTCTCTAGGGTGCCCAATTTATTAAGAGAGTCCTAGTTCAAATTCTGTTCAACAGATTGCAAATGAAAGCCAAACAGTATCAAGAGAACAAAAGCAAAAGGAACAAAATAGCTTTCTGTGTTTTTTGGTCAAGAACATCCTTCTTTTATTGCCATTGACAGTGTCTTCATTCCTTTACAATTCATTGATTACAACTAAACGAAGTTGTACTCATTGCTGAGTTTGTGAAACTCTTTGTGGGGATCTAACCCAGTAAAAAGTCATATTGATGAAACTGTAAGATAGGAAAAATCCAGGGGAGGTAGGGTAGGATATGGCAGGATCTCTTCCAGGAAGGACTCACATGTAAGTTACGATATACAAGTAGCTCCTGACATTTCCCTGTGGTGTGCTTTGTTCTTTTAGGGGTTCACTTGGAACTGTCATTACATCTCTACCGCAGATGTTCGCTGCAACCTTAACACAGGTGGAGGCAGGCAGGGCCTGCTCCAGCTCATACCAGCAGGCTGTGATACTTGGAAAAACACTGGGACTCTGTGACTGGAAAGGGCTACACAGATAGTCAGGACCCTACCCCCACAATCACAGGGTCAGCTGAGACTTGGGCTTCCCCTGAAAAGGTTGAAATTTCCCCTTTCGGCAAGAATGCTACCTATCCACCCTGTCGCCAGAATGCCTAAATAGGCAAAAATACCACAGCTACAACCCTTTCTCTTTTACAGCTTGAGAGCTACATTGTGGAAAACATGAAATCGGAGATGGTGCAGCTGCAGCAGAATGCTGTACAGAACCACACCGCCACCATGCTTGAAATAGGGACCAGCCTCCTCAGCCAGACAGCAGAGCAGACAAGAAAACTCACGGATGTTGAAACCCAGGTATGTTCCCAGAGTGGTTTTCTAAACGCTGTTAATTGCAGAGAGCGTTTATCATCCTCTTCCTATTCAAATGCATCACCACACAAAATGTTTCAACACATGCCTCCAAGAAACATACACACTTTGCTTCTTTGTACCAACAGCGGTGATGACTGACCCTTGTTATGTGTCTGCCTTCTGATTTCCTTTGGCTAGTGTATATAGCTCTGTGCACACAAGACAGGCAGGACTGTCCAGGAAACTAAATCATCATTTGTCTTCAAATAAACAGCCCAGCTACCAACTGTGAATGATACAAGTGTCAAGCTAAATAGTTTCAGGCTAAAACAGAGCCTTTGATCTCCATTGTTGTTTGCCTCTTTACTATTACAAGAAAGATTCTTTTCTTTTCTGCAAGATGTTTCCAGCTATTTGAAAAGTAGTGTATATCTGAAGTTTTAAACCATGAAGAGGGACAAGCATCAGCTTCTTTGTAAAATACTGTGTATTTGTTATTACTGTAAAATTGTATAACGTCACATGAATATAAAGAGCTATCTCCATATGACTGATTACTAGCACTAAAATCACTGTCTTGATTGAAGTGACAAGAGTATCACTGTCATAGCAGAGTAAAAATTCACACTGCACTTATTGCAAAGATTCTACTACTTTTTGCCTTTTTAATTCTTTTAGCAATATAAGATAGCGAAGAGATTCAGAGCAGCCCTGTGGAAAAAGACTTGGCTGGGTTGGTCGATGAGAAACTTAACATGAGCCAGCAGTGTGTGCTCGCAGCCCAGAAAGCCAACTGTATCCTGGGCTGCATCAAAAGAAGCATAACAAGCAGGTTGAAGGAGGTGATCCTGCCCCTCTACTCTGCCCTCATGAGACTTCACTTGGAGTATTGTGTGCAGTTCTGGTGTCCTCAACATAAAAAGGACATGGAACTGTTGGAACAAGTCCAGAGGAGGGCCACGAGGATGATCAGGGGACTGGAGCACCTCCCGTATGAAGACAGGCTGAGGAAGTTGGGGCTGTTCAGCCTGGAGAAGAGAAGGCTGCGTGGAGACCTCATAGCAGCCTTCCAGTATCTGAAGGAGGCCTACAAGGATGCTGGAGAGGGACTATTCATTAGGGACTGTAGTGACAAGACAAGGGGTAACGGGTTAAAACTTAAACAGGGGAAGTTTAGATTGGATATAAGAAAGAAGTTTTTTCCTGTGAGGGTGGTGAGGCACTGGAATGGGTTGCCCAAGGTAGTTGTGAATGCTCCATCTGTGGGGGTATTCAAGGCTAGGTTGGACAGAGCCTTGGGCAACATGGTTTATTGTTAGGTGTCCCTGCCCATGTCAGGGGGGTTAGAACTAGATGATCTTAAGGTCCTTTCCAACCCTAACTATTCTATGATCCTATGATACATATATGCTTTCCTTATTTTTGCTGCAGTACTTGCTCTGACTCTCAGCTCAGTGATGGCATTTCCCACCTCCCCTCTTTCAGCAGTATGAGAAATTCCCTGTAGTCACTGGCTCCACCATCAATCAGAAAAGAGTGGTGGAGGTGGCCTAAGAAGGTGAAAAGAGACTGCTCTTGGTAGTGTTGAAGGTGGCCAGCCGCATGGCAGGGAGGTGATGGTCTGTAGGATACAAGGAGAAAAGCGGGCCAGGATCTCATGCATGTAATAAGGACTCACAGCAGAGTAAGGGAGAGTCTGAAAGATTGAAGATACAGCCTACACGTCCTTAAATCTCACTGACCCCTCTTAATCCCTGTCCCATCCAAAATCCCATGGATTCCCTTTAGGCTTTCTTCTCTACCTGAAGCTTTACTGCCGTTTTGTAGGCTACTCCACAGAGGTATCCTCTTTGGAAATCTGTTGGTGGTTTCCTGTCTTCTTGCTAACCTTCGTAATACACTTTCAATTTCTGCCAGGCCCTTCTGAAACTGTGGCGCTGCCTCCTGCCATTACCAGATGCATCCATCTTGAAGAAAAATAACAGCTTTGCAGAGACAGTGTCCAATTTTTTCAACCTCTGTACCCTTAAACAAAACCAGCCCAAGTTGATTTGTGAAAGTCAGCAATTTCCAAAGAAACAGGGCACTGGGCTGAGTTTGAGAGCTTGAAAGCTCTTTGCTTTATGTTCTGTAACAAGTTCTTATCAGGCATGCATGAGAAAATACTACCATATAATCCTATGATGTTATTGATACGTATCCAAGAAAGATCTGATAAGTTCCATTAAAGAGGCAGCATTTTCAGTTCCAGAAGTGATTGCATCTCAGTTGTTGTGTGCACACATTTCTACGAAAACTGTTAACACACTCTGCTTCAGTCTCTATTTAATGAATGACAAATCCCAATAAAATTAGCTAACATTAACGTTGTTGCTTTCACTCTTTAAAGAATTCTGTTATTTCTGCTGTTTAACTATTTTTTGTTAGAATCTATTCTCTTTCTTCTAGTTAAAAAGCCTCTTTCAGTCTGATGTACTTAGTAAAATGGGCTATTGATACAGACCACCACTAAAGTGAAAGACGATTGCATAAGGCAATGTTTTAGGATCACAGCCCACATCTTAAAAATCTATGTAAGAGTGCAAGTTGTGATAACATAAGCAGACACCAGACTTCTGCCAACACGGCAAAAGAGAGAACTCAGGGGAAAGCTAAAATAGGAGCTCTATTTACAAAACAGCGGATGCAACACTTTGGCTGTGGTCCAAGTACTCTTGCACTCTTCTGGTTGAAGCATGCTTTGTAGGAATTCATGTTTGAGGCATGCCTCATGTTCTTTCCATTGAAATGAAATTTGTTTGGCAATCACCTTTCCTTTTTCTGCCGGTCTAGTATTATTCCACAGTAAACAGGGTGCCAGAATATCAGCTGGTACATATCAGTGTAGCTTGGGTGAGTTCATTTGCACCAGCTGAGCAGCTGAGGTTAAAAAAGGATTTAGAAGCAATTTTTGAAAAATCATCAAATCAGAATGAAATTGTTTCATTATGTTGCTATAGAAACGTAACTAGGACAATATAAACACTAATGTTTTTAATTTATCCTTAAGGTGCTAAATCAAACATCCAGACTTGAAATTCAGCTACTAGAAAATTCACTGTCAACATACAAGCTAGAAAAACAGCTGCTACAACAAACACATGAAATCCTGAAAATTCATGAGAAAAACAGGTAAAAATGAGCAGTTGGTGTCTTCCATTTTTTCTCTGTTCATCAAAAAGTGGTCTATGTGTACTTTGTTCTAAAATACTGCTGAAAAGAAAGACGCAAATATGGTAAATGGAAAGTATAAGTAATATTTATAAAATGGCTAAAAGTGCTAGGGTGTGAACTTACACTGTGTTAGCTCATGTATGCTAAATGTAAGTTGATTTTTACCACTTTTCATGTGAACTGTAAGTTTACAACTCAGTTTGCTTCTTTACAACCTAGTCACGTGGCCACAGTTCCTCCCACTGAAAAGCATAAGGATAACTTGTATGAACATTATCAGGTAGAAAAATATTAATAATAAATTATGTTATTACCAGCTACCTAAAAGTTCATCTTTCTAATTTTAATTGATACAAGGAAGGATCTTTCTCTGTAGACTCATTTGTATATAGTATACTTGGAGCCATGCTCCATTTAAAGAATAAAGAATAAGTGAATGGTAAATGTTTGGGGTTTATGTTGAAATTGAGGAAAAAACTGTTTAACCGAGCATAACTGCTTAGGCAGTGAAGTGAGAGTCAAGAAGAATTTTGTTTTGTCCCTTTGTCTGCTTCAGAAATGTACATCTCCTGCAGAGAGAGTACCTCACTTGAAGAGGTGTTTCTGTAACACAGGACTCAGTACCTGCTTGATTTAGCAATCTAGTATCTATCTCAGTGTGATGTATTGACCTTGTCTGGCTGACAGATGCCTACCCAGGTACTCTCTTACTCCCCCTCATCAACAGGACACAGGGAGAAAATATGATAAAAAATCCTGTGGTCAAAATAAAGGCAGGGAGATCACCTACCAGGTAATGCCATGGGAAAAAATATCTTTGTTTATTGCCATTTAATAACACCATAGGATGATTAGAAATAATGACAAAACCAAAAAGACCTTTCCCCCATACCTCCTCTTCTTCCCAGGCTCAGATTCACTCCTGGCTCTTCTGCTGCCCTGCCTTTGAGCAATGCAATTGCTCAAAGTTGGATGACGAATGAGGGTTGTGGTCGGTTCACCTGATCCTTCCTCTTGCACTTTCCCTTCTCCATAGGAAAGGGGAAGCATGGTTCTTTCCCATGGACTGCAGTCCTTCAGCTCTTCAATGTGGGCTCAGCTGTGTCTCATGGTTGGATAGTGATGAAAAATAGAAAATATTGTTAATAAGATGTGTTTGCTAGATAAGTCTAGTTGCAAAGTTAGTCAAATAATATAGCATTTTTGCTACTGGTTATGAAAACTAATTTGATGTATTTAACAACTGTTTATAACCAGCAATTCCAGCAGACGTTATTCTGGAGAAGTTGTATTACATTGAAAAGTCTTGAACTCCACAAATTTCCCTTGACCAGCTGGAAATATGAGTAAATTAGTGCAGAATTAACTTCAGATGAAGCCTTGTGTGGGATGGTTTAGTGTGAGGTGTCCCTGCCCATGGCAGGGGGGTTGGAACTAGATGATCTTGAGGTCCTTTCCAACCCTAACTATTCTATGATTCTATGATTCTATGAAAATTAAGGAATTCACCTGAAGTGCATATATGGGCTCTTCTGGTACTCCATTAAAAGGGTAGGCATGTGCAAGAGACAGTTAATTCTGCATATTTTAAAAACTTATTTTAATTTGGGATTAGCCCAAACATTAGTTAAGTATATAAATGCATTTTTATCTTCTGCAGTCTGGTTAGCAACAAAATTTTATTGGCTGCTCAAGAGACTGTCTTGTGTACTTAATAATCTGAAATTATTTATTTATTTTAGCAATGTGTCAGGGTATAAAACCTTCATGTCAGTAAACAAGTAAGTTTTACTTAAGTTGACCTTTGACTTGGCCGACATTATGATGAAATGGTCTATGACATGACATAGACATAGACATAGACATAGACATAGACATAGACATAGACATAGACATAGACATAGACATGACATAGGTCTGCCTTGTTTTTTCAGAAAAAAAGGAGGGATATGTTAAAAACACATTTGATATGCAATTCTTTCTCTCAGAAGTAAATTTGTATGTAAATGAATGAAAAAGCATATGGAGTTTCATCTTGTTATGAAACAAGTACTTGGCATACATTTCCAGGCTTTATATTCCCTCTTTGAAAATGATAAAATTAGGGAAAGGTCAGTGTTAAGGTTCCACTAAAATGTGGATAGTCAGCTTCTGTATCATCATCTACCCCAAACAAAGAAATGATTAGACTTGGCCTTGTAGGTCCTGATCCTGAAATCAACTATATGTGTATCAAGTTCACTGTGTGACACATCTTGGTGATCTCAGCAGATTTCAGGTTTCTGGGCTTGGCAATGATTTTAGTTTTAGTTTGACTTAGCTTTGGGCAGTACTTATAGATTACCCATCAGGCTATGTTCAGTAGTTATTTTCAATTAAAATGTCTTTATCCTTCTCCATATCACTTTCACATCAATAAAATAGAGAAAACTTATATCCACATTGCCTGTGTGGACTGTAAGAGTGTTTGGAGGAGGCCTTTCTTTTGCAGCAGGTTCATGCCACAGTGGGAATGAGTGTAGATAATGTTATTGTCACAAAAATAATCAGAAGAGATGGTGTACTGTAGGCAGATAATTTCTTTCTCTCTGCTAAAATAAAAACAATTGCTATCAAAAAGGGGTTTTGGATTAAAGTAATGCAAAGTATTACGGTAATAATAGCTGATCGTTGATGTACTACAGTACATTAAAGAAAATGAACATTTCGTATCACCAAGAGACCAACACATGATCTTTAGAGAAAGAGATGTATCTATTCTTGGCCTTTCTCTTTACTTCCTGCCTCTGGTGGGAAGAGTGGCCAATTTTTTTCTATTTATCCTGCTGAAGTGAAAGATATTCCATGGCATAAGTACAGTCACATTTGCCCCAGAATCATGTTTCTATTAAGTGCTTTCATGCCATAAATAATTTAGTTTTGTGAATTCCCACCCACTATAATGTAAATGGTAGTTTCTTCCATTGCAGTTTTTTCTCCCACAAAAGCTTTCTAAAAGCTATTTTTTATTTATTCTTGAAAGATTCCCCTGCTAAAGTTCCTTTATCACCCCCTCTTTTTTCCCATAGTGTACCATCTGCATTTAACTTATTGTGTGCCATTTGTTTCAATAGACAAGTGTGAAATCAACTACTTATTTACTCAAATGAAACAAATGAGAAAAAATATAATGGAATTCTGGATCTTCCGTCAATTTATAGTGGAAATGAAATTTAAATATAAAATCTGACTTAAATTTGCAGGCAATCAAACTACATTAACACATTCAGAACTGTTGTGTCCTATGAAAGGTGAGGGCTCAATGATTCCTGAATTTCCACCTGACTGTGTGAAAGCCGGAGAAATATAGTACCTATGATCAGTTTCATTTGAAGGTATCACATGTACTAAAAAAATAAATTCATATTTTTTTATTTACATTTTTTATTTCAATTATATTATCACTGGTATATAAAAAAATATAGGCTTACTGATGCTAGGTGACAGTTACTGGCTTTGAGGAACATGGCGACACATATTTTTTCAATTCCTTAAACTCATAAGAGAATATCAGACCACCAAAGTAAGAATGAGTGGTCAGCACCTAACAATATAGGGAAAATTTTATTCATGTAAAAGCAAGCACAAAGAAGCTGTCTCAATGAGAAAATAATAGCATTATTGAACTCAAAAATAAGCATTTAAATTCTCTACCTTTTTTGTCTTCTTATACATAATAATATGAGAAAACCACATGTATACAGCCAAAGAATTTTTTCTACATTAGTTGTTTTTATTGAATTGCTTAACAAAATAAGTGGTTTAATCTATATTTTTAATAAATCCAGATTTTTTAAGAGATTATTTTCATGCAAAAGATGTCCATCTTCAAGATCTGGTCTGTATCCTGTGCTCACATGTCTAAACTGAGGCCTCTGAAAACAAAGATAAAAAAATCCTTTAAACTACTGTGGTCTGGAATGGATTAGTGAGTAAGCTATCTACCTTATAAGGCAGATTGTCTAAAACAGACTTTCCTTTCTCCCCAGAGAGCTACCAGAGTGCTTTCTATATGTACTACTTCATCACCTTTCAAAAAAACAACAGCTTTCCCTGGAAGTCATTCTTTGACTTCTGTATGGGCCTTCTACCCTCTCCAGTATTATCAGAGGTCTTTTTCTGAATCAGCTGGACATAGCACAGTTGCACCCAGGCACCCTACTGGCTTATATCCTAACAAACTTAACACATCATTTGTACGGTTGAAAATAGGTTCTTAGCCTTGCTAAGATCAGTAGGTTAAACACTGAGATATGGTTAACCTTTAGCAAAACTAAGGTTGTCTGGGCCTGAGGTGTGTGTGTATGTTTGGGTTTAATTTAACTGTCTTCTAGATAATGACTCCAAAGAGTCATTGTCCAGTGGATAATGCAGGTATTTATCCATGCTAACAACATCTGTTTCTTCACAACTTCATTCTGTTCCCCAAATGACCAATTTGTTTCCCCAAATTGAAGGCTGCAATTCTAAAAAAACGTACATTCATACCTGTATGTGCATGTCTACATATATACCTACACACATATGTATATATACGATGTTTCTAGTCAATGGTGATATATTTTTATTGTGAGTATTGTAGTGCCCATGACTACTTTATCTGTCTAGGTCAGTAACTATTTTAAAACATATAGGACTTTCAAACAGATAGGAAATAAATAGGAATTTCAAAGGTATAAGAAGCATAGAGCAAACTTTCTGTAAAAAAGAACCAGTCGTTACATCATGCCCATAGCATTTGACTGGAACCTGTCATGAAAGAATGTTATATAATAAATTTAGTCAGCCTTTACATATTGTTGGATTAATTGGTATAGAGGCAACCTTCTTTTCATTTTGTTTAATATTTTCTGGCAGCAGCAGTCATTAATGAAAACTAGTAGAAATATTTGCATGAACCTTGTCTTTAAAATGCCTCTATAAAAAAACGGAAAAATATCTTTCCCAGTCACTCAGCAAAGTTATTTCTTCAATGTATTCATCTATTGGAAATTGTCTAATGTCACAAGCAAAAAAAGAGAGAACAGACTGCTCTTTCAACTGTTAAAAAAATATCTAAATATCTTTGTAATTGGTTTCAACCTGTTTCAAGATTTTTTTTATGAGGTTTCTAGCACTTTTTTATTTCAAACGAGCTATAATAAATTTGAATGTAACTACAGAGATTAAGAATTCTGGCCACATTGGAATCAAATCTCATAAGAGCAGCTTTTCTCATACTGTTTAAGGATTTCTTACTTTTGGAACAGGCCAATGCAGAAATCCTCTATCTTTGTGCAGCTTTTGTTTTTCTTTATTTAGAGCTTTGACCAAAGCTTTCTCACTGATTCCTAGTAAAATAAAATGAATGTTTTCTATTTCTCCCAGGGAGTGGTCCCATCCTCAGGACTTATCTGTTGTAGATTTATGGATATAGAAATAAATCATTTCATAAATGCATATGCATTCATTTAAATAACTTTGTTTCGTCTTTTATAACAACACAATTTTTAAGCCACAAAGAAAACTGTAAAGGAACCAAGTGCTATGACACTACCAACTTTCCACCACATGTTGACACAGCATTCATAAATATTAGGATGTATTATTACTAAAGCTGTGAAACATCTGCTTGCTGTCTGTATATGGCAAGCCAGGAGGCACTAAAGATTGCTGTTTTCTTCCATTTTTTAGTTGGAATGGCCAGTATTGCTACAAGTAAGACTGTCATCACCATGGGTTCATTTACTACAGTCTTAGGAAGGCCATAGTGGGAAACAAATAATGAAATGCACTTATTGTGGCTATCAAAGGCTCTTTCTTTTACATGGAAACATTCAGGTATGGAAAACATTTAGAAGTGAACATACAAATAAGATGTCGTAGAATTAGGAATATGACCTGTGATATACTAGGATCCACACAAAGGTAAAGGGTCCTTTTTTGTCTTCACTTATCATTTAACTATAAAGCAGTAATCTGACTTCAAGAATGGCATCTTCTCTTACATTAGCAAAGCATAACATATTTGATGAACTGTGAGATGTCAGACTGGGGTGTGGTCATACCTAGCATCCACTCTATCACAAACTGTGTGCAGGGTCTACCTTCTTCCTAATCAAAGTGCGTTGATATACAATTTATCAGCAAAGTTAAAAGCAAGTCAAAATAACATTTCTATAATTTCTGTGAAAAAAAATTAACAGAACTGATAAAATTCACCTAGAACTTTTTCTTTTTTTAAACAATATGACTACAACTAGTTCCAGCAGAACGTTTTTAGAGGATTCTAACTAAACAATTAGTCTGACCTTCTGCATAAAAAAAGGCTCAAAGACTTCCACAGAAATTTTCTCAATAGATGTGTGGCTGGAGCATAAAGGCATCATGTTTATTGTTAGAGTTCAAGTAATGAATAAAAATCAGCTACAGGTCTGATAAGGTGTTAATATAATTTATTGTCTTTGGCTTCAAAATCCATACTTTGTTTCAGACTGAAACTTTCTATCATTTGATTCCTGTCCACTGAATCTTGATACGCTTCTTACTAATTATTGAGCCTTCAAAAATGAGCTATCATGTTTCCCTTTGCATTTGGGACACCACAAAAAGAATGTGTTCCCTTCCCATCTTTTTTTTTTCTCCTTCTTTACCCAGATCCTGCTGACTTTCACACAACTAAGTATGTTGGCATTACAAAGTATATTTTCTTCAGTGTCTTTGTAAGTCCCATATTTATAACATTTCAGAAGAAAGATTTGCTGCTTGGTTTCTTTTATTTAGAAAAAGAAAGAAAAAAAAATTATATTACTCTAGTTTGTACGACAAATCCAAGGCCTGAATTTAATCTTTGCATTGTTATAATTTGTAACAGCTCATGTTAAGGCTCTGTGATATCTAGTAAAAAAAAAAAAATACCTCTGTATGGATTTTATTACATTCTTCAGTTAGGTTAAAGGACCTGAAATTATGCAGGCATTTTGCCACTGATCTATTATCCAGGAGTAAAAACAAAGGTGGTGGGAGAGTGCAAATAAATAAATAAAACCAAACACTGATTTAAACAGGAAGAAGTTTGTTGGCAATTTTGTAACCACCAATTGGTTTATGAGCATGAGAAACACCTCTTGGTGCATAGTGTATTATTACAAACCAGAAAGCAGCAGAGGGATTGAATTAGCTTCTTTATCTAATATTAATAAACTATTTATGCTAAGCTCCCACCACAGGATTAAAGCACTGGCCTGAAAATACTTCTTTTTTTGCTGTTGACGTATATTAGATGTCCTTTATGTACAGCTCCTCTATTCTTCTACATATAATCTGATATGTCTTGGATCTTTGTAAATTGCACACTTTCGACTCAGGACAGAGAGCATACTGGAAAAAGAATACTGATCAGGAGAAAGCGTTTTCATACATGCGTATGTATGAAATCCATACATACATAGTATGATATCCAACAGTTTCTTGTATGAGGAGGCTTTTGTGGAACCAGAAAGGTGAAGGGGTGGAAGGAAGTGAGCAGGAAAATATGTATGTGGACTCAAGGAAAAGAAGTGAAACCTATCTTAAATGGCAAGCTTCTGATTTATCTTTTGTGGAAACAGTACTATACTTCATGTGAAACAGATGCCACTCATCTGGTGCACAATTCCTTTCCTTACATTACAGACCACATCAAATGGTATTATTATTGTGGGTCCCATATCTCTTGATGTTACTCCACAGCTCCTAATGCTTGTCTTCCATTCAGTGAAAAGGCCCTTTACAAAATCTTCCTTAGTTTACACTTGACTTCTATCTCTTATCATATCAGCCTACCCATACTACCTATGATGTCCCCTTCAATGCCTTTCTCTTCTCTTTTGCCTGCCATAGACTTTTCTGCCTGAAGTTGTACATACAGATGTGTCATTGGCCCTATGCTCATGTACTTGGATGGGTGTAAGAACTGGACATGGAATCTCAGAGATCAGTTACATTTGGCTACTTGAAAGAAAAAAATCTAAGTTAGCTCACTAATTCAGTGGGCTGAATTAGTAGATGTGACATTTTTAGAATAAACATTTTATTTACTGAAGTCTATGGTGAAAAATAAAATAGTTTTGTTTTCTCAATAAACATATGGTCACGAAATAATATCTACTACTTTTTTTTTTTTATTTCATTTTAGTTTACTTGAGCACAGAATTTTAGAAATGGAAGGAAAACATAAAGAGGAACTGGACACTTTGAAGGAAGAAAAAGAGAACCTACAGAGCTTGGTCACACGACAAAGCTACATAATCCAGGAACTAGAGAAGCAGTTAAGCAAGGCAACAAACAATAATAGTGTCCTGCAGAAACAGCAGCTTGAACTGATGGATACAGTTCACACTCTGATCACTCTTTGTTCTAAAGAAGGAGGTAAGAAAGAAGCTTTATAAATATTAGAAGTTCTGGCAAATTTCTTCTGAAGTAAGTCCTCAATTTTTGAAAAGGCAAAACTTAATGAGCTTATTCCAAGAAAGAGAGGGACAATTTAACTGAGAACAAAATAGCTGATGAGAACCCACAAATCAAATAAGGTTTGAACGATGCTAAGGCTAACCTTTGTACTAACAGCAGTATTTCATTTATATTTTTTATTTAATATCATTGAGTTGTTAAAACTTGACCATAGTTGATGTAGGCCATAATTGCATTGACTTCACATTAGCAATACTGATTTGTTGCTCTGAGCATCTTCTTCTGCTAAGGGTAATCCAACCAACCTTGGATGTTTATAGATGCCCATATCTAATTTACTCTAGACTTCCTTTAACATCAATGGAGAGAACAGGGTACTAAACAAAGGAAAGTAATCCAGAACTTTATACCTGTGTATATAGGTTATGATGCTGATGAACATGAATGTAGGCACTTATGGAGCTGCAGAAGTAAAAAAGATTAATTTCTTCTCCTGAATGAGATTTTATTTATAATAGATCATTTTTCTTCCTTCTGCCTTGCTGGACTTTGTTTTTTCCTGGGTTCATTAAGCACATTGCAAACACAAAAAAATAGAAATAACACCCTTGGAAAAAGAGGTTGAAAAAACTCTAGTACAATTCTCAAGTCTGCATTTCTTAATAAGCAGTTTTCTTACAGAGACTGAGAAATCAGGTAAGATAGCAATTTTCAAATGCTAAAGACAATGTAAAATGTCTTTGGAAATAAATTCCTTTCATCAGAACTGGTCAAGGGAAATGGATGAATGGAGAGTACTGTAAAGAGTGGAAATGGGGCACTGGAAAGAACAAATTAGTAACCACAGAAAACAAGGCAAAGTCATACAGAAGAGAGGGAAGAAGAAACGTAAGGGTGAATATAAGAGAAAAGGCATATACTAAAAGTAGCAGCTAAAAGGGGATTAGCAGCTGTGCCTGGTATAGCATGCAGAGGGTTAAGAATTCTGGGGGAAAGAAAGTTAAGGAAATAAATTAATATCCATCTGGGAGAAAGCCATCAAAACCCTTCTGATAAAGGAACCTAGAGAGAAATTAGAGATGTGTGAGCTGTGCTAGTCATTCAGTGAGTGTGGAAGCATGGATGAAAGAGGTGTGTGCAAGGTTAAGTACCAGCAGTGCAAAGAGCCCAGCATATTTGCTTGTTGTAATTCTAGAGCTCTAAGTGCCATCAATTATCTAAAAAATGGAAAGGAAAAAAACAAAACAAAACAAAACCCAAACAAAGCCCTCAAAAAATAACCCTGTCCCCCCAGTCAAAACCTCATCACCTGCATTGCTATTCAATACTCCGTTTAAAAGGCAGAAGACATATTAGGTCATTCAAACTATTCACCTCGATGCAGTGTGGGTTTGCTCTCTACTATATATTCCCATGCAACTTGTGTGGCTTAAATCAAAACTGCTCCAGTGACAAGGATTATATCTCTTTCTTTGGAACTGTTGCAAGCTTGGGCCTGTGTTGATAGAACACTTCTTTTTAAAAAAACTTTTTCCTCCCCCGTGTTCATTCTAAATGTTCCCTTCTGCTTATTCTGTTATATAGTTGCCCAGCATTTTGAATTAAATAACATCCTTCATAGTAGGCTGTTCTCATACCAATAGTGAAACATTGTGATGCAATGCAAATCCTTTATTATTTTTTACAGTCTTCTGGCAAAGAAACCTGGCAAAGTTGTGTTCAGAGTGTTCTAATAGAACTCAGGAGTACTTTAAAATTAATATCGAAATGAAAGATATATTATTCTCATACAGGGATATAATGCAATTTCTTTTTAAGGTTAGGAAGATTTTCTGACAGTTTTGAATTTGACTCAAAGAAGAAAAAAACAAACAATCCAACATTTTTCCTAAACTTTATATCCTCAGCTGCTTCTTATAAAAACTTAGAGTGAAGATACTGAAGTAGATGTTTCAAATTGGGCTCCTGGGTATAAATTCAGGTGCCTGGAAACCTGAATTTTCAGCAGAATTTTACTTCTGAGGAACTGTGGAAGTAAGAGAAGATGTTCAATGAAGTCAAACGCCTAAATATAATTTTAATGGCCTAACTAAAACTCTTTACTTTGGACTCCATTACCTTTTGTGTATTATCATGTTCAGAATTTTCCTTGGATATCTTTTATTTGAAGAGAAATAATTGCAGATATGTTTCCACTTATTGTCTGTGAAAAAGGAGCCAGGCAGCTTAAGTTAAAATGATAATATTATGCTGGAGCACAAGACGACTCTAATGAAGGCTCAATATGAAAGCATTTGGTTGTACCAAAAATTAATCAGCTTCAGTCTGTGCAAATATATGCTGAAGATGTAAAAGTATGCATGCTGGAAAGTACCTTGGAGCTACTCTAAATTTGCACAAAAACATCAATTGTAGATAGTCTTACACAGGTCTTTATGTGTGAACTAATGTTCCAAACATAAAATATGTTGTGAGAACTGATATTTATTGGGAGATAGAGAATAACAAAATGTGATACATAAATCAGTGACACCCCTTCTGCCTCATACTTTAGTAAATCTCAGTCATCTACTTTCATAAAGGATATAGCAGAAATAGAAATGGTCCAGAAAAGAATAAGACAATAGAAATAATTAGAGACCTTGAATGCTTTCCATATGAGGAGAGAGAGCTGTAACATACAGAACTGTTAGATGGGAAAGAAGGTATGTGGGATGCTGCCATGGAAGAATGCAAAATAACTAATGGCAGTGAGAAAAGGAACAGTCTAAAATAGAGATATATTTTCCATTGACAATGGAAATTTGGCTAAGTAAAGGTTGCTAGATATCACTGGGTGTGATAAAGATTTTTGAATTCTTAGAAAGCTAAAGAGCTAGCAAAGCATAGGTCCCCTAGAAACATCAGGCTTTTAACTAGGGCCACTTATCTTTGAAAAGAAACATAATCTAAGCAGAGCATCAAGTCTAGAAAACCAGATTGTCAAGGGTGAGTAAATTCCTAAGGATAAACACAAGAGTTGAGAGGAATTGCAAAATACATCTAAATCCCACGGTATTTTAAGAATACCTTTAAGAACCTTTGTTGTATTTTTTAACCATAAATTAAAAACTTATTTCTACAACATAATTTTCATGTGCAGGGCGGGGACCTTATAACAGTCTTCCAATACCTGAAGAAGGGCTGCAAGAAATCTAGAGAGGAGCATTTTACAAGGACATGCAGTGACAGGACAAGGGGGAATGGCTTTAAGCTTACAGAGGGGAGATATGAATTAGGTATTAGAAAAGAATTCACCACTATATGGGTGCTGAAGCACTGGCACAGCTTGCCCAGAAAAGTTGTTGCTGCCCCATGTCTGGCAGTGTTCAAGACCATGTTGAATGGGGCGTTGAGAACCTGGTCTAGTGGAAGGTGTCCCTGCCCATGGCAGGTGGGTTGGAACTGAATGATCTTTAAGGTCCTTTCCAACCCAACCCATTCTATGATTCTGTGATATATTAAAAGTTACTACCTATATCAAGAAATCTAAAAAAACCTCCCCAAGAGAAGTAAAGCAACAGGAAAATTATGTTGCATAAGTCATAGAATTCAGGATTCTCCAATTAGTGAAGCAGAAATGACTGGTTTTTAAATTATTTTTTATAAAATGATAATAACACAACTACACAACTTCATTTTATACCAACCTGGTTGTAACCATTGCTTTTTGATTACAAAACATGAGATAAATTTCATCCAGTAATGTCATAATTGTATCAGAAAATTTATTTTTAGAGTAATTTAGATAATTTGGGAAACATTCAGAAGTTAGCCTGCTAGCAGCCTGTGAATAGCATAGCTGAACATGTAGAAGCACAGGACTAAACAGAAACTGCTTTTGTTTAGCTTTACACTCTGAGTTTAGCTAACACAGTTCCCAGCACTGGATGACAACCCTAAGAGATTTTTTTCAGTACTTCTACCATGGCTAGGCAAACTTCAAGAGAATTTCTGAAGGATATAAAGGCAAATAAATAAGAAAGAAGAAAAGTAGAAGCCACATAAAGGATAATTCTTTAAAATATAGGTGGACCTAAATATAAAATGCAGATCCCACTTTCAGTATCAGTTTTGATGCAGACCAGCACTGGGATGGGAACCACCTGTAAATCTTGGAATTGTTTGTGAGTTTTGTTTCCAAAATACCACCCACTTCTGTCCCAGCGTGAGTGATTCTAGGATTTCAGTTGCATGTAATCCTTAAAACAGACACTCTAATTGGTCAGAAAACCTATAGAGAGTCCAATATATGCACGACACCATGGGGACTCACATGTCTCCATTTTGCCTGTGTCTATGGCTTAATAGATTTGTCACAGTGTCTATGTTCTTTTTAGGCAGAAGCAACAATCTTGGCAGTGGTTGCCAATAAATTTCTACAATGTAATTTTTAAAAGGCAGCAGTTTCAGACGCTAGTTTCTCAAATGAAATGACTGTTGCCTATGGTAAAAATGTAAAGTAGCTTCTTAAAGATTAAGTAAACACCTAATTCAAATGTATAGAAATGCCTGAATGTTTTTACTTTTCCCCAACAAAAGATAGAGAAATAGAAACATTGAGGTGAATGCTTAATTAATCACCAAAGAGATATTCCAAGACTAAAAGTCCTTCACTTGTAGCACCTAAGAGTTGGATACAGATCACATCAGTCTTTGCAAAGGTCATAAAAGTTTTTGTGATTATTGTTTTCTTTAAACTATTCATTCCTTATACTACTTTGTGTATCATTTTTCTGAGGATGGATAAGACATTTTAGCACATTGCTGACACTGTCAAACAATAAATCTGTAACACAGTAAATAGTTTAGTGACAGACTTTTTAAGTTTATGCATCAGAAAAATTGCGTATGAAAAGGATATGTAGAGCTAAGTAGAAAGTTTCCCAAACATTACTCAAAACCCCCAAACCAACCAAGCAACCAAAAAAACCCACCCCAAAACAAAACAAACAAAAAACCCCAAAACAACACAACCCCCCAATTACTACAACTTATGTTAAGCAGTAGATAATATTATAACCAACAAAGTGTATACAAGTTCAAGCCAAGTAATTTATAAGTTGTATCAGTCTAATGGGAAATTATGTTTCAGGCCCAATGTCACAAAATGTGCCCATAGAGAAGTCACATATATTTTCAAATAGATTGTCTTTTTATTCCAGTATAAGACAGTGTACACTGTGTTGAGTTTAACTTACATAACTTAGGATAGAGGCTCAAGTGCTCCTACCTACAGGACAAGGGTATGTAAAAATTTGTCAGGAAAGCATATTTAACCATAAACTTTTGCTTTTCCTGTAATTTATGTTGTCTGCCAGACTGCATAATAACATACCTTGTTAAAATATTTGCTCTAAACTTATATACTTCAGAAGACTAATGGAACAGTAGAGAAAGTTTTATCATTAATGTCTGGTTTTGTGACCTCCTAGTAGGAGAGAAATGAAGCATTAGATTCCTCTTGAATGCTGACAACAAGCTAAGCTTAATTCTCAAAATAATACACATGTATGCCAGGGATTTGCCTTTCCAGAAGCACCTATTGAGTTAATGAAATAAATAACATGGTTAGTGGGTCTGGCACTTCTAAAAAGGCACAAATCTCCTGTTTTATGGATCATTTTCATATTTTAGAAAAATAGGGAAAAAAATATGTCCAAAAACTTTGAGTGGAATTCATGTTTTTAAAAGGCACAAAGGTTAATGTATTCAAAACATTGAACAGTAAGTAGTCTATTCCGCCTCTTTAGACCACAGTTGTTATGATGTAAAAATTTATGCTGAAGTGTAGATCATGAGAATAGAATGAGAACTTCAAAGAAATGACCTGAAGGTTACATGCACAGAGGAAACTCCATTGACATAAGCAGAATTACCCTAGTAGTGATCCTGGCCTGCTTCATTAGAAGGACTTCAAAGGCACCTTACATAATACGAGCTAGTATTAAAAAAAAAAAAAAAAATCCCAGTGGGGATCCCAGGATAGAACAAGAAATTCTGGTGTTCTGAAAGATAATTTTAAATCTTACTGTTTGGACTGTGTTCAGCAAGAGAAATTTTATCTATTATATTGATTCAACCATATATTGGAATACAATAATGAGTATATTTAAATCTAATAGTTTTCGGTGTAGAAGAATGAGATTGTGTGATACAGCTCTTGGTCATTTTTCTTCCATGCACACAAAGAATAGCACTGGTACTCATCTGAGATATATTTTGAGATGACAGCATGTTTTGTCTGGTACCATTTCCCTAACAATATCTTTTCATTCTTAAAGCACTTGTGTCTGCTTTGTACCTCATCCTTGACATTGCTAAGGTTTTCTTCAACATGATGAGACATAAATAGTGAGGGAGGAACCTATAGTCTGGCATATCAGTCACTTGACTATTTTTCTCCTGAAGCATAGAAGCAAACAAAATTAGATTTTTGCTAGATGCATAGAAGTTTCTGACCAAGCTTGTCTGCAAGCTGTAGCTCGCAGGTGGATCAAGACTGTTCTCGAGACATGGTTATAAGAAAAAAATGTTTGAATGAAGTAACAGACATTTTATTCTATCATGAAGTCCTACTTTGACCCCCAGAGATATCAAAACAAATAGCTTCAGCTAAGCTTTAAAATATGTGTTCAAGGATATAGAAAACATCCATTTTCTCAGTTTCTCTCTACTTTTTCCTGCTTTAGAGATTTTATGAGCAAGCTGTTTCACTTTTTTTAGGACAACAATAACAGAAAAACCCTCAGGTTTAAAAAAGATGAGAAGATTTTTGTCAGAAAATGTCCACCCACGATTTGCAAAGCTCACTATTATAAAGATTCATTTCATATTTTAATCTGCCTTTATTTATATTTTGAAAGTTGGGGAAAAAAAATAATCTTAATTTTGTATTTAGTGTCATGGAAGAGAAAAGGTGTCCCTTTATCATTAGTGTAGCTGGATGTGATTGAGCACATGGACCCACTGAGGTGGAAAGTGAGTGCTACAGGGCTTCAGTCAGAGGCCAGATTCTCTTTGTACAGTTGTGTAGAAGTTCAGTTAAACATCCACATCAGCACCAACTTTATTTTATTCTTTCTTGTTTTTTTTCCTTTTCAAGTGCTATAAATTTCCTGTTTCCCTTGGGGTCTTTCTGTATTGACATGCATCTTCAGGGATGCTCAGAAAGCTCAAGTAAGATATTTTGGTGGTCAGCCTCAGCTGACCCACTAACACTTACAGTGTAGTTGTAAAGTCCTGGTCTGGACTTTGTTTAGCATCAGCAAAGGCACTTTTGTAAAGTGTGTTATCTTAGTATGAGGGGAATTGCGTCTGCAAATACTTTTTTTCTCTATATTATCAGTTAAAGGGTGATATTAGTCATTAGATATTAGTGATATGCCATTTTTACATTAAGACAGATTAATTTTATATTCTTGTGTGTCTTTTTAACTAAAAGCATTAATTCCAAATCATCAAGATTTTAAGATAAAGGTATTTTCATACCTTGCTCAGTCAAGGATACCTTAATCTGAAAGTTATGCTGTGTAATAAAATGAAACAAAGTGTATTAGGTAGGGTCAAGCCAGGCTGTGGTTTAATAAAGATTCTGTACTGAAATAAGTCAATCTGAATGCGCAGCATCTGAAATTTATGTCACTGGAAAAATATTTAAATTCTTCAAAACAGAATTGGGGATTCCCATATTTTATCCCTATTAACTTGCTGATAGTCACAACAGGAGGTTAATATTTGTTAGTGATGAAAAACTAATATCTTAAGTACATATATTTACATTTAAATTCTTGATTGTTTATATTAAAATCAATTACCCACACTCATTCCTACAACACATGTCAGTGCAAAATTCCTCTTCACTCTGCTTTCTGAAAATGGTATTATTCAGTCACACTGAAGATATTCAGGGAATATCAGCATATATAAACCAACTAACAACACTGTTGGTGTCACCTAAATGACTTGCTAGTGAAAAATTTCTTTGTATGCGTGCCATTCTTCAGCTGGAAACACTAAATGGACATTAGGGTGCCTGCATGGAAAAATAGAAATTAACTAAAGAAATATGGGCACTAAAAATATTAAACAAAGCCAATGGCTTAATCTCTCTTGTAGCATTTCGTGAAAGACTTCTTTAGTTCTCATCTCAGTGAATGGCTGGTTACTCACAAAATTGCTGTCCCAAGCAGAAACTCTTAAGGAACTATACTGCAGCTGGATAATTAAATATCTTTATCTTTTTGTAAATGGGCCATAAGGCATTCTATTTCAGCTCACTAATGAGGACCATTTTATGGTATTCCTAAGTGATGTCTTTCAAATACACAATGAATCGAAGTATTATTGTTGTTACCAGTCACTAAGGCTGGATTTATTGGGAAAAACCCTTGATAACTGTTGATAATTTATTGGGTAGTAAATAATTATGCCCTGGAGAGGATGAAAGCTTACTATGTTAACGTTTTCCAAGACCAAGTCAATTCCTGCAGCACTACAGGAGGGAAATTCTGCTTTAAATGATTTATTTAATAAGTAGTTGGGCAGCTTGAGTGTTTTTGCTGTGCAACTGTTTTCCTTTCTTACTTCAGACTCTTAGAGGGTGCGTGGGAGGGAAGAGTAATATTCTGTTAGCTGCTAAAACATTTCTTTCAATGTAGATGTGAGGCATTTAATTGGCTACGCATATTCTCCTTCCTCCCCATCTTAAAAATATGTATCTGAAGTTCCATATGTAATGAGCCTTGGTGTTCCTAACAAATCTGAGACTGGACTAGTTCCTAGGCTGATAGAATCATCTTAGCCTTAGTAACCGCATTTCAGCATGGCCAGGTAGTTATGCTGGATTGCACATCCCTTTAGGCCTCTCATGTGCACTCAGTGATATGCACATAGCCATGAATGGCAGGAGGTTGCTGGCAAAGGGGCTATTTTTGCTTTTGCTCCTTGGAAACAAAATCCTTGCATTTCTCCATCCAGTCTAGTGATTGTGGGGTCACACGATGAACCTAATAACTGAGTTGCTTCAGTGGAATAATAAACCTGTATAACAAACAAAGAAACAAACAACAAGAAGACAACAAAGAAAACAAACAAAAACTCCAAGCCTTCCTCCTCCCATTCCCCTCCCCACCTCACTCCTCCCCTCCATGGACACAAAATACCTCTCTTAGTAGCGAATTCATTCTCTGGCTATGAGGCAGTCTACAACCAACAGAAATGGGAAGAGCAGCACTGCTACTTTATGTGACACCCTACCATTGCACTGGGTTTGGGGTTATGACTAAGTGCTTCCTTAGACAGTAAAAATGTGTGTATATATACATATACCCATATTTACTCATGCTGTCATAAACTCTGAATACTCAAATAAAGGCCGACATTTTCTATTCTAGTCATTCAGCAAGTAAACAAGCACGAGGAAGGAATTGTAGAGTTCTATTTTCTTCCACCTTCTAAAATACCCATGCAAGCTCAAGCTAAGCTCCCAGGGAAATCTTGAATGAAAGACACAGGAGGTGATACCTATTAGTAGTCAAAATGAAAATATTTTTTTTATAAATTATTTCAAAATAATCAAAAGGAAATCAGAAAAAAAAATTGTACCACAGTCTAATTCATGGTGTGTTCAAATACTGTGTAAAATATTAGATCCCACATCTCAAAAACCCCACGCCAAAACAAAACGAAAAACCAAACAACAAAATGAAAGAAAGATGGATAAAACTACACAGATGATTGAATATGTGAAATATATTCATTAAACATGTCTGTGATACTTCAGGCAGTGTAAAAGATAATAAAAGGAGAATGCAGTAGAAATTGTAGGATGCTTGTAGAACATGGATGCAAAATTACTGGCACTCTCAGCTAAGAATGAATGTGCACCAGCTGAAATGTACTGGTTAGAAGTTTAACAATGGGAGACTGTCCTTCACATGGTATGTGTAAAAGAGTGAATGATAAAAATTCATGTGGCTTCAAAAAAGCAACTGGAGAAATTCATGGAAGAAATTTTTTTCAGAGGCTATTAAATATCTAGATATTATATCTGGCAGAGCAAGTGCCTATGCTGTAAATTCCTGGATATGCTTGCTTGCTCTTGCGCTGTTCTCCAGTCATCTGCTTTGGACATCTGTTCCTACTGAAAAGTCCTTTTTGGGCCAGGTGTAACCCAGCCCTTGCAAAACCTTAGGGTCCTCCTGGGGCAGGAAAGGACTAAAGGAAAAAGAAAATGAGAATATAAGTAATTATGAGGGCACAAGCAAAGAAGAAAGTAGAAGAGCAGTGAAGATTAAAAGATCAAGTCTGGTGAGGAAGCCCCATGACTCTTAGGGCCTCTGATGCTGGAGATGAGACACTGCAGAGTCTGAAGTAGCAATGTAACCTGGTATAGCCACTCTCATAACTTCACTGGGGATTAGTAGGAACCTTGACAATATAGTTTTATAATTAGAATCCTCAAATTTACAGTCTATGTACTTGATTATGGAGCAATAGCTCCCAGAACAGAAATATTTTATTTCAGTATGTCGAAATGAACTTTTTTTTCCAATTTGCCTTTGGCCAGCTCTTTTTGTCAGATTCAGAGCAGTCTCACAAAGAAATATTACTTTGAAAATAATTTTGGTGAATGCATTGCTGGAAGGAAAACTCATCTCCAAACACCACTCATAAACTTTCTCTCACCCCCTCTAATGAACAAATGTGAGTACACGAGCATGCACAAGCAATGACTTATATGAGAAGACTGCTGGACTCCAAGTGATCCACCTCACCCCAACCCTTTTTTATGATGATATTCAGACCTTTTATAGAAAAAAATAAAACATAGTTTTAATACAGGAGGAAATAATGTAGACAAAGTTTTCGTGTGGTGGTAGTTTGTCTTTATAATAGTTTAGAATTGGATACTAAGTGCATGTAACTCCACTATAAATTTCCTAATATTTTACCAATTATAAGTAACTTCAATATATTTTAATTTCATATATCTCAATGGATTATAATTTTCTTTTTCACATTGGCTATATTGTGTGATGGTGGTAACTTTAATAATCCAGAAATACTTTTTTTGGAGAGGAAAAACATATAGTATGTATTATGTACCTGAACAAACTAAAATCCAGAAAATGTACTTTTCAAGTCCTTTTTGACAGGGACACAAATGTGCCCTGACACAGTTATCACTTAGCTTTGTAGGCAGCACTGTGTTTATCTAGAGACCATATTTGACTTGAAGTCAAGGCTCCAGGTTTGTACTATTCCCTGTGGTTTGTATAACATTTGCAGCACAACTGTGTTGTCACATGGTTGTCTTGTTGCACGGACTAGTCGGATGTCACTGACAGTTATTAGGTTGCAGTTTAATGTTTGCTCTCAAGTGGAGATTGGTATATGCAAGACTAGGTCACTAAAAAAGATTACACCTCCGGCCATAAGTCAGCAAAAACTGAGTGGCTGTAACTCTTTGCTTATTTTTCCTCCTCAAAGCAAAAATAATCTTCGCCCTTTCTCTGTCAAATCTGTTTGTGGTTCCTGCTTCTAAGACTGGGAACATACATACATGTGTAGGCCATGTTCCAGGCCTCCTTACTGGGAATATTTGACTGACATCCTTTTGATAACATTAGAAAACCGTTCCTGGCTTGATTCTCTGTGAGCCAGGCACTATTTGCCATTATAACTAGAACTGTGATGGTGCACAGCAGCTGTACCCAAATGGCTGGGAAAGAGTTAAGAGTTACAGGGTCTCGTGTAGAAACGTAGGATTCCTCACAATGCATCTGGAACCATGACAAGATCAAGGCAAAATTTATTTGCAGTCTGGTTCTAAACAGAATCTGCCATTTGGTGGTCCTTGAATGACCTGTCCTGGAATTCTACAGCTGTAGTCAGAACCCATCAATTTACAACCTCCTCCTTTCTGATTTTTTTAGAAGTTACTCATCTAGGGACAGAAATTTTCACCTCAGATGCTTTTGATAGGGCAGCTAAAATTTAGGTCAATTATGTTTGCCAGTATGGAGAGAAACTTTTCCTTTCTGGCTTCAAAAGCATGAAGATATTTTTGAAGTGTCTTTTGGTATGTATAGTGATTATTAAGTCCTATAAGAAAATCAGAATAATGTAAATAAAACATTAAAACAATGAAAATATAATCATTCACTGAGAAACTACAGAAATCTCTGCGTATCTGTCCAAATAAGTCACTATCAGGGAAACAAAAAACCCAACAGCTGCCTTTTATTTCCTGGCAATATTGCTGAAGAACATAAGACTCTCTTGATTAACTCAGCCTCAACCGATTTCACAAACATGACAGCTCAGATATTAAATAATTTAGTAAATATGAATGTGATTTTATTGATTCAGTCAACATAATGAACTGCAGTTTAACATTCTTTCCTGCTTACAAACTGCACTATTCATTTACCCAATATCTGATGGGGACTTGAAAAGCAATGAAATAACCACTTCATTTTCTCAAAAGTAATTAGAAAGTCTCAATTTAAAAATCAAGTATATTATTTCTTAAGTATTTTTTTATAGTAGACATGAGATTAGATAAGTTTCATACAGCTAGAAAAAAAAAAGAGATATTGTACATTTTAAATTTCATATTACCAAGAGGAGAACTGTAGATTACTAAATACTACAGAAGCTATTTATTCTTGGTAGCCAGTTTGTATTTCTTTAGACCCAGGCAGAAAAGCAGACATCCTTCACCTGTGATAGGTCTTAGGAAATAATAAATTAATTTACTATTGACTTATTTTCATAACTGATATCAGAAAAATAGTCTCAGCATACACAGAGGTACACACAACTAACAGCCAAGGGATTTCCCTGGCTATTGTTTTGGGAAAAAGCCCTACATCTCTGAACTCGCTCACTTGCAAGTGTCAATAACCTTTTCTAAGAAAACTGAAGAGACTACAGCCTCAGGTACCCACATTGACTTTGTACTGAAGGTTAATACCCTATTAGTAGGAGTAGCAGAACACTTGGGCAGACTCATACAGGACATCAAGGAAAAGAAACAGCTGAAAGACTGAAATAAATAATTCATAAAGGATGGAAACACAAGTAGCATAGCCCAAGGAGAAAGTTATAGGGCTAAAAATTAACTGGAAAACTTTTGGAAGTTCAGTGAAAGAAGAACTTAATTTTTCTTGTTAATTCTCCTATTCAGAAAAGCAGGATTTTCCACATAGACATCATTGCTTCAAAGGAGCATGACTTCACCACCAATTTATTCATCCAGAAAAAGCAATCAAAAGTCCCTCCAGGGGTCAAAATTTTGGCTGAGCATGAGGTTTAAAAAATTATAATATTATTTTTCTTGACATAGACTTATCTTTTTCTTCAGGTACATAAAACTTTGGCGTAAAAGTTTTTGAAAACAGCATAACTAATGTTAGAAATCTGTGTAAAGTCAGTTAAGATCTTGTAGCTGAACAAAGAAATGTAATGGGACGTATTTTGTTTTAGAACTATGTTTTTGAGCCTTGCTTGTTTGGTTTTTTTTTTTATTTTTTATTTTATTTACACACCTACCATATGTGAGGCAATGCATCATTGAGGAAGTTCACTTAATGTATAAAGGATTCAAGGTCTATGAAATGTTATAGAAAAAACAGTCTGGAGCTATAGTAGGTAGAAGTGGTTTGGAAATTGTATGGAATATTAAGTTATGAAAACAACAGGAAACCTTAGAAAAAACATAGTTTGCCCTAAAAGAACCAGTAACATTCCTGAGTATTAATTTTCTGATAACTTCGGGTTGTTCTTGAAAATTACAATCTGATGTATTAAGAAAAACTAAACTTTGTGCTGGTTATGCTTAATATACCATGCTGCAATCTGTAATTCTGTAATAGTTCAGCTCCTTCACAAGGAGCTGAGCTTTTCTTCCAGCTGGGAGCATCAGCTCCCGAGAGAGGGTGAGAGGCACCCAAGGAAACCATATTCTGGCTACAGTGGTTCACTGAATAGAACCCACTGCTGTAAAAGAAGGGTGTCGGGTTGCTTAATCTGTAGGAAAATAGCACATCTGCTGTCTGTGATCTCAGGTATTTCAGATGTCTGATACTGAGAGGAAGGCTGGAAGGAGCTAGGCATATCAGTTTTATTGTGGAGTTTTTCTAGTCTTTAAACATAGGAAAAAAATATTTTTAAGTATGCTTCCTGGAGATCCATCTCCTTAGAAAAATTGTTTTCAGATAATTCTAACGACATAAAATCTTACCTTGCTTAAAATTTAAATAACATGAAATTTAGGATAGAGTCACTCTTTTTTTTTTTTTTTTTTTTTTTGGTCTAACTTTCAGATAAAAAGGAACCAAATTCAAATTTTCTTGATTGACTGTTAAGTAGTTATTTCCAAAAGGGTTTTAATGTGTGTATAACAGTTGAACAGAGGTAAAATAATCTCTCTACATATAGACATTAAAAAATAAGTACTTTAAGACTCAAGGAAATGATCACTCTGCCTCTGCACAATTAAATACATTTTTTAGACAGGAGATACTGGTGTCTGCAGTTGAAACAACAGCATTACAGAAATTCAGGCCAGGAAGAATGGATCTAATATAAAACCCCCTGAAAGCAATGAGAAGCTTTGCTTTAACTCCTCTAGGCTTTGGCTCCAGCCCCAAGTAATTATTCAGATTGGACTTTGGCCACTGATATTAACACCATCTGCTTACACAAACCATGAAGGCCTCAGTTCTATGTCTTATCCATAAAACGGCATCTTTGTGAGTGCATTGTTAATGCATACTTTGCTGAGGACCTCATTGCCTGCCACCTCATGGAAATACTGTCATTTACTTCATTGCCAGCACTACCTTTTCCAAATGTGGCCAATTCTCAAAACCATAGATTTTCCAATTTAAGTTCATATGCGAATATATGAACCAAGTTTGATTTTTATTTATGATGTTGGATAAAAATAATAATATGCATCAAATACATGGAAAAAGAGTAAGTGGTTGTGTTGTGGGTTTTTTTGTTTTGTTTTTCTAAAATCAATTTTTAAAGGAACAAAATAAAACACATAAAAGGGAAAAAAGAATATTATATCTCTAAAATTCTGACCTAGAGGGCAGGATAAATTTACAGTTCAGAATTTGTTTTCCCACTATTTTTCTATTTTCACTTTTTACAAAATCATCAAGGTAAAACTTTTAACTTTCATTTTCCTCAGTTTCCCCTTCTGTGAAATGGTGTTAATGCCAGTTGATCTGACAGTTGGCAGAAATTTGCCATCCTAAAATACTGATTTGATGTGTTCAAAGGGAGATAATATATCACTCTGCAAATCCTTGGCATTATTGCATACAATCTTAAGGCACAGATAGCCCCACATGTAATGCTGTTGCTTTCTTGCACACCGTTGTCATTAAGCACAAGTTTTGCAGCACAAGCTACTTTATTGAAAGTGAGTAAGTCATCGTCCCTTTTGTACCTATAACTCACACTTTCAAGCCAAAAAAAAGAAAGACGCGTCTGTCACCAGACGATGAGTGTGTATGGAGAACTTAAATATTGTTTCCTTATTGTAGGGATTAATGAAGTGCTGGCCTAGGCCCTGCACAGCACTTAAGGACATGTTTAAGAATCTGAGTAGACTGATGGATTTCCGTGGGAATAGTGATGTGCTTAAAGTATGTGTTGGTGGAATGAAGTCATATCCTTCAGTACCGTGTAGGTCACGCTACTTTTGTTTGTGAAAGTGAAGGAACACATCCAGATGTTACTCCTTCCACAGGGAATCTCTTGGTTCTTCAAGACTGTGATCCTCAAACATCTTACCTTCCTGATTTCTCAACCTAGATTCATATATGTGGTCTTTCTGCAATATACAGGATCAAGGTCTACATTGATATACTAATATTAATTGTTCTCCTGTTCTGGGCCAAAAATAAATTAAATAAGTTATGGCCCTAAACAGCTGACTTCAGTAGCACTGATATTTCTACTTTTTTCCACTGATTGTATCTAGCAACTTTTCTGAATGTAGATATGAAAATAATTAAATAATTCTCTGAAAAAAAAAAAAAATAAGCAAAGAGGTGCCTTGCCCCAAGTCCATAGGCTGCTCAAAAGGCAGTACCTCATGAAGGAGGGCACAAGCTCCCTCCTTCCACAGTTCTACATTGCTGCCTTAGCAGATCCATGCTCACATCTGTGTCAGATTGCAAAACTGAACAAGTTTTCCACCTTCGTGTGCCATCTCTGGGGCATTCTTTGGCACCTCCCAGGTACAGCTTGAGTCAGAGGCACAGACCTTTGCATTCAGAAGGAATGTTCTGTGTTCACATATCTATGTAGGCAGGTTGCTCTATTTGTCTATTTACATAATGACTTCTGCTGATGCCTTCTCTGCCATCTGCCTGCAAGTTTCATGTTAGTTCTTTAACACAGTTTACTAAATGCACTGTGTAACAATTGCAGTACAGTTATTAGTGTGCATGTTTAAGGAGAATACAGTGTGCAAGAGCAGACTTCCTTGATGCAGAAAAGCTTAAGACTGCTATTGTAATTTACCATGTTTTTTTGTTTGCTTTGCAGTTTTACTAAAAAATGTAAAAAAAGAAGAAGAAAAGCCTTTCAGAGACTGTGCAGATGTATACCAATCTGGTTTTAACAAAAGTGGAGTCTACACTATTTATATTAACAATGTCTCAGATCCTAAAAAGGTAAATACTTGCTTTATTTTCTTATTTGTTAATATGATGTTGCTTGGCCTTAAAGGAACTTTCAGAGCCCTTATTGAAGTTCTCATTCTGCAGACTATTTTACTAGTACAAATAACTGAGGCTGTATTTGATATTGAAAAAAATACATTAGAGTGAAAAAAATCATAAGCTATTATTCCAGACATTCTCGTTTCTTCCTGACAGAGAATCGTTCCTCAGTTCCAGCATACACTCGATAACTGACTCACTTCCTCCCACTTGGCAGGTTCACTTGAATCAAACTATGGCTGCAAATAAATCTAAGATAAAGTTTAGAAGAGTATTAGTAAAGTGCTATAATGAGGAAGATGATGGGAGGGATTACCTGGTAGCACAAGGAAATAAATAACAAAATGAGCAGTATTTAAAGATAAAGATTTTAAAAAATCCTGTTTCTCCTGTAAGGAGCAGGGGGGAGTGGTTTTGGCTGTAGAGAATGGTGAATGTTAGCACTGTTTGAAATGACGAAGCATATATAATCTTGCCCTTCTCAAAAAAAAAAAAAAAAGTAAATGGAAAAACATATCTGATATTTGATAAAAATGAAACATTAGTGTGTAAATGAGACTGTTTTTTTGGAAGGCCCTGGTTGCTAAGGTACCGGAAGCTAGGAACATGAGAGAGTAACCTAAGCCTAACTTATATGTGGAAGAATGCTGGCTGTTCTACTGATGGGTCACTATTAGGACCAGTCCCCCAAAAGGATAAGAGCTGATTACCTGGGAGAGGAAAATATAGTGGTGTCCAAAAAGTGGGCTGAACAGGACAGAGGGAACCACATCTATCTGGTGAATTTATTCTTACTGAATAAAATGATGATACTGCAAACAGAAAAAAACAATACCAAATATTACCAATGTTATTGTCTCTAGTCATTTTATGATGTTATTAAGACATGTAAAACATATTTCTAAGCTTAATTTGTTTTTATTAGAGGCCTTTTGAAACCTGTAAATGTCAAATATTATATTTTACTAAGGAATTAGATTTCATTATAATATCAGTAGAATTGGGATGAGAGAGTGCTATGTGCAAAAATTAATATAAATCTGGTGAATGTGAACGCAAAAATAATTGACAAGACATAAAATACACTTCATTAAGCATTACTGAACAGGACAAGAACAATATAAGCAGTTCTGTAGAATCTGTTCCATTCCAAACAGAGATGAAATATCGAAGTCCAAATTACATTGCAAGCTGGCAATGGTTTTTCTTAGCTTTATTAAAGCTCATAACCATTCCCAAATGCTGGGTTCCAATGAAAAACAGTGGCTATCTGAACGCACTGTGGCACTTATGCTTCTGGTGTATTTATTTTAACCCACTTCACCAGCAATATAAGGACTGTGACACTATGGAAGCCACTCAGTGTTTCTGCTCTACCCCTGTTTGCAGACACTGCTGTCAGTTAATACAGGCAACACGATTCAACTGATATCATTGCCTTATTTTTTCCTGGAGGATTCCAATTTTAGCAAGAAAATGTGTGAGAGTGTGTGTGTGCTGAGGGCATTTCTGCTACCACCTGTTTCTTTCTTGCCTTAGTGATAACACAGCAAGAGCTGATCCTGGGCACATTCATGTTAGTCAAGTGAGGAATGTGATTGATTTAATGAATGGTTTTTCAGACATTAAGATCATATTAACAGTCTGCAAGTTAGTGCTGTGCAGAGGTAGCTGAACCAACTTCAACTGAGGTAGCTTCAAAATCGCATGAATACAGCACTGTGCCAGTAATAATTAGCACAGAGGCAGCACCACACTGACACAGTTAGATTGCTCTGGATCCCAAGCTAATACCCTGATAGGTACTTCATGCAGACATACCCTCTTGTTCAAAACCAGCTTATCTGGATTACCACAATGCATAGCAAAATCCTGGTATGTTTTAAGAGGCCTAATATATTGTTGTCATCTGTAAAACAGCCACTGGCAGCTGTCTCATTTATAGTAATTTTATACTTCAGGTAACAAAAATATACCTTAATTTCATTTTACATTTCCTGAGGGATAGTTGCTAGAATCCTGACATCCAGTAGAGGATATCTCTTTGTCATATATACATATGTTACTATCAGTTCTCTTTTTTTTTTCTCTGCTGATTTTACTGTCCTATATTCATAGAAAATTATCGCCTGTGCTTCCAGCTCCGTACCGTTTATATGCATTTATATATATGCATACAAATTTAGATTGCACTTTTTCTTATATATTCCTAGCTTCAGAAGTTCATTAGTTTAGTTTATTAGTCTTCCAGCCCTGCATCAAAAATTTGTGATTCATTTGTGCTTAAAACAATTTTAATAATATTCCATATTTTGAAATGGGAAGAGAAAAATGTAGGCTTATTAAGCTAATAAATTGGCTTACTTTGATATGTGTGTGTGCAATGCCTAATGGTGTTGACAAATAATTGTCCCTAGGCCAGAGTGAGAGCAAAGGCAAGATGAGTCCTTTCAGTCCCCTGCAGACCTGGTTTCGGCTACCATGCTGAAATGAGCAGAGTATCAATGGGAGAGAGGTTGTCACCATTTTGGAGCTGAACGTACCGTGTCACCTTCAGGATATAAAGTAGGCCAGAAGGACTGGTCTGAGAACACACAGAATCCCTGTATCTTTCCTTGAATCAACGTGTTTCTCCTACTGTCTCCCCTAATGCCCTCACAGGCATAACTTCTAAAAACTTCTGGGTGCAGTGCACTGAAAATGTAATGTTATAATTGCTGGTGGGGTTTTTGTGCTCTGCAAAAGCAATTCCATTGCTGTCACAAATGCAGCTTCACTCCTTCCCCTCTACTTCCTGCCTGTGGACATCCTAACAAATAGTCGCTGATGGTGTCTCTGAGCATATCTTTCAGACCTTTAAACCATTAATATATGCTAGCCCCATATACTGTGGAAACTGTCATCCCGACATGGTTAACTTCAGGCTTCTGCTCAGCACAGACACATTGCCTGAATGTCAAATGGCATGGTCTTGAGCTTGTTGCTCTGTACCAAATTTTAAATTAGTGATAAATCTAAAATATGTATAAATAATCCCATACTTACTTTTTAGGAGCTTGAGTACTTTTTCCTTAAAATTTACATCTAAGGAAGGACAAGAATGCAGTGCTTTAGGTGCATTTTTATCCTATATCAGGTTATTTTATTGACAATAAACTCAGAATCTAGAGATGAATATAAATTCAAAGTCGCTTTTCTTCATCCTTTTCTTTTTTGGTAGAGGGTTAAATAGCAGAACATGTTAAAAGGTGTTTAATGGCTGAGTGCCCTGACCTTGTCTGGGACAGAAGCCAGTCCAGGACATTTGCTGGCTAGAGCTACCCACACTGAACATCTATAATCAGCTTGGCACTCTTGTTAATATGGCAGGTGTTTATGTCTACCAGTGTGGAAAGTGCCAGACCACACAGTTATGGCTTGTGAATAATGGACTGCTGATAAATCTTTCATTATGCAGTTTTCAATTTTAATTTGCTATATTTAGAAAACATCAAAGACTTTTTATAGGTGTTCTGTTATATTGTAGTGTGAAAAACCTATCGTTTGTGCACGTCTTTAAAATGACTAGTCTTAATATAGTTGAGGATTTAATGCCTTAAAAATTGGCAGTGGATTCATGGGAGCTTGAAATGACTTATAAAGAAAGTAAATCCATCATTTAGAAATTCTCACTCTAAATCAGACTAAAGAAATTAAATCCTGTAGATAAATGTTTTGACTCACAGTGTCTTTCCTGAAGGAGGAATAGGGCCAAAATGTTTGTCTAGCAAATTGTGGGATTTCTTGTGGTTACCCTCGATCAAGTTCACATGTTTGCACTGTTTGGTATTCTGTTTCCTTCCTATACCTACACGAGAACTTCATTCAGCATGCCTGCAGCAAATTAAAACAAAACCACTTGCACAGGGTGACTAAGACAATGCTTATGAGTAAGAAAGATTTGGAATTGCTTTGCCTGAGGGTAGAATATTGTTCTTTAGTCAACTGAGCAATGAATTTTTATATAACTGAATAGTAACCTTCAATTTGGCAAAGCAACTTAAAACTTTCAGTTACTGAGCAGTGCTGAATGGAACAACTTTTAATGCAAATGTCAAAAGCTAAGCCAATGGGTGATAACTCTTCAACCTTCTTACATATTGATGTCTTACTTATAAGGAAGGAAATAACATTTCAACAGCACACGCAAATTAAATTTAGGATAGTTGCAGTGCCAATATGGCACTGATGAGTGCATGGGAATGAAAATCAGGGAAAATTTATTAAACAAGTAACACTGAGAAGTGGATCTTAAAATCAAGTGTCATACAAAAATAGGAACAAAAATGAATACTACCACTTGCCATATTCCAAGAAAAGTGAATTAATAAGCAGTATTTGCACATTTTTTGTCATTTATCTTCTTTATTTTTGAAAGGATAATGTAAGAAGAATGAAAATGAATGAAAATTACATATCCATTTTGATTATTATTGTTATAATTCAAAACAAAACAGAAGAATATAACTTGTGCTATATTTTGGACTTCCTGAATGTGTATTTTCTGTAAGAATCCTGAAGATTCTTTCTTAGACAGAATGACACTCTGTTAAATAGAAAACATTATTACCATTGTAACACTCTTGTTTGTTAAGAGGAAGTGAGTGGTTGCAGGGATACTGCATTAAAAATAGAAAAGGAGCACAGAGGGAATGTGAAGAGCAAAGCTGAGGATGCAGAGGGAGATGATGGGGAGTTGTTCTTGAGTAATGTGCTGAAAGCAAACATTGAGAAAATTACACTGAACACAAGGAGAGCTCTGGTTGTAATCAAGTGATGGAAGATACCATTAAGGGCATAGGCATGAATCCATAAGAAAATAGTCTTCCTTAGTTCTGTCATTCACAAATAGCTCTCTCCCTACTTTTTCCCACTTAAGATTACAGAATTCCAATGCAAGTTTTGTTTGGTTTAATTTTTTTATTTTATTTTTATTACCGCATAGGTCTTTTGCAATATGGAAATTGCTGGAGGAGGGTGGACAGTTATACAGCACCGAGAAGATGGGAGCCTGGATTTTCAAAAAAGCTGGAAAGAATACAAAATGGTAAGGTGAAGAAAGTGGAATAGTTGTACAGTTTGTAGACATGTTATATTTAAAATAGTACTTCCTGTTATCTTAAACAGATACATAGTCTGTCTACAGCGATGTGATGTGGTCCTGCAGTCTTCCATGAGCTACATTTTGTCATGTCTGTTACTTTTGAAAACCATATTCTTTTTAATCAATTAGTTGGGTATTATTTCCCATGACTTAGGGTTTCTTTCAGACGAGTTACTGAGATTAAAGTGAAATCAGGCCCAGGCATATGCACTAAATAATACTGCTGTCTGTCCTTCTGAAGTTTTGACTTGCTGTGACATTGAGGGTTAACAAGCATGTGATGGTGTTCCTAATGTATGGACATTCCCAGCTGAGGGGAACTCCTTCAAAACTTGGAGCATCTCAGATAGAAATGAAAAGTTTTACTGGGGCTTATCCCAAGTCATACAACAACTCTGCCAATCAAGCTAATGTACTGGAAATGTTGATACTTCAAAAAGGATTAAAAGAAAACAAATAACTTACCAAATTACAGATGACATGACTTCAGCTGGCTATTTTTTTGTTGCCAACTCAAAAAAAAAAAAAAAAATTTACTCCAATCTAAATAACTTCTGATTTTTTTTTTTCATTTGCTGCATGCTCAAACTTTCTGATGGAGCTCCTTTCTTTGAGTCCCTGAGGACTGGTTTGGATTTCAGTGACATTCCCAGTAAAGTTTTCAGAACTGTGTTATCAGCCTGGAAGAGGATAATCTTTCTTCCAGCAGTTTTCAGAAGGCACTAAATGAAGAGAGGATATAAAATGTTTAAAAAATAAAAGCAATTTTAGTTCAGTAAAAATTTCTTTGGGAAAAAGTTCTGTTACAGAGCATAACATTTCAGAAATAGATCACAGAATCCCAAGGGTTGGAAGGGACCTCAAAAGATCATCTAGTCCAACCCCCCTGCAAGAGCAGGGTAACCTAGAGTACATCACACAGGAACTTGTCCAGGCAGGCCTTGAATATCTCCAACGTAGGAGACTCCACAACCCCCCTGAGCAACCTGTTCCAGTGCTCTGTCACTCTCACAGTGAAAAAGTTTTTCCTGATGTTCACATGGAACCTCCTATGCTCCAGTTTACACCCATTGCCCCTTGTCCTATCACTGGACATCACTGAAAAAATCCTAGCTCCATCATCCTGACACTCACCCTTTACATATTTGTAAACATTGATGAGGTCACCCCTCAGTCTCCTCTTCTCCAAGCTAAAGAGACCCAGCTCCCTCAGCCTCTCCTCATAAGGGAGGTGTTCCACTCCTTTAATCATCTTTGTGGCTCTGCGCTGGACTCCTTCAAGCAATTCCCTGTCCTTCTTGAACAGAGGGGCCCAGAACTGGACGCAATATTCCAGATGCGGCCTCACCAAGGCTGAGTAGAGGGGGAGGAGAACCTCTCTTGACCTACTAACCACACCCTTTCTAATACACCCTAGGATGCCATTGGCCTTTTTGGCCACAAGGGCACATTGCTGGCTCATGGCCATCCTCCTATCCACCAGGACCCCCAAGTCCCTTTCCCCTTCACTACTTTCCAGCAGGTCAGCCCCCAACCTGTACTGGTACATGGGGTTGTTCTTCCCCAGATGCAAGACTCTACACTTGCCCTTGTTGAATTTTATCAAGTTTCTCCCCGCCCAACTCTACAGCCTGTCCAGGTCTCGCTGAATGGCAGCACAGTCCTCTGGTGTGTCAGCCACTCCTCCCAGTTTAGTATCATCAGCAAACTTGCTGAGGGTACTCTCAGTTCCCTCATCCAGGTTGTTGATGAAAATATTAAACAGCGCTGGTCCCAGCACTGACCCCTGAGGTACTCCCCTAGTCACAGACCTCCAGCTAGATTCTGCCCCACTGACCACAACTCTCTGCCTTCTTCCCTTCAACCAGCTCTTGATCCACCTCACTACCTGATGCAATATTATATTATTGAAGCAAAATATCATTTTGGATTTAATGGATGCTTCCTTTTCAATATTTTCTTATTACTTGAAAGCATAAATTATAGGGATAAAAACCAACCATCTGGGTCAGGTTTCTTCTACTATGGATAACAGAAGATGTAATATATTTCATAATTTGGAATGTTTTAATTTAGCAGGAAACTTGAAATACATTTTACTTTATTTTAGTTCAGAGTCAAATAAAATCCTATACATCAATTTATTTTGGGGAAAACAAAATTTGAAAATTCTACCAGTTCTACTAATGAGAAAATTAGGATTTGTATATGCAACCTAAGTCATTCTCTACACATGGGCTGGTTTAATTTATACATATTGTACAAATTGTCAAGATCTATTCCATTTTTCTCTCCTGTGCTTTTTCTTAGACCATTTAATAAAAGCAGGCCATATTTTTTAAGTTTTCCCCTGTGGCCTTTTTTCACATATAGCCCTTCATTTAGTAAAAAATTTTTCTCAAATTTTCTTTTAAAACACTGTGAGCCTGTTCAGGATCGATTATGTTGGTTTTGTCTAGTTCAAGCAGTCCAAATTAGTTTTGCTTCTCTTTAGGAATGCCATAGTCTTCTAAGAGATCACTCCTATCCGATAAAAAGGATCTGTTTTGGAGTTTTACCGACAGTTATCCTGTAAGTCATGAGAAACGGCGGGATTTAGGCTTGCCTCTGCTTCTGTGAATTATTTCATCAGGGTAGCTAGTGTAGGCCCCCTTCTGTGATTATCTTATGTCACCAGATGTTGAATGATTGAGGCTGGCGGGTGCTCTGTGATTTGCTGGAATACGTGACAGTGTCTGAGCTTCAAGGTGGTGACAGCACTGGTTTAATTTCCTTAATTTAATTAATTAATTAATTAATTAGATTCCCCTAATTAGAAGTTCAGAGATGGTGTGTGATATCTGCTGGATCACATTCCCTCTTCTTCCTGACACATCTACCTGGCGTTTCTTCCTATGGGAAACTGGGTAGTGTGATGAGGAGCACAATGGCACTTGGTCTTACTTGGATTGATTGAACGTAATGTATGTTCTCTCAGGCCGTAGTTCAGATACAGCTTTCCAGATTTGCTAAGACATTTTTGTTGTGCTTGTATCTCACTAGGTCCCACAATTCGGTAGAAATAAACCATATAATAACAACAGTAAATCGTCTCTGGGGCTTTAGTTTCAGTGCATTTACTTCTTACTGGAAAAGAATCTGGAAAACTGTAGAAATTATTCTGTTACAACTAATTACAGTTTGTCAGCTTCTAAGCTGGACAGGGACTCAGGCCACCAACCTGCAGTACTGCTGATGCCCTCACAAATTAATGTCTGTTCCAGTTTAGGAGTCCATTGCACATTGACTCTCAGCTGAGATCCTTATAGCAGGTAACTTAGGAAGGGTAAGCATGGAGTATTCTCTGGGAAGATGAGTGACAGTGCTGCTGGGTTACAGGAGTGCCCTGGCAACAAGGAGGCAATCATTGTCTTTGATTCAGTTTCATGCTGGTGCCTTCAGCTTACATGGAAGTACTTAAATTCCTGTTTAATGTATTTTCCAGACACCAAAAAAGGAAACAGGTTAAAACAGAAATAAAGCAGCAACAAATCTTCTGAAAGTAGGAAATTTACAACATACATCATTAATTGCCACAATGTCGATGATACTACAGCAATAGTGATACTAACTTTTTCATCTTGCTCTTTTGGATCCATTTCCCCTGACATCCAATCTCCACTCTGTAAAATGAAGTTACATTTTCTTTGGTAACTAAAGCAGTAGCTAATGGATACAAAATCTTTTATGCAGGTTTATTGTTGTGCAAGATTTGTTATGGCATCTTCTTCCTTAGAGGCATATGTTCTTACCAGCATTACCCAGTTTTGTTATTAGTCTTGCGCTGTGCCTTTGTGCCATTGGGCCATTTCAATATTGTACTGTTTGTTCTAATAGTAATTGGAAGAAATTCAGAGGAAACCCTGTGAGTTCATCCTCCCATACTTTTCTTATCAGCTCCTACTACATCTGTTCTTTCATATTTTGGAATGTTTTTTCCGTTATACTATTTGCTGCTTATCAGAAAAATATGAACTGGAGCAACAAATAATTTATCTAACAACAGCAGCTAAGATCACCCTGCAGCAGGTTTCAGCCATTTTTCATATTTCCTTGCCTGAAGAATGAATGTAAAACACTATTAGAGTTTTGACCTCTAGAAAGGGAATATAATTTTAAGAATTATGGCTTACCATCTGTAAACCTGAGCTGCTTTTAGAAGGGGGATTTCCATAAGTTTACTTTCTAAGACACAGTTTCTGGCATTAATTAGGCAGTCATTATCAATAATCAAATCCAATCAAATTATTAACTCATGTGATAACTTAGCTATCAAGAGTTCTTGATCAATTTCTAGCTTTTCAGTTCTTGGATAAATGAATCTTTCCCAGTTACTGTCTATTTTTGACAAATCAGGTGATGGATTGCTGTATTCTCTATTATTTAGAATATTAGCATGTCTGGTTTATTAATTCCCATGAATTTCACCAAAGTTATTCCACACTCAATATCCCAAATTCACTGTCAGTCTCCTAAAGGGAATTTTGGGGGACAAGTATATTAGGGGTTTCCTCAGATCTTTAAAATTATTTTCTTGTTTTCTGTCATTGGAGAAAGATTCTCAACAGGTATTTGAAATTGTGTGCCTTAGCCAGCCTGCAATAATTTTTTTCCTAGCCAGGTCTGGTTGTCTGATTTGTTGTTTTTTAGGTTTTGGGGTTCCCCCCCCACCCCCACCCCCATATGTCAATATTTAATTGTACTGCATGTTTTATTGCTACAATATTGCTATTTTCCTTTCTCTGATGAAAGATAATCATTCACCATGTCATGAATTAGATTAGGATCCCTTGTATGTGTTAGGCTCATAGCTGAATTTCTCACAGCTTTATGGCAACCACCTCCTGTCTTCCTGACTGGCAAATGTTTCTTCTTTTGGTTCTCTGATGCAAGAATGACATTCAGCAGTGAAATGGAATAGAGAGTTTGTGGGTCAGGGTTAAAGAGAAAACAGCTATGGGAGACATTACTGTGGGGAACTGTTACAGACCGCCTGATCAAGGAGGTCCTGCAGATGAAGCACTCTATAGACAGATAGGAAAAGCCTCATGGCCAGGCCCCTGTTCTCATGGGGGACTTCAACCACCCTGACATCTGTTGGAACAACGGTACGGCCCAGCACGAGCAATCCAGGAGGTTCCTCGATAGTGTGGAAGACAACTTCCTTCTGAAAGTAATAGAGGAGCCGACAAGGAGAGGTGCCATGCTTGACCTTGTGCTCACCAACAGGGAAGGGCTTGTTCAGAATATGATGCTCCAGGGCAGCCTTGGTTGCAGTGATCATGAGATGGTCAAGTTCCAGATCCTCAGGACAGTGAGAAGAGCGTGCAGCAAGCTCACTGACCTGGACTTCAAAAGAGCCTCTTCAGGAACCTGCTTAGTAAGGTTCCACATGATATAGCCCTGGAGGGCAGGGGGGCCCAAGACTCTTGGTTGATATTCAAGGATCACCTGCTACAAGCTCAGGAACGTTGCATCCCAACTAGAAGGAAGTGCAGCAGGAGGGCCAGGAGACCTCCTTGGATGGATAAGGAGCTGCTGAGGAAAATTCAAAGGAAAAAAGAGGCTTATAAAAAGTGGAAGCAAGGACAGGTGGCCTGGGAAGAGTACAGGGATGTTGTCTGGGAAGCTAGGGACCAGGTTAGGAAGGCTAAGGTCCAGTTAGAATTAAACTTGGCCAGGGATGTTAAGGATAATAGGAAGGGATTCTACAGGTACATAGCAAATAAAAAACAGATTAGGGACAATGCAGGCACCCTGAGGAAGCTCTCGGGAGAGCTGGATACACAGGATTTGGAGAAGGCTGAGGTTCTGAATGACTTCTTTGCCTCAGTCTTCAATGGCAAAGGCTCTGACTGCACCACCCAAGTCTTGGAAGGTAGACGCAGGGACTGTGAGAATGAAGACCTTGGGCCCACTGTAGGAGAGGATCTGGTTCGAGACCATCTTAAAAATCTGAATGTGCACAAGTCCATGGGACCCAATGTAATCCATCCACAGGTCCTGAAGGAGCTGGCAAATGAAGTTGCTAAGCCACTGGCCAACATATTTAAAAAATCATGGCAGTCAGGTGAAGTTCCCAATGACTGGAAGAAGGGAAATATAACCCCCATTTTCAAGAAAGGGAAAATGGAAGACCTGGGGAATTGCAGACCAGTCAGTCTCACCTCTGTGCCCGACAAAATCTTGGAGCAGATTCTCCTGGAAGGCATGCTAAAGCACATGAAAAACAACAAGGCACTTGGTGACAGCCAGCCTGGCTTCACTAAGGGGAAATCCTGCCTGACCAATTTGGTGGCCTTCTATGATGGGGCTACAGAACTGATGGACAAGGGTAGAGCAGTTGATGTCATCTACCTGGACTTGTGCAAAGCATTTGACACTGTCCCACACAACATCCTTGTCTCTAAATTGGAGAGACATCAGTTTGATAGGTGGACAACTCACTGGATGAAGAACTGACTGGATGGCCGCATGCAAAGAGTTGTGATTAATGGCTCAATGTCCGGCTGGAGACCAGTAACTAGTGGTGTCTGTCAGGGATCGGTGTTGGGACCGGTCTTGTTTAACATCTGCATCGCTGACATGGACAGTGGGATTGAGCGTGCCCTCAGCAAGTTTGCTGATGACACCAAGCTGATCCCCCAAGAAGGGATGCCATCCAGAGGGACCTCAACACGCTTGTGAGGTGGGCTGATGACAACCTTATGAAGTTCAACCATGACAAGTGCAAGGTCCTACACCTGGGTTGGAGCAATCCCAGGCATAGCTACAGGTTGGGCAAAGAAGGGATTCAGAGCAGCCCCATGGAGAAGGACTTGGGGGTGCTGGTCAATGAGAAAATGAACATGAGCCGGCTGCAGTGTGTGCTTGCAGCCCAGAAAGCCAACCGTAACCTGGGCTGCATCAAAAGGAGTGTGACCAACAGGTTGAAGGAGGTGATTCTGCCCCTCTACTCTACCCTCGTGAGACCTCACCTGGAGTATTGTGTACAGTTCTGGTGTCCTCAACATAAAAAGGACATGGAACTGTTGGAACAAGTCCACAGGAAGGCCATGACGATGATCACGGCACTGGAGCACCTCCCATAGGAAGATAGGCTGAGAAAGTTGGGGCTGTTGAGCCTGGAGAAGAGAAGGCTGCGTGGAGACCTCATAGCAGCCTTCCAGTACCTGAAGGGGGCCTATAGGGGTGCTGGGGAGGGACTCTTTGTCAGGGACTGTAGTGACAGGACAAGGGGTAACGGGTTAAAACTTAAACAGGGGAAGTTTAGATTGGATATAAGGAGGAAATTCTTTCCTGTTAGGGTGGTGAGGCACTGGAATGGGTTGCCCAGGGAGGTTGTGAATGCTCCATCCCTGGCGGTGTTCAAGGCCAGGTTGGATGAAGCCTTGGGTGGGATGATTTAGTGTGAGGTGTCCCTGCCCATGGCAGGGGGCTGGAACTAGATGATCTTGAGGTCCTTTCCAACCCTAACTATTCTATGATTCTAAATGCACACCCCCTTAATCTCATGTTCCTGATTAACATCTAAGGGTCCAACATCAGTTCAATGGTTAATACAAGTCTGCTGCCAATTTATCTCAGAAATCATCACGAGTGTTTGTGTGTGCCTGAAAAGCACACCTACAAAACCACTTCCATTTCTGTTGGAGTTTCTTTTACTTTTCTCGCAAAGCTGTTAGGTCAAATTGATGGCTAGCTGTGCTGTGCCAATGTGGTATGATGCCAGAGCAAGATAATTTATGCTCTTCCAAGGCTTAAGTTCTGCAGCACTGAGATCACAGAGTTGGTTAAAAGAACTTTCTCAAGAAGTATTGTTGTATGAAGTTTTAGTGGGCATTTACATTATATTACCTGGAATAATCAGACTTTCCTTTGAGCATCAGTAAATTTTAACTAGTGTAACAAATCTGGTGATCTGTGTCTTCTGCTTACCTAACAGACATCTGAATATCTTTTCAGACTGTAAGTCTTTGATTTCCTTCAAGACTTGAGGGTTTTTACATTTTCATATACTTCACAGAGTTCAACTGTAAGTAAGCTCTAGTTTGGACATAGGTCCCACCCTTTTCCTGGAAGTTTGCTGGTCACCTCATGTTTTCACCTCACCAGTCCTTGCAAGTCCTACAGACTGCAAGTTGGTATTTGGGAATATAGAAGTACCTGAATTATTCATAGCAGGAGCTACCATTCCAACAAAGGTTTTATTTCTTAGCACACTTTTCCAGTTCATTCTGAAAAGTTCCAGATGTTATTTACATTTAATTTTTATTTGCAAAGTGTCTAGCTCCTGTTTCAGAATATGGCCTTTTAATTCCTTTTATGGTCTCCATCTGTTTTAAGTTTTATTTTAATTTATCTTTTGAAGGTTTCAGTTCCAGGTTTCAGTTTTGTTATTATTCTTTCTGCCCACCTTTCCTGTCTCTAAACTCTGTATTGCTTCAGTAGCAATACTAACTTGCACATTTTTCTTTTTCAAAATAGGTCCTCACTACAATTAACATTGTGCTTGACCTGAGCAAAGAGGCAAAAACTCAAGCTGTTGTGCTGTTTCCTTTTGTAACATTAATTGGTGATGACTGTTTTTCTGTTGCAGTTTTGTCCATTTACAAAGAGTGTGCATATTCTTTTTTCTCTCCAAACACTTGAAGAATCAAACAACTACAGATAGAGCTCCAGCTCCTTCCAGTCACATTGTATTATTCACTTTCTTTTCAAGAGAGAGGCCAATTGCATACAAATAAAAAAGGCACATTTTAAATATGTTTATATAAGCCTCATGATTCTTTTTCCATTATTTTAGTGAAAACTATTTCAGAAGTGTTTTTCTTTAAACAAGAATTACAGAAACCATGTTGCTTGGCTGAGAAGAATGTTCTTGACAGAAAAATGAATTTGCTCATAATTTGAATGCTCATATTGTGGAAACATTATCGTAATTCTTGGTTTTGTTAAAGCTAGCTATTCTGAATTAGTTTTAAATCCTTTTCTGTATTATAAGTACTTAAGCTATGTTATGCATTGATATGGCCATAAAATTTTCTCGTTTCTTGCATTCACAGTAGTCTAATATTATTGATGTATTTGCCACATTCCTGTGTTTTTCACAGTAGTCTAATATTATTGATATATATACCTCATTCCTGTGTTCTTTAAATAAGAACTCAAATAATATCAAACATCTCTGAAGGTAGTAACACTGCTCTTCCTGTGACTATTCCAGATTGAATGAGTTTGTGAAAAGCTCATATTTTGGATCATCATTCATGACAAATTTTTGCATTTAGACTAAAGAAAATGGACCTTTATTGGCATGTGGAAAATGTATATATATATATATATATGCCAGCTGCACATTCTTATCTATGAACAGGCTTGTGGTTTTATGACAATTAGAAGTTTCCTTCATTGATTATGGTTAGAGGTATATTCAAGTAATCTGTTATTTTGTCACAAACAGTAACTTAAAGAAATATAAACAAAGCAAAAAAAAATTACACTTAATGTGCGTATATTTGTTGATTGATCTGATATTGATGTAGATTTTCATCTTCATTTTACTGTTTGCCTTTGAAGGATTCCCCCCCCACACCCCCCCACTCCCCCCACCCCAAGGGCAAAGATATATAATTATACAAAGATAAAGCTGCTCCTGGTAGCTAACTGGATTTTTACACAGCACTGCCTTGATTTCGGGGCTGAGAAGATTTTCACAGAATCACAGAATCACAGAATCCCAAGGGTTGGAAGGGACCTAAAAAGATCATCTAGTCCAACCCCCCTGCAAGAGCAGGGTAACCTACAGTACATCACACAGGAACTTGTCCAGGCGGGCCTTGAATATCTCCAGTGTAGGAGACTCCACAACCCCCCTGGGCAACCTGTTCCAGTGCTCTGTCACTCTTACAGTAAAGAAGTTCTTCCTGATGTTAACGTGGAACTTCCTATGTTCCAGTTTACACCCATTGCCCCTTGTCCTATCACTGGATATCACTGAAAAAAGCCTAGCTCCATCATCCTGACACCTACCCTTTACATATTTGTAAACATTGATGAGGTCACCCCTCAGTCTCCTCTTTTGCAAGCTAAAGAGACCCAGCTCCCTCAGCCTCTCCTCATAAATTTTATCATTAACACGTGTTATTCTGTTTTACTTTCTTCTGCGTAGCAGAGAAGCAGAGGTTGTTCAAAGCATGTCTTCACAGTTTCTCCTTTCCATGAGGAGGTATTTTGAAGATAACTTGGGAATAGGAAATACAGAAAAGTTTGTAGAAGGTGGAAAGCTTTCATAACACTGTGTGTACTACATCCATCTAGCTAGATAGATAGATAAACAGCTAGAGGAATATCCCACAATTTCTTCTGCAGAAACAGTTTCATGTTCTTTCCCTGCCAGTAGTCTGAAGAATGTTCTAAATGATGTTGTAACATCGACATGGCCCTTCCTGCAAAATAAGGGATTTGAGGACAGGATGGACCTGTGAGAAATGCAAAAGCTAGAGAATTCATGTCCTTTGAAAAGACAGAAGGCATGCTGCTTCTGTACTGTACGCAAACAAGACAAGTTGGGAGTGGTGGTGGTATTGAATTATGTTGCTTAAATAGGCAACATAAAATGAGAATGCATTTTGGGAGTGCAAGGGGATAAAAAAAAAAAAAAAAGCACACTTCAAACATTAATAACTTTGTAATTGTTGCCACAAATACATTTCTGATGATAGTACACTTCAATGCCATGAGTCAGTTACATCCGGAAAAAAAATCATTTACTTCAAGGGACTGGGATAGATGACATGGAAGTAATATGTTTCTTTCAAATATTTACCAAGTAATTTGGATATAAGGAAATGATCTTTGGTGACTGGAATGTATATTAAGATATTGTGTGAGTAACGCCTTTCATGGAGACCCACCCCTCTGTGATAAAGGATGACATGTCATGCTAGTTTAATAAAAAGTCATTTCTGACTGCAACTGTTACTCAGATAATTGCCACTTTCATCAGTGTCATAAAAAGAGCCAGCACGTACTCTGCTTCTCCTGAGATCTAAATCCAGCATGTCCAGTGGAGACAGACATGATATCAAAGCAGCGAGAGACCATACTCAGTTTTCTGAAAGCATGTGCATGAAACTTGGTACTGAGCAAGGCTTAATCTACATTGTGCATTTCAACAGTATGACCTCAGAGAGCAAGAATGAAACAATATTTGTTTCAGAGGGCTTTGGATCACTAGATTAAGCACCAGAGAAGGTGTTGCCACACAAGGAAGCATCTTTATTTTGGGACATATTTTTGGATGCATACACAATTTAGTGTTGGAGCACAGTTGTGTTTTAAAAGTATGATATTCAGCACAGTCTTCCCTATGCAAATATAACTGGATAACATGTTTCAAGACTTGTGTTGACACATGGCTATATACTTGTGCCTTTTCTGCCACAAGTGTTTCAATTTAACACCATTAATGTATGCCATTTAGACTCATGTGGTCTTCCAAAGGCTCTTTATATAACCATGTAAGGCATACCATACATATAAAACCTATACATTTTATGTAATGATATCGTGATTCAGCTTAATTATGCTAACATCCTGTCACAGAGCACCATGAGAAAGATTAATGCTATTAAAGATACTTTTTAAACAGAAGATGGAAATGCTACTTTACAAGAGCCAGGTGAGATTTTAAGAGGTTGTTTCACAAATCAGTGATTCAAACATTTAGTAGAATTGTAGCAGAGGTCCTACCAATTGATAGTTGTGTGCTTTCATCATGGAACAGCTTTTTCTTCAGGGATTAGCATCTCCTGCCTTATCTGTTCCATTTGGGACTCACTGGAGGAGACCTTTGCTTTGGGGCTAACACGTAAAATTAGCACTATAACATTTTGACCTGCTGTGAGTCACCATCTGTTCTTAAAATATTTAGAGCAGCAGGTGAGCCAAAACAGGAGAGAAAAAAACCAGTCCATTAAGTTTGATGCTTGGGGTATTTAGGCAGATTATGGGGCAGAGATTAAAATCCCTGATCAAATTTACATACAGCTGGTTTGACCGTTCATCTCCCCTGTCATATCTATGCTCCTAGTCATGCATATCTTTGCTATATGGGATAAATCAGTGTCTTTTGAAAAGAAAGGAGAATGAAGCCCTACCTCCAAATGTTCTTTCCTTTTGCCTGAAGTGAAACCAAAGTACTTTTTCTTTTTTTTTAATTATTATTTTTTTTAAAGATTTTAAATCAGGTTTCAAATAAAAGCTAGCCCTGAACCAAGCAATTTATTTCTTTGGAAAGAACAGCACACAAAGATCCCTTACACTCCTAATTCATCTTTCTTATATCACAAAACTTGAGTTTTCTTTAAAACATACCCATCTCCCTGGGATGCACTTACTAGGAGCCACACTAAGTGTCTGTGTATTCCATGATCCATTCAGAGTGAATAAGGTGGTTTGGGAGAGAGGGTCTCAGTAAAAATTTTCTGTGTAGGAAATGCTCTCCTGTTTTTAGTTTAACAGTAGAGAAGTTAGTTTGAAATCGAGGCCTATGGATAATGTACTGTCTGTTGCATATGGATCACTGTAAGAAACAGATGTTTGGGGGCCATTACCTAGAGAAAGGAAGTTTGATAAACTTATGTTGTATGCTTTGCAAAAGAAAAAGAAAAAACTGAACTTAACTTCTGTAGGTCTACTAATATATTTGTTCTAAAGCAAAGAGCAAGAGCCTGAATTGCTGCAGCATACGAAGAAGGTTTTGAGGCAGACTTTTCAAACTTGGAGTGGTTATACAACCATTTAATTCTTTAAACTGTCAAGAATTTAGGGGGTTTTTTAGACTTTTGAGAATGTACCTCTGTTTTTAATCTGAATGTATTTTTTGAATTTGCCAATAAATATTTATTAGCGTTTTATAGAAATAATTCTGAATATTTAGCATTATTAGGATATTTGTTCTCTGAGGAAGTTGAAGTCATTTCTATAGACCACATCTTTATTTAAAATATTGTAATGAATAATTCAATGTGATGTAAATGAAGATGTATACTGACCTTTTTAGAACTTATTTTCTTAAACAGAATCTATTCCACATTCTCAGATAAGGAAAAAGGAGCTGAATATTCTTTACAGCTTCTGAGAAGATGCTGCTGCTGTAAAACACTGATTTACTATCTGCTTTATTCAGTGAATTGTCTGACAGGAGATGAACCCATAGGATATATTGACTGTGTCTGGTTTCAATTTTGTTTTGTCTATAAAAAGTCAAAGCTTCCTATGAGCATTATCAGACAAAATAAATAATGTAAGAGAGATAATTATTTAATGAACTTGGAGTAACATGATTCAAGCCAAATACTCCAACAGATTTTGCCAAAGCTAATAAAACTCTTTTGCACCCTACTTATTATTTTTGAATAATCATCAACTTGTAAATTCTTAAGGTCATTTTTAAAACAAGTATTGAAGTTTGTTTCTTTGTACTCGTGAGTGCCTTAGTAGTTTTGACTGTTAATCACCATGCAATTGGCAACAAACTGATGTATAAAATATATAAAATTTATGAAATTATGAAATCATGGACTTCTGTCTGTGATTCCTGGTTGTAAGTGCTTTAGTGCATACAAAAGAACAACAATTTATTTATTTTTTTACATAACTGTTGGTCACTATATCAGAATTTACACAATATATATATGATATAGTTATAGGCATAAACAGCCATAAAACTCCTTTGCTTCATCCTAGTACATCCGAGTTCTTTCCCTGTTATATTCTCCCAACTTCCAGAGTGCTAACAAGGATAATGTAGGAGATCTTTGAAAACTTTTAGAAATTTCTGAACTTTTCCCATTACATTAAACACTCTTTTGGGAACTTCAAGGCTCTGATTTGCCACTCCTTCCAAAATGTTATGGAAATTTCAATGGAAAATTAATATATTTGGAATAATCCCTCTACTTGGAAACATACGATGAGCAAAATATAGAAAGCTAATGACAAAATAGTGTCTTGTTGCCATTTAAAATGCAATTTTGGAACAGTGTTTACTACCCACTGGGTTTCAGAAGGACTTAAAATGCAGTTAACTGTGGTTAACACAAACAAACACATTCATGAAATACAGATGTTCCTTTTCCTGGAAGATTGATAGCTGAGGATGACTTGGAGAACTTAATGTACTTCCTTGAGTTTAAGTACAAAACTTTAACACAAATAATTCTGAAAGTATTTGCTATAGCAATATGAATGCAAAACCCAATGAGTATGTTGGCAGAGTATACATGTAGTGGGAAACAAAAACATTTCATGGCAGCTATAAGTCTGAATAGGTGAGTCCCAATGTCAACTTTTAAGATTCAGAGCTATGCTCTAAGGCATTCTCAAATCCAAACTCCCTGTCTATGGAAGATGACAGGCATGGCCCTAGCCAAGGCTGAAGTCACCTTAACACTTGGGACCCAACAGAATTAAGCAGCAGTATAAACATAAATGGCTTGTGTTTATATCACTAACTGAAATGATTGCATTTCCTTACTGAAATTTCAGTACTGAACAACTACTTAATGTCTCATGAACAGCAAAATTAATGAAGTCTGCTTCTCTGTGGATTTTTGTCCTGTGTCCTTCATAGAAGTCCTATTCTTATTACTAATAATCTCCTGAATCCCTATTATTTTCTAAGAGTGGCAATAGCTTGAGTTCCCCTTTTATGTCCCTCAAATCTCCCCCAGATATTTAAGGATTCTCTAAGGCAATACATGCTCAGCATCTGCACCTGGCTGCCTGGTGTGTGCCTGCTGATAGGCAATTGAAATAGGCAACTGCTGCGTTCCCTCTTCAGCATTTCTCTCATCAGCAGGTCATCCCAGACGTCAGTTCTCCTGAAAACTCATTGAACTTTAAGTTTGTGTGATTTCTACCCCAACCTCAAAAATGTTCAAAAAATATTGCACAAAAATAAAGGACAGGTGGGCATAACAATTGCAAAAGCTTGTTTTCCTTAAACTTTATGGTTGAATAAAAAAAAAAAATAATAAAAAAAGATTTTATATTTGATTTGATTTTATATTTTATTCTTTGAAGACTATAGATCTTGAAGGCAAATCAAAAGAATCTGGCACAGCCATTTTCTTTGCCACCCTCAGGACTGGAAATGAGAACAGAAGGTTTAATTATAATTTTCAGGGGGTTTTGTTAATAACACATCATTCTCTTCTGTGCACAGAGGCACCAAAATAGTAGTGTTTGTGCAGCAGTGACAGTCCAAGATACAAACAGGGAAAGCTGTGCAGTTAGAAAGTCAGCCAAAGCATCTGGAAAAACTAGCAAGCATGCAAGTCTTTCTTGAGGTTTGAAATAGTGGCCATAAACTGCAGATTAAATACAGGTTGGAAGCAGTAGAGTTTGGCATAATAAAATTATACTTGAAGAAATGGTTCCCAGTTCTGTGCTCAACAGAAATGTACTGATTCTCTCTGTTTCAGATCTATGAAAGTTTGAATGCCTGTTCATTTATTGTTTTTCCCAGCCATATTAAGTGCTTAAAAAAATGCACAGCTTCTTAGGAACGTTCCTTGCTTCAGAGATATGTTTTGTATTCCACTTCCTTGGTTTTCTTCTCATATAAGCAAAGATTTTGTTTAAAAAGAAGTTGCCTTCGACAAGAAAAAAAAATCATTGTTAGTTTAGGCATTTTTAATCTGAGTTTCAGTATTGTAGCTCCTTATAGTAAGATTCTTTTTTTTTTTTTTTTCTAACTAATGTGGTAGCTTTCCTCATAATTTTATATTGCTTTTTATATTCCTCCAGTTCCCTTTTGCTGCAACTTCATTTCCTCTGGTCAGAAGAACAAACCACTTAGTGACAGATTCGTCATCTTAGTGTAACTGCTTTTGAAAAGGGAGAATGAAGTGTAAATGTGAAGAAGAAAAATTATTATTTCGGAATAGTTATGTATGGTGTCTGGAGTTTATATAGAATACATATGGTAACACATAATGTTAAAAAAACCCACATGTATTTCATCCTGAATAGGCTTCAATCTAAATAAGACAAGACAAATACAATTCAATAGAGCCGCAGTTCAAAGGGGAGTCACCCTAGGTTGCCAGCATTGGGAAAAAGGAAGAAAGGATTTCCTGAAAATCTTATTTTAAAGGGGGACAGCTGATAACAACAGCATTATATCCTCTGTGAATCAGAAACCATGTAGACTGCAAAGAAAGGTACTTTGGTCGGTATATGAACACCTATGCTTCAACTTCTACCTTCTGGATTTTAGGGAGACAAACTGTCTTTTAAGTAGTCACTGTAGAGCATTCCTGAGACAAGTGTCAATGAGCAGCGGTGAAAGAGGATATCAGAGACAAACCACTGACTGCTCTGGTATGACACTGACAAAGACACTAGAACAGGAGAGACCGTGTGTGACAGTCACAGGGCAAAGAAAGAAGGTTAGGAGGTGGAAAGGATCGAAGGAACAGATAGTAAACAGTGAAAACATACAGAAGAGTATGTCAGCTGTAGACAGGGTTTATGCAGGCGAGGAACAAGTTTTTTGTGTTTTAGGAAGCATTCATGAAGCCAAATATGCATGTGAATGTAATCAAAGCAGTAGGTGAGAGATACAAAAGCATCACCAGGGGAAAGCTTGAGGAGCAGGACTTCACACTGGAAGACTGATGTCAAAGCAAGATATCACCAGTATTGTCTACAACCAGTATTTACAGGGACTTACATAGGAAATCCTCTACTTGAGAAACAGTATGACAAAATAGTGTGTAACAAAGGAGAAGCCAACTATTAATATCTTCCCATATTTAACTTTGCGTCTTCTCTGAGACTCACCACAAACTACTGTATTTCAATTCTTGCAGACTAAATACTTTGTTATAAGTATCACTTTATGGTCTCTGAGGCAATAGGCTGATAACGTGCCTTTGAAACATAAACTAGCGTACTCAGCATAGCTAAATGTGGCACATCTTCTAAGCCTCTAGCAATAGTGAGCATCAAATATCTGCTCAGGTAGGCCAGTTAAAACAAAAGAATGGAGTATATAAATGCTGCAACTGAGGATCACTCACAGATGCTTACCCAGTAGATCTTATATACAGAAGAGGATTTTAAACTAAAAGCCTTGTTTTGGTTGTGGCAGAAACTTGACAACAAAGGAATGGTCCATTCTTCTTTAGAAGTTAAGACATGAGATATCCACATTTAACTTGATTTAAACTCTTTAACCTTTTATATTGTATAGCACAATTCTGTTTTGACTTAACTGTCTCAATGACAACTAGGTTTAACACTATATGAAATATGTTATAGAACGTGACTGTCCAGTATTCCCATTGAAGGATGTGCAAATATAGCATCAACCTATTAATATCTTGTAATTGGAAAGTGATTTTCCACTGATAACCTGAACTCTCCTTTCCAATATTAGCTAACCTGCACGACTCCTACCTGGAATGTATTAGTAGACTCATTGTAGAGATAATCAAACTGGAGCACAGAAAGCTATGACCAGTAATTAATATGTATAGGTAAAATATATTGATGGCTTTATTATTGTATAAAAGTTCTATCAGTTACAACAATAACATCTAGTTGTTTTGCCAACTTTTTTCTAGGGTTTTGGTAGCCCATCAGGTGAACATTGGCTGGGAAATGAATTTATCTTTGCAATAACAAGTCAGAGGCAATATTCTCTAAGAATTGAATTAACGGACTGGGAAGGAAACCGGGCATATTCACAGTATGACAGATTTCACATAGGAAATGAAAAGCAGAATTACAGGTAAGAATCTCTTGAAATTCTTCTGACTCTGCTGAGTGACAAATATTGTTCATTTTTTGCTTGGTAAATATAAGAAAGGACAACAATATGATACGGATTTTCATCAAAAATGAATAGAAAGGGTAAAAATTAAATGGAAATGTAATTTCTCAGTGATGGAAGGATAGAGTAAATGTAACATATCTAAGAACAATGGATGATCTATTAATCATGCTGGCTGGTATAACTGATAAAAAACATGCATAACTTTAATCACATCTGAGACTATCAGAACTCAAACCTGATTAAATAGGAAAAGGATATGGATTCTTCATTACAACTTGAAGGATTTTTACCTCAAAAGCATAAAACTGAAATAATGAACATGGGAATAAAAGACAAAAAAATGTCACTAAAACATTTGATATTTCCAAGCTAAAAATTCCGTGTAAGTGAAGACAAAAAACAGAATACTGGATCTTATTGTGAGGAGATTCTAAACACAAAACACAGTGTCAGGTACTAGGTAGCCTTGATTCATCATCATCAACAGCATGCCATTTATTATAGTTCAAAAAAAAAAAAAAAAAAAAAAGCATAAAATTAAAACCTTTTTCCAATAACATTTTTCCCATATTTTCTTTTAAAAATGAAAAAATAGGAAACTTAAATCTGTTTATTAAAAAAAAAACAACCAAAATAATAACTCAAAGAAGAACTTAGAGACACAACAGATATGTATGACCTTAGTGATTTCATTGTATGTGATCTTTTTAAATCATTTCTTCATCTGAGCAGTATTGGATAAATGCTGAGAAAAGATCATGAAACTTAAAAAACATTCTAAATTATTTATTGCAGCACATCTAGTTATCGTAAGACTTAGGATAGAACCAAAGATATTTTAAAAATAAACACTTAAGTCATAGAGTGTGAAACTAGGTTCGTATTCTGATTTTTAAATACAAGTAACTTGGTTCTCAGAAATACTCAGGGTTCTTGTAAGAGGGCACTACTGCATAATGTAGAAGTGCAAAAGCTACATTTAGAAGCAATCTGTATTGGTTTAAATCCTGTATAAAACAAGGCAGACAAAAGACAGCTCTGTCCTCCATTGCTCCAGCAGTGCTGTGCCTGGCACTGCCCATGGCATTTTCAGCAGGTATTGGGAAGGTGAAGCACCCATACTGAGGCACTTTTAGGCAATGAATAAATATAAGTAAAGGAAATTTCTCAAAACAGAGGTTGGAAGTATTTGTACAAAACATAACATCAGCAGTGTAAAATTGGGTGATGTGGGACCTTAAACATTGGTAGAAGATGTTAAAAAATGTAAGGAAAGGATGGGACAAATACTTGTCAACTGAGGAAAAATTTCAAAGGACAGTTAGGCATAGCTCTAAAAATTATGATGAAAATCCAAAGACGCAAAGAATATTAATCAGAGGGTGAATTATGGTGGTTGAATTTCCTAAGAAGACAATGTCTTTTTTGCTCACATTTATTCCGAACTGGATAGGGACAACATGTGCTGTTAAGGAATTGGAAGGATGTTGACAATTTAACTTCTGTTAAAGCTTATGTTAAGGGAGGATTTCTTTTCAGGATTCACCTTGGATCATTCATGGCAAAATAACAAGAGAATTCCTTATTTTATTTCAAAATGCTAGACTGCATTTGCAGTAAGATAGTAGAGCAACTTGGAAATGCTTAAAGGATTTCTGCTCATCATAGGCCCATGAAACATGGCAAGGAGTTTTGGGAAGGGCTGCACTGTCATCCCTCCAACAGTCTGGGAATTCTGTTGCAGACTGTGGCAGATGAAAATTCTTCCTGCTGAACAAGAAAAAATAAAAGAGATGTCTTCCAAAAGTGTATAAATTAAATGAGAGTATACAGGCCTCAAAAGTACAATGTTAAGTAACAGTGATAAATTCTGCTACCTATGTTCAAGTCACTTTTCCACAAAAATCGGAAAGAATTTGACTTGGACAAATGACTGCAGTTTTGGTTCCTGTCCTACTCCGTAGTCCAATAAAAGGGTAGAATGAGTTCCACTTATGCTGTCTGTGTGGCCTTCTTACAGTACAAGTGAATTTTCTTTGTCTGAGGATCAGGGAATCTGTTCCATTCACATTATTCTGGAATAAACAGAGTGGAAAACATAAAGAGGTATAAAGGCTCTGTCCATCTCTGTTGGCCTTTTATTTCTACTCAAACATATCTGAATATTAAAAGAAAATACCTGAGTACATGGCAACAGTTCTGGACATCATGATGAGTAAGCCACATGCAAATCTATTTTTTTTTTTTTTTAATGCTTGTCAAATGCACTTGTGTTTAGTACAGACAGATCTATGTCCAGCAGACATTTTTCAGGCTAAAATTATGTTGGGATCTTTAAGAAAGCATTACAAGAACATAACCTATGACATAAAAACTCTTTATTTTGCTTGCCAGCATTACTATCTGTGATAGAAGCAACTCCAGAAGGCAGGCAAAATAAAAGCCTGATTATTGAGACTTAAACAGCTGGCTACCCTTCAGAGAATGCTGTTTTCTCTTTATCTGAGAAGCTGACATTAAGAATTTAAATGATTCCTCTGAAGCTGAAAATCATGGTTCACAACCTCCTGCTCGCAGTGCCTTTTCTACACAACCGCCAGGGCTTTTCCATGTTTGCTTTCAATACCTCAAACACAGAACAAAAACAAAAAACAAACAAAAAAAAAAAGCTTTTCAAAGCTTTAGTTGCTGTTAATTTGAAATAATATTGCCAAACAAACATACCCTCTTCTTTTGGAAGCTATTAGGATTTTCTGCTAGTGACCCACATTAAAATGCTGCTTGCAAAAAGAAGTAATTATAGGCTGACTGCACTCTACATTAGTTTTAAATAACACAAGTTCACTAAGAAATAAGAACCAGTAAAGAGACAACTTTCCAAGCTAGTCTGGGCAGTAGGTCAAGGTGATCTGAAATAGAGGGTATTGAAATGAAAGGGAAAGCTCAGGAAGTGGAACATCTTTCATTTATGCTATCTGAGTATGTTGTACATTTGGAAGATATACATGCACACAAACAATGTTTGAATATAATAAATTAAAAAAAAAAAAAAGAAAAAGGAAAAAAATACCATGAAGGGATAAAATGTGTCTGAGAAAATATGGAAAATTATTTTCATGCTGTTTTTCCAAAATCCAGCCCCAACAGTATGCAAAGTTCGATTCAGTCTGGATAACTCCCAATTGGTGATTTCAGAAGGGTTCTGTTTTTCCTCTGGTTGTTTGTATTCTCTTTACAACTTTTTATTAACCTAAATAATCTATGATGAAAAAGGTTAATGTTGAACACATGTATATTAAAAATATATTTGTTTCTCTTTTAAAATAAGATAGCTCCAAAAGGGTTTCTGGGAATGCAGAATAAAACCTATTTATCCTAGATGATGGTCGAATAGAAGAAAGTTGAGGAGATGGATACCAAAGCAGTAAATGTATAATGATAAGTGATAACTGAAATAGGAAAATCAGCGCTGCACCACATGTGAAAGCTTCAATAGCATAGAAGTATCTAAGTAATTAATTTCCTTTAGAACATCTTTAGGCTTCTTATCTGCACAAAATGGTTACACAGAGGGCTGTTTGTAAATGTGATGAAAGCTATTTCTGTCAGTCTCTTTGAAGTCTTTCTTACACTATGGCAAGTAAAATCTCCATAGAGTAAGAAAAATCAGATCTTACAAACAGAATTTAGTGCAGTATTTCTTAATTTAAGTCAAAGGAGTTATTCACATTTTATATACTATAAAAATGTAAGTTGAAAGAGACTTCTAGCAGACACACAGCCTCTCCTCTTTTCCTTTGTAGACTCTACCTAACCCATTCTTGATAGCTAGCTGACATTGCTCAATGTTCTTAGGAGCTGTATAGGTATGACACTCTACTGCTCTGACTTCTGTCCTCAGACCTTCCAGAATTAAACACGAAAAGTAACCACATGTTGGGATTTCAGGCACCACACTTCATAATCCCACACTCTATTCAATCAAAACAGATATACTGATGCCGTATTTTGAACAGCAGCAATTTCAGTCTGTATGCACATCGGGTTTTGCTATTCATGATGCAGAAGCAGCACTTCCAAGCAAGGCATGGGATGGACAATGGGGGAAAAATAATTTTTAATTGGCTGAGCTATTTGTACCTCAAAACCCTTAGAGAGTACACCCTCACCTGCCTAGACAATATATTCCAGTATTTAGTTATTCTTTTACTTAGAAAAGCTTTCCATTGCTGCCATGACTCACTACCACTGCTCCTATCCATGGAGGAATATGATTAAAGATGAGGCAGCACTGCTGAGGTGAGCAAAACTTTGGAATTGCTGTAGATATAGGTCAAAACTGGTGATGGACGGAGAGCATCCTAATTTCTGTGAATTAATCATGGACTTTAGGCGATGGCTGGTCTTTGGTACTTTATGCAGAATAGTCTTTATATTGGAACCAGCATCAGACAGAGATTAGTAAATCTTACAACAAAATGAAAGAGGGCATAGATACATTGTTAGCAGATCAAGCAAGAGACAGTTTGATAGAATATCATTTATGAAGAGAAAAATCAGACTTATGGTCCTTCATATGCAAGAAGTTAATGGAATTTGTTGTTAACAGGAGAGAGAGTCATTGAATTGGTTCAAATTACTTGAAACCACTGACATGGTCTTGTGATTCATACAAATTAGGGAGCACAGTTTCCAAGCTCTACAAAACACTGTGTCTCTCCAGCCTTTGCTTTCGGAAACCAGATCAGTTGTTGAATGTAAACGAAAAACATTAACTTTTATGGGAACTGATGGTAGAGAGGTTTTAGTTCACTGAGTACTGAATTTTTAGTTCTTGCTTATTTAAGAGTTTGTATATTTAGTTTCATCAATAGTACTATTTCTATCTGTTTTCTTAGGCAAACTAGGTAGGTAGTCTGGAGCCAGAGGCCTTGATGTAATGTTAATCTTTGACTTTTTTTTTTTTTTTTAAGGTGGAAACTATTGATTTATTTAATCACCATTGTTGAACTAATGCTGGAATTTCATATGAAAATTTCTCACCTTCTGTAAAGAAAAATTTTCTTCCGTACAGTCTTTTAAATTGTATGAATAGAACTGCTGTAATCAATAATAAAGGAAGTATTATTTCAGAGCATGACTTTTATGGGGACAGCTGGGTTTATGTGTCTTTAATTTAAAATATGTTCCACACATTGTTGCTATTGCAGAAGCAGGACATTAACAGGCTATTAGGATACCACTTTGGTGTAGCAAACCTCATTTTTAAGTGTTAGTTTGGTTCTTTGTTACCACCCAGCCTTTTTGGTAATGCATTTGCGATAAGTAACATAGTTTCTTCTTTTTCCATTTGAGTAGTTTAGATAAAACTGACTTGTAAGTTTTTCTGAACCATCTGCCTAGCTTCATCTGTGTTACTTGTGTCACAGTAAAGCTTCAAAGGGTCTATTCTTAGGTGGGGAAGGAAAATGCAATGGAGGACACATAGAATAGGATCCTCTGAAACCCAGTCCTGTGCCCAGACCCTGGTACTTTTCTTGCCAACTTTGAAAACTACAAAATAACTCAAGAAACAGACATGGTACGAAAATTTAAACCCATAGTAATTCAGTTTCCTTTGGAAGCTTGAAATTCAATTTGCAAAACTACTTCAGAGGGAATATCCATGCAAAATCCTATTAAGAGACAGGATGATATCTGTGGTATGCATACTTTCCCTTATTTGAAAATATATTGCATTTTTTTTCACAAAACAATGATCTAAAATAGATAATAAAGATGTAATGTCTCTATGTATATATAAATATCCAGCTGAAATAACTTTATTCTACTTAAGAACACCGTCAGTCTAATAATATTTCATTAAGTCCAAATACTAGAAGTGCAGGGATTCAATCCAATGCCCATTAAGCAGAGGTCTTTCTGGAACGAGGCCACTGTTGTTACTAAAGCTCAGTGGCAGTTTACACACTATCTCCAAATGTAAGCAGAAATGAAATATAACATTTTCTCTGACTAAATGAAAGTTGATGCATATATACTTGTGGAGTTTATGAATATTAAAAATGAACTTAATCCATTTAAATCCCTATGTATTCTATGCATTCACAGCTAATAATTTCCCATCTCTAATTACATAAAGCTAATTTATAGTTCACTATGCAATAGCCATGACTACCTTGAAGCAGGAACAGAGGTTTTCTTCTTCTGTGTTAAGGAATAAAATAAGAATGCAGTGAGGTGTTTCTGGCTATACTGAAACACAGTTGAAGTGTTATGAAGATGGTGCGTGGACTCCTGAGGTAATAGCAGCTAACAGTGAAACACCGGTGAAATACCTCAAAGGAACTGAGGAATATTCCTCTAAGAAGGTGATATGGCATACAGCCCAGCTGAAGTGCCTATACACCAAACGCACGCAGGGCAAGCCACAAACAAGAGGAGTCTGAAGCTACAGTGTTGCTAGAAAACTATGACATAGTTGCCGTTACTGAAACTTTGTGGGATAAATCCCGTAACTGGAGTGCAGCAATCAATGGCTACAGGCTGTTCAGGGAGGACATGCAAGGAAGGAAGGGCAGAGACACCTCCCTTTATGTCAAGGAATGGATAGAGTGTGAAGAGTGTGAAGAGTTGCCTCTGAAGAATAGCCACTGCAGGTTGGAAGCTTATGGGTAAGAATCAGAGCCCAAGGCAACAAAGGAAACCTCATGGTTGCTGTCTGCTGCAGGCTTCCTGATCAAGGGGAACCTATTGACAAAACCTTCTTACTCCAGCTACTGGAGTCGTTGCACTCTTAAGCTCTTGTCCTGCTTGGTGACTTCAACCACCCTCACATCTACTAGAAAAGTAGCTTGGCGAGCTATAGGCAATCCAGGAGACTCCCGGAAATCACTGAGGATAACTTCTTAAGCTGGGTAATAGACAGCCCTACCAGTGGGGGTGTGATACTGGACCTGTTGGTCACCAACACAAGTGAACTAATAGGTGACGTCAAGATTAGAGGCAGCCTAGGCTGTAGCTGGTCAAGGAGTTAGTCAATAGGACCCCCTGGGAGATTGCCCTTAGGGCCAAAGGAGGAGATCAGAGCTGACAGATCTTTAAGTACATTTTCCAAAGAGCACAAGAGCTCTCAATCGTCAGGTGTAAGTAATCAAGTAAGGAAGGCAAGAGACTCATATGAATGAGTTGAAACCTGCTGGTCAAACTAAAGGGCAAGAAGTAAATGCACAGGCAGTAGAAACAGGGACAAGTATTCTAGTAAGAGTACAAGGAAGCTGCCTGGCTGCGCAGGGATGGGGTCAAGAAGACCAAGGCATCGCTGGAGCTGAACTTGGCAAGACATGCAAGGAATAATAAGGGCTTCTAACAGGTACATCAGCCAGAAAAGGAAGGTCAGCTGAGGAACCTGAGCATACATAAGTCTGTAGGACCTGACACGATGCATCCCAGGGTTCTGAGGAAATCGGCTGATGTAGTTGCCAAGCACTCTCCATGATATTTGAAAAGTCATTTCAGTCAGGTGAAATCCCTTGTGACTGGGAAAGGGAAACATTGTATCCATTTTGAAAAGGGAAGAAAGGAGGACCTTGGGAACTACCAGTCTGTCAGCTTCACCACTGTGCCTAGGAAAATCATGGAACACATCCTCGTAGAAGCTAAGCTCATGTGCAGGGACAGTGAGGTGATGCAAGGCAGCCAGCATGGCTTCACCAAGGGCAAGTCCTACCTAGTGGCCATGTATGGTGGAGTGACAACATCAGTGGACAAGGGAAGAGATATGGATGTCATCTTTCTGGATTTCTGTAAGGCCTTTGACACAGTTCCCCTCAAAATCCTTCTCTCTAAATTGGAGAGATAGGGATTTAATGTTGGGTCATTCAACGCATGAGCAATTGGTTAGGTGGTCACACCCACAGTTTAGTGGTCAATGAGTCAATGTCCAGAGGGAGACTGGTGATCACCAATATTAGAACCAGTGTTGATTAGTATCTTTATCAATAACATAGGCAGTGGGATCAAGTGCACACTTAACCAGTTTGCAGATACTATCAAGCTGAGTGATGCAGTTAATATACCAGAGGTGTATTAGTTAATTAGTTAATACACCAGAGGAGGGCCAGAAAGAACCTCATGAGGTTCAACAAGGCCAAGTGCAAGGTCCTGCACCTGAATCAAGTGCCAACTATATAGACATATACACCTATATGTATATAGAAAGCCAAGTATATCCTGGGCTGCATCAAAAGGGACATGGCCAGCAGGTCAAGGGAGGTGATTTTTCCCCTTGAGTACTGCATTCAGCTCTGGAGTCCTCAACACAAGGAAAACATAGACCTTTTTCATAAGGAGGGTCCAGAGAAGAGTCACAAATAATCAGAGAGCTGGAGCACCTCTTCTATATGAAGAAAGGCTGAGAGAATTGGGATTGTTCAGCTCAGAGAAAAGAAGGCTCTGAGGAGACCTCAGAGGAGCATTTCAGTACTTAAAGCAGGGTCATAAGGAAGTCAGAGACAGATATTTTAGTAGGGACTGTTGTGATAACGCAAGGGGAAATGGTTTTAAAGTAAAAGAGGGGAGATTTAGACTAGATATAAGGAATAAACTTTTTTATGATGAGGGTGGTAAAAAACTGGAACAGGTTTCTCAGAGAGGTGGTAGATGATCCATCCCCAGAAACATTCAAAACCAGGTTGGATAGGTTCCTGAGCAACCTTGTCTAGTTGAAGATGTCCCTATCAACAGCAGGGAGGGTTGAATTAGGTAACCTTTAAAGGTCCCCTCCAATCCAATCTATTCTATGGTTCTGTGATTCTATGATACTAAGTACTGTAAATGAGTTACTGAATAGATACGTGAATAGTGGGAGAGAATGATGGGAATGGATACAAGAGGGATGGTGTGCAGATCCTGAGGGGAGGAGGGGAAGGGTCTTTTGGGTAGTGAATTGGGGAGTAGTAGAGCACTTTCCCCCATCCCATGCCCATTTTGTGGGAAGTTAGCTGGGGTGGTTGCCAGCACCAAAGCATTTTCTACTCGTATTCCCTCCAAAAAGCAAGAAAATGGGTTCACTTTATCAAAACAGGACCTCCATGAAGGGGTATGTAATTCTTTGCTACCCCTCTGAAACTTCATTACTGGAAGCTCTGCAAAATCTAGTCACTGTCTGCCATGTTCGAGTGAAAAAAAGAGCACAGGTTGCAGCCATGAAAGCCCAGGTGTACCAAACCCAGCTACAAATGACATTCAATACCAAACTATATCTGTCCATATGAAGCATAATAATTGGTTTTCCTAATGTTAGAAATTATTACAGAACTATCAATGAGATATTGTACTACTATAGCTCACTGAAATGTCTCTTTCACATGACAGAAAGATATTGATAATTACTTTTCTTAGCTCATAACTTAAATATCATTAAAAGTATTTTATTTGGAAATGTATTACGTGGTTCATTTTAGGTGTCATGGCACAATCAATTCCATACACAGAAGATGTATTATTTAATCTGAAAAAGTTAGGTATTGCCAAATTTCGTCATTATACTTCTGTCTTAAACAGTTCTATGCAAAATGAAAGGTGCCATTAGTCTTCATGACCTTTAGATAGAGACTATCTACATATACAGTTAGAGTAATATACTTACAAGAAGACAAACGTCCTCATCTTTCTGAATCAATTAATCTTAAGTATTAACTGTATTTCATGCAAATAAATATCTCTTTTTTACTGAAGTGAAATGATGTTCATGTATGCAAGATCAGTTCAGAAATAATACATCATTTTACAAATAGTGTTAAAAAACACTATTAAGAGCTCCTAATGTTTCTTTTTGTGTTTTATTTGGTCACAGATGTGCTACAGCTTTTTACTGCAACAATGTCTAGGATATGGAGGGAAACCAACAAAGGCATTCCCTAAATTCTGGGAAAGTCTACTTGATATTTTATAAAAGTACAAGATATACATTGGTTATACAGTAACCTTACTCTCCAAGAGGAAAGCAAAGCCTCCTGTGTGTGTTACTCAGAATATGTCTGATACAACAACCTCATCATTTTTGTGTATGCCCTTAACTCATCAATAAGAGGTGGATATTTATTAGTCTATTTTCATTACTAGATCTTTAGAGCCATCTCTAAATTGTTATTGTCTTCTGTCTTGCTTTTCTCTATCTTTTTCGCTCAACTGGTCAATATTCAGTTGCCTTCCCCAGATTAATGTATTTCCTTCACCAAAACTGGATAACTCTTCCCCATATATTTATTTTTATGCACCTGCAGAACCCACCTTCCAGGGGGTTGATAGGCTATTGATAAGAAATTTTCAGTAACTACATTTTATAGTGTTCTTATGTTTCTAGAATCCTTTTTTTCCTTTGGTTTATCAGGGCTTTTCAACCACATAGCTGGAGAGAAACTTGTTTTCCAGTATATTCTGCCTCAGCTATCACTATGGAACATAGTGGGCATGGCATTATCTCCTCCTCCAGGCTCATAGATTCATTTTTTAAGAAAAAGAAAATGTATGAGTAAGAACAAAAGTATTTCATTTTCCCATAAAGCTTATCTAAAATAAAATAAACATGTTAATTCAAACTACTGATTACTTGAGGCAGCAAAAAAATGGTTTGTAACAGTTTACTAGATTTAAACATCACCCTGGATTTAATGAATTTAAGTGCTTATTCACAAATCAGACATAGTTTCATACAGGTAGGTGAGATAAAGATTTTCAGTGCTAACATTAAAGCCCTAGGATTTTCAGTGCTAACATAGGCCCTAAGAACAGACTGCAGAACCCTATCTGAGACACTCGATTCTCTGTGCATGCCTGGGGAGAGATAAGCTCCTTAGACAGAAGCCAAATCAGGCAACGCACAGAGCAGACAGCTGCCAAGAGTTAACCATTAGGATATTCTGAAAATAGCAAGGCATCCATTTATATCCACTGACGGTTCACAGCCCACAGCCTGAAGGTAGGAGACAATGCCCTGTCTTACTCAGGAAAGAAATGAAAGACCCTAGGTTAATGCATTCGTTTGCCAGAGAGGATCCAGACCATACTTATTGATTCCTAAGAAAAAGCAGCAATCTTTCTGCAGGGGAACAAGCTAGTTGATGAAACTCTGATACAGTGCAGAGAAGAATTCACCACTCAGGGAATGAGTAGGTACCAGGCAGTTGTCAATGAGGTGGGAGAGGGAATTCTAAAATTATGCTTCCCGATCCATGGATTAAGTCTCATTTTGAATTAAATAGAGTTTGATTAAATGACACAATATGTTATAAATCAGTGAGGACTACCCCTGAAGTCTGAACATTTTAAAACAATCCTGCTACAGACTTACATTTGTACTCCCACTAAGGCTCAGTCAATCTTGAGCAACTTTTTGCAGCAGGACAGGACATATGTTGCTGGTTATAGCACCATTGTGAGGGGAGCTTTTTGGTTTTAAACCTTCCTCTTCCTGAGTGAATAGAAACCATAACTCCTACATGCTGGGGAAGCATTCAGATCAATAAGTTGTTACATGAAGAGTAGAGAGTAACAACTATTGGCAGCTCAACCACTATTACTTGGTAAACATCTCTATAGAAAAAAGTCTTAGTAGACTTGTGTGAGAGCAGTATCATGTAAAGCAAGAATAGCACAGTGAAATCCTGCTCAGGGCTACTGCATGGACACACGTCTCAGAGAACTCTAACACGTGTAAGTATAGGCAGTAAAAAAATACCTGTGGAAACTCGGTAAGATTTCACCAGCTGGAGATTTCACCAGCTATTCCCAAGCTATCAGGGACAGACAGAGCATGATGGGGCACTTAAGAGAAAGCTGTACAGGCTTTTATAAGGGAATAGCTTTTTTTTTTTTTGCTTGTTTCTCCAATTTAAAGTGATTAATCCTGTTGAAACTATCTTCGTAAATAACCTATATTGTTAGTCTTTTTACACAGTGTCACTCTCTTTTAAGGCTCTCTTGCTTTATGCCACCTCTACATATTTGTATTAAGAATGTCAAACAGGTATTTTAACAAAATTTATAAAACCCTGGTGTGAGTGGACCTCACTGTCCCCAAGGTAAGACCTCCCAATTTTGCTAGTAACACCACCAAGAAGAGCTATGTTTTTTTTTAATTTACTTCTGTCAAAGCATTTGAAAGAGTTTAAACCTACTGATGTTTGTATTAATAGAAACCAATAACATAGTTTCTTCCTCTCTGATGGGCTTTGGCATGAAACAGTTCCTGAATAAAAGAACCTTGTGAAAATGAGACACTACTGGATATTTGCCACCCATGAGGATTTATTTTTTTATATATTAAAATTATCCAGACATCTCCAAGATCGGATGGTCTTTAAATTCAGGGTATCCATCACAAGGTCATAAGTGATGTAATATGTGTCTCTACTTCCATAAAAACCTAAATAATACAATAGCTGTCTTTAAATGTTACAATAATTTTCTTAACCAGTATTTGAGTATTCTTGCTGTCACTTTTTCACTTAATTAATTTAAATTTACTTCATTTTTATGTAACGTCACCAGTGTTAAAACTCTAAAACTCATAATGATTATCAGAATGTAGATTAGCATAGCAAAAATTTGTGTACAAAGCGTAACGAATATGTCTAGGGACATCTCAAAACTTCTAGATGGATACAGCATCACTGTTTTCATTAATATGCTAATAACTTAAGATTTTAATATAATGCATCTATAAGTTTAAGGGTGCAAACAGTAAAGGACTGTGAGAGACTTATGCAAAAGTAAAATGCAGAATGAGGAAAATATTTCAGAAAAAAATAAGGCTTGCAAAATATCTCTGTGTTAGAATAGTTTCTTTCATGCAGATTCCATTATTATGTCATTCTCTTCACTATTATGCATGGATGCTGGGCAGTGGCGTACATTTTCAGGATCCAAATTCAGCTTCAGCTCAAAATGTTTAACCTAGACTGGTCCGAACCATTATCAAGACTGAAGAAACTGACACTTCCAAATACCAGCCCAGAAAAGTCTGAAATGGTGATACAAAGAATGAGATGTGTCTCTGATTTCAATTAGAAAAACTATGTTCTTCCTGTGGGTGACCATGTTCTCCATCAGAGTAAACATGACCGCTGTTTACAAGATGATGATGAATTTAATTGGCATTAATGACAGTATATCCAGATAAAAGAAACAATGCTTTGTGGAAAGTTTTCCAAAATGTTCACAATTCTCACCATTGACCAAAATTCAACCTTAAATTCTCCACAATACAGAAGCAAAGAATGGGACCTGAAAGCCCCCTCTGTGCAGTTTCTAACAGAGATGTGCATTCTCTGCCCGCTCTCTGAGCTAAACAGAAGCTCAGTAGACTTGTCAATGTGGTATCAAGCCCAAGCTAATGTATTCTGCCCTTGAGTAGGTTCAGTATCGTGCTTATTGCAACAGTACTGCTTCCAGCCAGGATGGAGTGTGGGCAGAATGAGCTCATGTCTGCTCAGAGACCTGACAGAAAAAGCTTTCATCTCCCTGCAAAAAACATGCAGAAATTCTTAGAGTGACCCTTATTTAATCTAGTATGTTTGTGGTTAATATCTCTGAAGTCTGTTACCAACTCCAGTTTGGTTGGTTGTTTTTTTTTTTTTTCCTTTTTATCATGAACAGCTCTACTGGCAAGGGTTTCTCGAGTGTGATTTTGAGAACTCTCTCTGTATTAATTCACTATATTTTCAGGAGAATACCACTGATGAGGTATTTTCTGTGAGTTTGCTTCATTAATGCATCAAAAAGTCAAGCATACTTATGAGGCTTGGAAAGAATTTCAGGAAGAGATCATCCCATATTTTTCCAGACTCATTCATTGCATCAGCCCTTAAGACACTGCTGCTTTGTTGTGGTGTGGGTTTTTTTTTTTGGGGGGGAGGGGGGGGAGTTCCCTATTAAATGTAAACATGCTTGATTTTGCTATGTCGCTCTCTAAAATAATCGTAACAAGAAGTGATATTACACATTATTTGGTTCACAGCAATGCAGTGGATGAGTTAGAGCACAAAGAGGTACACTCCATGCCTAAAGAGCTACTAATTTACATAAACATAGAAACACATAGCAACTTTGAACATCAGATCATGGAAGTATTGTGGTATCTGATTCAGTGTACTTTTTATTGTTTGTTTGGTCTGCAGAGTTTAAATATACCTTCTTTATTATCATGGAAGAATGAGGTACTCAATAACAATGGAAGCCTAATTAAAAAAAAAAGATAACTGAGTGCCTGTTATACAGAGTCTGGTCTCCATTCTTTTCTTTAATCAGATACAACAGGCTGAAGTGTTTTCAATTTTAAATCAGTGCTCACCACACTTGACCCAAGTGCACGTGCAGTGTTTGTGTTCTATTTTCTCTTATTTAGTGTTATAATTAAATTGCACTGAACTAAAACTGTTTTGTACCAATCTCAATGCCATTTGAACCAAAGAAGTCATTATTGTGAATCACAGCTCTTACAAGGTCATGACCTGTGGTTTTAGAGGAAAAAAAGCATGTAAGACATTCTGTTAAGACCTGTTAGCCTGGTCAGTGTGGCACCAGCAAAGAACTTGGATCACAAATGGGTGACAGTCAGTGAACCCTTCACTCTTATGTGACTCTTTATCGGCCACAAAGGACACCAAGGGAATTGAAATATGTTTTAACAATCTGTTTATCTTTTTCTACAGAGGTCTTAGTGCCACATAACTCATTTTGGCATTTTTTAAACTTAATTTTGCATTAAGAAAACCAAGCAAACAGAGAAGCCAATATTTGTTTTTCAAATAACTGTAAACATTTCACATAAACTCTCTGTACATCAGTCACTTCCAAAATTTGTTACCTTTTCCTAGATACATGCCCTTATAATGAAAGTCTAGCTTTTGTATGATAATGGATATAAAGGCCAGAGGATAAGTGTAGCACAATGTACAATACAGCCAATAATGAGTAAAGTAATCAAGCCAGGTGTTTCAGTGCCATAAACCTTTAATAAGAAAACTAATTGCCATATTGCTGATGTGAATTATACTGGATAATTAACAGATGCCTTTCCTTTCTCTTCCTCACCTCTTTCACATTCTCTTTCCCCCCATCTCATTTTTATTATTTTTTTTTTTTTAGTGTATTTATGCCCTCGTTCAGCAATTCACTTATGCACCTTTTTTTTAAGTTGTATTTTAAGCACATACTAAGTACTTTGCTGAGGTATGGCCACCAGAGCTCTCACTGAAGGTCAAGTCACTCTTGTTTCATTATCCTTGCACAGTCTGTAAGATGACATCAAAATCTAAGAAAAAAAAACAACCAAAAATCAAACACTGTCAGAAAGAGACCACCTTGTCATTAATGCTACCTTACATTATGTATTTGGAAATGACTGTATTTCCTGTCATCTCCACAAAGACATCTCCAAAGTAATTTCCTGTTATCTCCACGTCTTCAACATCCTTTACTGTTTACTGATGTCATGAGTCTGCCTATACAGCTACTAGATTAAGCCCATTAATTTAAGTTGTAGAAATTAATAAATTGTGAACTGACTTATTCATCAGGATTTAAAAGGCTGAAACATAGGAAAGTGAATGGAAATGCCAATTAATGTTCTGCTTTGAAAATAATGTCACCTCAAAACACACCTGCATTTTTCTCTGGGATTCACACAGAGGGAAGCACACATCTCTTGACATGAATCCCACCATAAATCTTTAAAATCTCATACAGAACCCAAAGTATTTATTTTAATGTGTTATTCATTATTTCTTTAAATCATAGCCTGTTGGCAGCTGCAAACTCATTCCGTTCCAGCCACATTATAGCAACACTGTAGTATGACTTGAGAGGGTCATTAGGTCATTAACACTGGAAAAAATTCAAAACCAGAATCTTCAAATGCCAAAAGGAGCACAATTGTAAAAGAAGGTTGTGCTGTTAGCACAGAATAAAATATAAAAAAAAAACTTCTGAAGAATTAACTGCAGACCATTTTCACTTCTACCAATAATGATTCATTTCCTTAAATACAGCCTTTTCAAAAAGAGAAAAAAAAGCCCACCGTAGACTGCTGGAGAATGTCCAAAGAAGGGCAACGAAGTTAGTGAATGGTTTAGTGTCTTATGGGGAGTGGCTGAGGGAACTGGAATTGTTTAGTCTGGAAAAAAGGAGGCTCCAGGGAGACCTTAGTGCTCTCTAGGATGACTTGAAAGGAAGTTGTAGTGAGATGGGTATTGGTCTTTTCTTCCAAGTAACAAGTGATAGGACAAGAGGAAATGGCCTCAAGTTGCACCAGAGGAGGTTTAGACTGGATATTAGGAAAAATTTCTTCCACAAAAGTACTGTCAAGCATTAGAACAAACTTCCCAGTAAAGTGATGGAGTCACCATCCCTGGAGGTATTTAAAAGAAATGCAGATGTGGCACTTAGGGACATGGTTTAGTTGTGGACTTGGCAGTGTAAGGCTAACAGTGGGAATTGATGGTCCTAAAGGTCTTTTCCAACCTAATGATTCTATGATTCTATGATATTTTAAACATGCCTTACACAGTTTCAAATAACTGTTGTGCAAGTGGAAACATGGGGGGAAAGATTATTCAATCTAGATGTTACTTCCAATTCAACATTTAAATAATTTCTCAATGCTGATTACAGGTTACACCTCATTCAACATTCAATTAAAAAAAAAAAAAAAAACAACAAAACATGTTCAGTACCCATACTTCAAGTCAGGAATTCTGTGAACCAGTGTATCACTGTTTTGGGGTATTTTAGCTGTCAGCCTTAGCCGTTACACACACAGTATAAGCCCGCATGAAGAAGGCATGATTATTGAACAGAATGACGGTGTTTTACTTTCCTTGTGTAGAGTTGTAAATATTTCCATAAAGTGAATCACAAAAGCTGCTTCCCTATAGGAGTTACTTTAACCTCAGTTACTATTTTGGAAGAGGTCATTTCAAGGACACTGTCCCATTTAGTTTATGCAAAATCTTTGGAATCTGAAGACATTGTCTCAGTGCTGGTCCTTGGTTTTGTTCTTATATTTCAGCTTGTCTCTTATCTGATTCTTACCACTTGCTTTTATAGCAAACTGAATATTTTGTTTTACTATATACTGTTGATATGGTTTTCCTGCAGAGCAGGTCTGCTTAAGGGTTACTTATCTCACTGATTTGCGACCTGAGATGTTATCATAACCATGGAACTTTAGAGAAACAGTCTAACATTAAAGAAGGAGCCAGTATCAGTTAAAAAAAAAAAAAAATTGTGCTGATTTCTGTTCTGAAAGGTAGTCTGAGTCCTTGGGATAGTGACTTGTTTCAGGTAGACTGCTTAGGTCTCTGCTAAACTGTACAAATGTTTGACTGAACATCCATAATTAAGAAAACAATGCTGATCCAGTATCCAGCAAAAATAAAATGTTAATAAAAAACTATCTCCACTTAGAAAGTTATCTATATTTTTTGATAATTAAAAAAAAACAAAACAAAACAACCAACCATAATCTATGGAATATGAAGAATTAGGCATGTACAAAATTCATCCAGTTTAGTAGCAATGACTTTCTAATGAAAAAAAAAACTTGCCTATGAACAAAACTCTGAATTTTCATGTAATGGAAAGTAGAATGTAATTGTTTGTTATTCCAGTACATGCAAAAATAAGTATATACAATTGCTAACTTCAAAAATAATGTATTTTTTAAATGAAAATGTTAGGGAATTAGGATCTTTAAACTCTATTTTGTAGAAGGATATTTATAAATTAGTAACAGGCATCCTCAAATAGGTTTTACTGATATCATGGCTTCAAGCAAATGCTAGGGAAAAAAAGAAAATGCAATTAGCTATATTTTCTCTTGCATCTCTGTAAATGGAAAAGAAATTATGCATTTAAAGACTGTCTTCACACATTTTTCTTCAAATTACAAGCAACAACATACAACAGCAAAGTTTTTAGTGTCAAGATTCCTGACTAGAGATGCACTTGTAGTACTTAACCCTCTCAAAGCAAAACTATAACTAATTTCAATCATAATTCCAGAATACTCTTTAAAAAGAAACAATCCAATTAAAAAAAACACCATAAAAAAAAAAGTAAAATAAAATAAAATCACTCACACACCCCAAACTGCAATGGTTATATACTGTTTAAACACATTGACTTCCAAACACTAACATATCTCAGGGAGATTTATATACATTTTTAACATAGGTCTACCTGTGGTATCTGTAACTTTTATGGTTACTTATGATTAATTAATTTCAACTAAGTAAACTGTGTGATAAATATTTTACTATGGCCCTTAAATGATATTTTTCAATGACATTGTGGTGTAA